>NC_081312.1:150027021-150329968 GCF_026419965.1 Kogia breviceps
TGGGAAGTTTTTGGCCATTACTTCTTTTTTTACTTTTCTCTCTTTCCTTGCCTTCTCGGACTTTCATTATGTCTATGTTGGTATATATGACGGGATCCCGCAGGTCTATGAAGCTCTGATCATTTTTCTTCTTTTTCTTTCTTTCCCTGAGACTGGATAATCTCAATTGCTCTCTCTTCAAGTTCTCTGATTCTTTCTTCTACCAGATCAGATCTCCTGTTGCGTCCCTCTAGTGGATTCTTCAGTTCAATAATTGCACTTTTTAATTCCAGAATTTTTATTTGGTTCTTTTTTATAATTTCTATCTCTTTATTGATATTCCCTATTTGGTGAGACATCATTCTTATATGTTCCTTTAGTTCTTTAGACATGGTTTCCTTTTGTTCTTTGAACATATTTAAAATAGCTGATTTCTGTCTTTGTCTAGTAAATCTAATATCTGGGTGCTCTCAGGGACAGTTTCTATTGATTCCTTTTTTTCCTGTGTATGGACCATACTCTTGTTTCCCTGTATGTTTTTTATTTTTTGTTGCTGAAAACTGACATTTTAAATGATATTTTGTGGGAATTCTGGAAATCAGATACCACCCCCCTCCCCCAGATCTGTTGTTGCTGTTGTGGTGTTGCTTTTGTTTTTATAGTTGTTCTTCTGAACTAATTTTGTAAAATATGTATTTGTTGTCTATGGGCACTGTTCCATGTGGCCACTGAAGTCTCTGTTTGGTTAGCTTTGTGGTCAGCTAATGATTTGGCATAGATTTCCTTTAAAATGCCTGGAACCAGTGAGTTTCCCAGCCTTTGCTGAGGGATCCTGTGCATGTCAGGTGCACACCTTCAGTTCTCAGGCAGGTAGCTTATAACTCCTCCTTAGCCCTTCTGCTTGTACAGAGCCTCAGGATCAGCCAGAGGTGAGAGATTAGGGTCCTCTTGGGTGTTGCCTGGCCATACACACAGCCCTTGCCATGTGCACAACCCTAAGTATTTTCATGGTTTTCTAGGTTCCCAGGAATATGTCAGAATGTTTCAAAGTCCCCAATGCACCTTTCTCCAGCTTATATTTTAAGTTCTTTGGTCAGCTTGTTGTGTGCCCAACTGTTATTGCTCATCCAGGCAGCTGAAAAAGTAATCACTTGCAACTGGTTTAGACAAATGCCCCTGGTAAAAGATTGCACTGGGTGAGTTCTAAGTCAGGTCAAGTAAAGACAAGTCTTGCGAGTGAAAATTTCTAGGGAATAGCCAGACAGATCAGATAATGACAGTTATCTGGGAATTGGGCTTTGGTGGAGCTCCAATCATATTCTGTCCCCTCCAGAGGCTGCTAGACTTATGGCTTGTACCATGAGTGTGAACTGTTGGTTTTAAAGACTACTGGACTGGTGGGGGTAGGGGTTAGGAGGTTGAATGAGGGCATGTTGAAACACAACAGAACTTGTAATTCTCACTTAGATTCAGCTGTTTATCTTAAATAAACTCTCCCTGGATTGTTGCAAGTCTGGTTAATTTCCAGAATTCTGAACAAGTTGGTTTTCACTATTTTGGGTAGTGTTATAGTTGCTTTTATGGAGGAGAGCATTTTCCAAGGTCTTTATTACTCTACATTCCTGCTGACACCCATCAGTGATGATGTTTTGAAGTGAAGTATGTTAAAGGCACTTAAAATTTGGGTTACTGGATCCCAGAAAAGCTCTAAAGTATATTAGAAGGTGTTCCCTCTTCTGAACTATAAAATTATTTTTAAAATTAATGACATAGGTGGAAGTAGAAAAGGTAATGTTTCAGTTTTCTGTCTAAATTAAATACTTTTTCAAAGCTCCTAAATATTGCTGTTCTAAACACCGTAGTAATAAGTAGTTTGATAATTCTGTTTCTGTATTCAACTACAAAGCTGTTGGTTTTTCCTGTTTACCCTTCAACCTTGTAAGAATTCTGCCCTTTTTCTTTCTTTGTTTCTGTACCACCTGTTTAAAACAATAAGGTTCCCCCTGCTCTGAGGAAGCTGGAGCTCTTAGGAGACTTAAGATATACAGTTGTTGTGTCCAATTGTTGGAATCAGGGGATTTGCAGAAAGAAGTAGCATCTGAAATCATAGGATTCCTAATGCTGGAGGTGAGATGGAAAACAAAAACTTTTTTGGTTTTGGGTGGATTTTGGGGGGTTTGTAATTTGTTGAGGGAGGGAAAACTTAAGTGTGCCAAACCTACCATAGCTCCTATTTGTGAATAAGAACTACTGTTATAAAACAAAATAGTTGATGGATGAGCCATAAACCATTTAGATGTTTACGTTACATTTCTGGTATCATGGACATGTATCTCTTTGAAGAGTTGGCATATTTGAAAACATCAGGGAACTTGGTGGAAGATCCTGATCTATGAAATCCTTTACAATTATAAGTTTATACCAAAGCAGAATGATTCCCTGAATCACTTACAGGACCGGTTCTAGGTTTCAATGCCAGTTCTATTAATTCAGCAAAAGAGTATTTCTTAGAAAGAGATAGCAAACATGTAGATTTCTGCTTAACATTTTTTTAATCCCATGAACTTTTAGGTTCACAATTTTCCAGGAGCATTATTGGTTGAATTAGCCAATGAGTTTGTTGATGCTATCAAAGAGGGCAACCTAATGAATGGAAAATCTTTGGAGCTATTACCCATCATTTTCACTGCGCTTGCTACCAAAAAGGAAAATCTAGCTTATGGAAAAGGTAATTTTCTTCCAATCTTAGTGGCTTTTACTCTCTTCACTGAATTAAATTTATTCCTCAGTGTATTTTGCATTTCTAGGTGAACTAAGTGGAGAAGAATATAAGAAGCAGTTGATTAACACCCTCTGTTCTGGCAGGTGAGTCTTCCTTATTAATATGTAGAACTTTCTCAGGACTACAAGTGACCAAAAAAAGAATTATCATTTATTTTAGGAATTTATACCACTCAAGTTTTTAGTCCATTTTGGTTTATGGTCTACCACTATAAAACCATTTAGTCTGTGATGAATTTTTGAGAGAGGTTATTTACTGTATTCTCTATTCTAAGACTATACATACAGTTTCTACTTACTTGACTCTCCATCTTTTTTTTTCCTCTTGGTACGCGGGCCTCTCACTGTTGTGGCCTCTTCTGTTGCGGAGCACAGGCTCCAGACGCGCAGGCTCAGTGGCCATGGCTCACGGGCCTAGCCGCCCCACGGCATGTGGGATCTTCCTGGACTGGGGCACGAACCCGTGTCCCCTGCATCGGCAGGTGGACTCTCAACTACTGCACCACCAGGGAAGCCTGACTCTCCATCTTAACACAGCAGTTTATCCCTATAGCAATATTTGGAGTCCCAAGGTCCTTAAGGCTGGAAAGTCACCCTATCACTATCTTTTATATTTTTTTGAGGGAGTGAGATGTATAAGTGATGTTTGTATCTTTAAACCAGAAATATGAGAATCTACCCTAAGGAGAAATTGCAACATATAAGAAAATCTTCATACATGAACATTTCAACACAGAAATTTGTGACCAACTTAAGCATACAATAATAGAGATATGTTAGTTATGGTATGTAAGCTGTGTATCAATAAGTTAAGGTAGAGCCGCTCCATGTAACTTATACCCATTAAAATTAAGTATTTAAAGACATACATCAAAGATGAAAAATTCTTACACTATATATAATATATATATCTGTGTGTATATATTTATAGTAAGAAATCCTTAATATATATTTTTTTTAATTAATTATTTTTGGCTACATTGGGTCTTTGTTGCTGTGTGTGGGCTTTCTCTAGTTGCGGTGAGCAGGGGCTACTCTTTGTTGTGGTGTGCAGACTTCTCGTTGTGGTGGCTTCTCTTGTTGCGGAGCAAGGGCTCTAGGCACCCAGGCTTCAGTAGTTGTGGCTCGTGGGCTCTAGAGCACAGGCTCAGGAGTTGTGGCACACGGGCTTAGTTGCTCTGCAGCATGTGGGATCTTCCCGGACCAGGGCTCGAACCCATATCCCCTGCATTGGCGAGCAGATTCCTAACCTCTACCCCACCAGGGAAGTCCCTTACAGAAATTATTTTAGGCATGAATCAGCACATGTATATTTATCCATTTATTTGTTTGTTTTTAATTATACAAAAGAGTTTATTCATTACATTGTAACATACCTTTCATTTTTCATTTAACACATCTGTTCATGTCAGCATATACTTTACATCATTCTTTTTAACAGTTCCATAGTATTCTGTTATATTTGGCTAGTGTCCAGTTGTTAGATTATTTGTTTTTTGCTGATAAATAATATTTGGCTATTTCGTTTTTTGCTATTATGAAAAGTGTTGGAATTAATATCCTTATATGTCTAGGTGACCTTTTATAAGCATGTACATGGGATATATTTCTAATAGTAAGTTGGGTGGGTCTTTGGTTATGTACATTTTTAAAGTTGATAAGTAGTATTGCCAACTTGTCTTCCCAGAAGGATTATATCAGTGTACATCCCCTAAAGCAGTATGTGAAGTACTTGTTTCCCAAAATCTCACCAGCACTGAATGTCATCAGTTTGATTTTGCCAGTCTGATAGGTTAAAAGCTGTTATTTCATTGTTTTAAATGTCATTTCTTTGATCTTATTTCCCAGTGGTACCAAGTCACACTTGAAATGGCTCTAATTGTTTCCTCCTTACTAATTTTACAAAGTAATATGTAAATAAGTTTAAATGACATAAACTTTCTTTGTCTAATTTCTTTAATCAGATGGGATCATCAATTTGTAATCCAACTTACCTCCATGTTCAAGTAAGCATCATCATTACCTTTTCTTTTTATATCCTGCTATGAGAACTTACCTACCAGAAACAAATGTAGCAAGCTCAAATACCACTGTTCCCCAAATAAGAGTATCGGTACCTCTGTTTTCTGTTACAGAATTTCCCCTCACTCTTTTTTGCTTTGATTTCTTATTTAAAGTATAACTTTATGATTTTTTTTTCCAAGATAACTTTGCTTAATTAAGGTTATTGGTCCCCTTTAAGGTTCTGCATTAGAGAAAAATCAAAAGAGGTAGTTATAGTATTCTAATACTTCCAAATTAGGCTCTGATCTTTAGAATCTTTGATCCACAGGGATGTCCCTCTGACTGCAGAAGAGGTGGAAATTGTGGTGGAAAAAGTGTTGACGATGTTCTCCAAATTGAATCTTCAAGAAATACCACCCTTGGTCTGTCAGCTTCTGGTTCTCTCCTCAAAGGTATAAATGAAAAATTTGCTTTTTTTTTTTTAACTCTGGTGAAATGACCAGTTAATACCATTCAGCTTGTTCATACTCTTGTTTTATATACTAGGGCATAGATGCTTTTATTTCATGTATGATGATTTGGTCTAGTAAAAAGGTCATGGTCCTCAGCCAAAGTAAACATACATTATCTCTTGTAGTACCACATTTTGTGTGTGTGTGGTAGTAAAACAGATAAAGATCTCAGAAAGGGTGGACTATAGGCCCCTTAAAATCTGATATTAAGATGTATTTCAAACTCAATTTCAACATGAAAGTGTTCTATAAATTCTTAGTGTGACTCTAGGTTATAATTTATCTATTTAAATTCATACTTGAAAATCCTTCAAGCTGAAAAGAACTTTAAGTTCAACTTGCCTTTTATGGGGAGACGTTACTTATTTTGTATTTTTTTCAGGGAAGCCGGAAGAGGGTTTTGGAAGGAATCATAGCTTTCTTCAACAAGCTGGATAAGCAACACAGTGAGGAACAGAGTGGTGATGAGTGAGTAATACAGTATAGAATAAAATCATTTTTCCAAATTCATCTTATTGTTATCTGACTGTTCAGTCCATACCTTCACCTCAGCACAGAATTTCCCTAGTCCCCTTAGCTGCTCAGTAATAAAATTAAAAGAATAATGCAGTCTCTTCAACTCTTTCATTTTAATCTTTCCAGGAAAACAGCAATAATTGTTCTGTAAGTTTCCAGCTTAAAAGCTATTAAATGTTTACTCTATGCCAGAAACTATTTGGCCCTAGGACTACAGTGATGAACCAGTCAGACAAGGTTCCTGCTCTCATGGAGATATTTCAACAAGAAGAGAAAATAAAATAAATTAAATAAATAACAAAAATATTAGAGTGAAAAGTGTTATGCATATATTTCAAATGGATGATGTGCTAGTGACAGTGTAGCTACTTTAGGTTGAGTGGTCAGGGAAAACTTCTCTGAGAAGGTGCTATTTTAACTGAAGCCTAAATGATAAGAACCACAATATATAGATCAGGAAAAAGCACATTCTCAGCTGGTGGAACAGTTAGTGCAAAGGCAGAACACAGCATGATGTGACTGAAAAAGAGGATTTTTTTTTAAACATATTTACAGAGTGCTTGCTCTGTGCCAAGTGCTGTTCTAAGCACTTTAAACCTTACAGCAACTCTATTTTGCCTCTGTTTTATGCATGTAGAAACCAAGGCACGGAGATATTGAGGAATTTCCAAGGGTTATGTAGCCATAACTTGGTGGACCTGGGATTTGAATTCAAGCAGTTTGGCTGCAGAATTCGTGCTTTTAATCCTGTTGCAGCCTACTGCTTCTAATCTGGAATAACTTTTAGTTATTTGGCTTGAGAAATTGATTAGAAGGTGGTCTTGTATACTGAGTTAGGAAAGACTGACAAAAAGCGGGTTTAGGGGGAAATAAACGCAGTTTTGACCATGTAAGTTTGAGATGTGTATTAGTATCCCATATGGAGGTGTTGTGCAGGCAGTCTGGGGTTTTAGGGAGAGGTCAGGACAGGAAATACAGATTGGAAAGGACTAAAGCCTTCAGACTGGATAGGGTCACCTAGGGAAATCGTAAAGAGAAGAGAAAGAAACCCAAGAATTGAGCTCAGAGGCATTCACCATTTAAAGGGAGGATGAGCCAGCACAAATAATTAAGAGGCCAGTGACAATGCCCCAGAAGCTAAGAGAAGAAAATGTTTCAAGAAAGAAGGGGTCAACTGTGTCAGATCTGCTGAGGCTTTAATTAAGATGAGACTTGGTTATTGGTTTTGACAGTGTAGAGGTCAGTTGCTTGTTCTTGCAAGGGCTACAAATAGCATTGGAAGGGAGGTTAGGGAGGGGACAGAAGCCTAATTGAATTGAATTGAACTGGGAAGAGGTAAAGAAGTGGAAATAATGACTATAGACAGTTCTTTTAAGAAGTTTTGTATAAAGCAGAGAATGAGACAGTAGATTTTGTACTTTGTGCCTGCCTCCAGTGATCATATTAGTTCCGCTTGAGTTTTTCTGTTTGTTCATATGAGCATATGCACTGTTGTCTCTTTCCCAAACTATAGCTCATACCATTTTGTTGAATCTTTTAGGCTGTTGGATTTTGTTACTGTACCATCAGGTGAACTTCGTCATGTGGAAGGCACTATTATTCTACACATGGTGTTTGCCATCAAGTTGGACTGTGAACTAGGCAGAGAACTACTGAAACTCTTAAAGGTAGCCCCACACTCTTAAGGAGATCCAGGATCTCTTTATGAAACAGGGATGTTTGAACTCAAGCCTCTTTTATGCTGGTTAATGACAGGAAACAAATACATAGAAATATTGTAGAACGACCCTGGGTCTAGAGGATCTCTTTTTTTTTTTTTACTTTGAAAGTAGAAGATACATGATATCACTACATTCTTAAGCAAGTTCCATTTTAAAACCATACCTTTAGTGTTTTAGTGTTTAAAAAGAAAAAAAAGGTGAAGACTGTTCAGCAGGAAACTCAAAATTTAACCTTAACTCCATTATTCTGTGAGCTTCAGTCTTGACCTCTATTTCCGTATTTGTGAATTGGGGAAATTGCCTATTTCTAGTAATATATTGTGGGGCTTTGTGAAGCTAAGTCATTCATCATTAAATATTTGTGAAGTAGTAAGATAAAAATTAGAAATGTTTTTAACTCTTTTTAAGTATTTTGCTACATTTACCTTATCTCACTTTCTCACAAGTATAGATTTTTTTCTGAACCATTTAAAAGAAGAAATCATGACACTTCAATGCCTGAATACTTCCACAGATGTCTCCTAAGAATAAGGATTAATACCTTTTCACTGAGGTTTTTGAAGCATCCAGCCCAGTTTTCTTGTGTCTCTCATTGTCAGATTTGTCTGTTTCCTTATGATTAGATTCAAGTTAAACATTTTTGGCAAGAATATGTCATAAGGGATGTTGTATACTTTCTCTTGTTGGGGTCAGCATACTTCCTCTAAAGGGACAGACACTAACTATTTTAGGCTTTACAGGTGATACGGTCTCTGTCAGTGCTACTCAGCCCTACTGTTGTAGCAAGAAGGCAGCCAGAAACAACACATAAATGAATGACTGGCTGTGTGCCAATGAAACTACGTGGGCACTGCAAGTTGACTTTTATTTAATTTTCATGCGTCACAGAATATTATTCTTCCTTTGATGTTTTTTTCTCCTCAACAGTTAAAAAAGTGAAAATCAGTCTTAGCTCATGGGCTGTACAAGAATAGGTGATGGGCTAGATTTGTCCCACAGGCTGTAGTTTGCCAACCACTATTCTGTTGCATTATGTCAAAAGGCTCATAGTATCAGGCAGTCTTAGCCAAATCATTTGATCAAGACAGTGACCATCAGTTTTCTTCATTTGCAAAGATATATGTTTCCCTTTGTAATTAGAAAGTAATCCATGGGATCATAATTCAAGGCATGCAAAAATTCTTTTCCTCAGCAACCTTTCACACAGTGGATTTTGTTTTCCTGTCTACTGATGATTCTTGGCCTAAATCACTAATTATACTGGGAGTTGCAAAATGGTAGAATTAAGATTAGAAATTTTTAATTCTGTCATTCCTTTTACATTATTAGCTGGTTTTCTTCTGTGAAAAGAGCCACCCCCCCCCCATTTTGGGGGATATTGTTTTGCAGCCATGAACCTTTTAAAATTCAATCTCATATGCAGTACCCAAAGTGACCCATATTTGGCTAATTGGATCCTTGAGGTAGGTTTATGTGTCCTTCTGACATGGCCCCATTAGTCTTTGAGCACTTCTGTGGCATAAGCTGTACAAGACACACTTGTGCTTTCCTTACCCCATCCTGATTTCTCTAAGGAGCCTTGGGTCCCTTTTGTAGGAAAGGATATTTAAAGACCATGATGTGGAAACTAGCCTTTAAACCTCCTTTGTCTTCTCTGTATCTGTTCACTCTTCTTTTTATTTAGGTTTACAGTAACTATATTATTGATCTTTTCAAAGAACCAGCTTTGTTTATCGACTGTTTTATATTTGTTTGTTGGTTTTCTGTTTATTCATCTTTGATTTTATATTTTTTCCTTTTTTTTCTTTTTTTAAAATTAATTTATTTGTTTTTATTTTTGGCTGTGTTGGGTCTTCGTTGCTATGCACAGGCTTTCTCTAGTCGGCGAGCCAAGGCCACTCTTCATAGCAGCGCATGGGCTTCCCATTGTCCTGGCTTCTCTTGCTGTGGAGCACAGGCTCTAGGCCCGCGAGCTTCAGTATTTGTGGCACGCAGACTCAGTAGTTGTGGTGCACGGGTTTAGTTGCTCTGCAGCATGTGGGATCTTCCCGGGCCAGGGATCAAACCCATGTCCCCTGCATTGGCAGGAGGATTCTTAACCACTGCTCCACCAGGGAACCTGTATTCCTTTTTTTCTTTTGTTTCTTGTCTATCATTTCTTTCAGGACTCGAAGACCTATTTTTTAAGCTTTATTGAGGTACAATTTACATAACATAAAATACACCCATTTGGGGCTTCCCTGGTGGCACAGTGGTTAAGAATCTGCCTGCCAATGCAAGGGACACGGGTTCGAGCCCTGGCCCAGGAAGATCCCACATGCCATGGAGCAACTAAGCCCGTGCGCCACAACTACTGAGCCAGAGCTCTAGAGCCCGCAAGCCACAACTACTGAGCCCACGTGCCACAACTACTGATGTCTTTGCGCTTAGAGCCCGTGCTCCACAACAAGAGAAGCCAGGACAGTGAGAAGCCCATGCACCACAACGAAGAGTAGCCCCCACTCACTGCAACTAGAGAAAGCCCACACACAGCAACGAAGACCCAACACAGCCAAAAAAAAAAAAAAAAAAAAAAAAAAAGAAAAAATACACCCATTTTAAGTGTGTAATTCATTGATTTTTCATAAGTTTATCCAGTTGTGCAACCATCATCATAATTCAGTTTTAGAACATTTTCATCACCTCGTAAGATCCTTCATGCCTGTTTCTATAGATTTACCTTTCCTGATTTCATATAAATAGAATCATACAGTATGTAATCTTTTGTGTATGGCTTCTTTCATTTAGCATAATTTTCGAGGCTTATCCATGTTGTAGCACTTACAAGTATTTCATTCCTTTTTATTGTTGAATAGTATTCTATTGTATAGACATATCCATTGTTTAGCTGTTCACCAGTTGATGGACATTCGAGTTTTTACTTTTTGGCTATTATGAATAATGCTGTTGTGAACATTCACATGCATGTCTTTGTGTGGACATATGTTTTCATTTCTCTTGGGTAGATACTACAAGTGGAATTTCTGGGTTATGCAGTACATTTCCCTCTCCCTCTCTTTCCCTCTCCCTCTCTCTCTTTATATATAATGTTTTTCTTGGCCATGCCATGTGGCATGTGGGATCATAGTTCCCCAACCAGGGATCGAACCTGTGCCCCCTGCAGTGGAAGCATGGAGTCTTAATCACTGGACCACCGGGGAAGTCCCATATGTTTATAATTTAAAGAAACTACCAAATTGTTCTCCAAAGTGGCTACATCATTTTACATATCTATCAGCACTATATGAGGGCTCCTGTTTATCCACATCCTGGCCAACATTTGTTATGTCTTTTTTTTTTTTTTAATATACCTATTCTAATAGCTGTGAAACAGTATCTCATACAGGTTTTACTTTGCAGTTCCTTATGATAACGGAACATCTTTTCATGTGCTTATTTAGCTGTTCTAATATCTTTGATGAAATGTCTATTCAGATCTTTTGCCCATTTTTTGATTGTGACTTAAAGAGTTTTAAGAATACTTTGTGTATCATGGGTACAAGTCCTTTATCATGTATGTAATTAGCAAATATTTTTTTCAGTCTGTGGCTTGTTTCATTTTCTTAATGGTGTCTTTTGAAGCGCAAAAGTTTTGATTTTTAATGAGATCCAATTTATCAGTTTTTTTCTTACATAAATTTTGTTTTTGTTATTTGTATCTAAGAAATCTTTAATCCAAAGTCTTGAAGATTTCCTGCTGTTTCCTTTTAAAAGTTTTATAGTTTTAGCTCTTGTATTTAGGTTTCTGATCCATCTAAGGACTTGTTTTTAAGTAGGATATGTTATACTTTTTAAGATGTTAAGTTATGACTCCTTTTTGGTTTATCTGTTCTAGGCAGGACAGCAAGGAGATTTCAGTAGTAATATATGTCCTTTCAGCATTGCCCTCTTCCTCTCTGTAACAAGAATACAAAGATTTGAGGAACAGGTATTTATGAATGACTTTTTGGTTCTTTCTGTAGTTGATAAAGTGTACAATAGCCTATTTTTTAAATTATCTTTTCCTAAACAATTCCACTCCCACCCTGCCAGCAGCATATTCCCCTATAAGAATGTAGGCCCACACTGTTCTCTGCAGGCTGCTTGAAGACTTCTTCAGATACTTGGTTTATACCTCCATTTCCTATTGTGTGGTAAGCCAGGTGGTGAGATGGGAATAAGAGTGGAAACATCACACAGTCCAAGTAGCAAGAATGGGAAGTTTAGCTGGGTATTCATTGCAGTTGTATTATGTTGTAGCTTTCTAAGAAACTGTCCCTGATCAACTTGAAATTAATGAGAATCTGTTATTTGAAAGAATGAAAATATAAAATCCTTTACCCTTTTTTCTCATATGTGTTTCTCTGGCTGTGGGTAATACTGATTTTTAGCCCTTTTTCTCTCAAGGAAGGCCTGTCTTCAGCTCTTTTAAGTTCCCACTGGAAGTCATAAGTTTTGTATCATACTCATCAGTGAAACAGTTGTCATAGGGGTATGAGTGTATGGCAACAAGTAGGAAGAGTTACAGGGTTAAGATTCTATAGTATGGGCTATCATTTTTTGCTTCATTTTCCTATTTCTTTCATTATATTAGGTATTTGACCTTTTAAAGTCTTTGGTTATAAAAAGCTTTAAGGATCTTCAGCTTCTCCAAGGCTCAAAATTTCTTCAGAATCTAGTTCCTCATAGATGTTGTGTTTCAACCATGATCTTGGAAGTGGTAAAGAATAGGTAAGTTCATGAACCATAAGGTTCTTAGGGTATTTAGTATTAAGATCAGAAGATCCTTGAATCCCAAGGGCTGAGTTCTTGGCTACCTTGATAGCAAGGATACAAAACAGAAGTGTAGGTACCTTTGCTTCTTTCATGCTATTACTACTCTGTTGGCCTGAGTCTTCATTGGCTTTTTAGGTGAGTAGAAAACCGAGTTTTATTTACTTTAACTTTTGGAGTTTGGGACTGATGGATGGAATTGAATTAGCAGTTTTAGACAATTAAATTAGCAGTTTTAGGCAAATCCATTTTAAATCAAATTGAAAAAACTGGTAACCATCCTGGTTGTTATTTTCATGTTTAATGTTGTATTTCAGAGTATGCATTAGCTGTTACAACAGTCTTTACTGTGTCATGCTTTGTCTGTGGTTTGTCTCCATGGTTTGCTATATTTAGCTCTATTGATACTGTGTTTACCTGCAGATACTTAGAGGTGCAGAACATTAATGTACTAGGAAAAAAAACCACCTATGAACCAATACAACTTCCAGATTATACTTACTCCCCTATTTACCAATCATGTATGAGCTCTTACATGTTACAGATAAACATTTTGTAGCAAACCAACTACAACTGTCTCCTCCCTCCAAGATGGGAACTTTAGCCCATAGCACACACTATTTCTCCACTTCATTCTTGTTAAGATTATTAACAGACTATACTTATTTAGACTTCATAATTTTACTGGTTTCTTTGTTTACATCTATCTTTTGAACTTCATACTTTTCACTTGGAAATATGCCATAACATGGCATAATATGCCAAATATGCCATATATATTTTTTGCAGTAATCCTTTCTGATATGGTTTGTGGATAGTAAACTTTTCATATCTGAAAATGTCTTTATTTTGCTCTTCCACTTGAACAGTAATAGTTGGACGAGGTTTAAAATTCTGAGTTTATAATCAGTTTTACAGTCTTTTTGCATCTAGAATTGCTGATGAAAAGTCTGATGGTTATCTGATTCTTGTATTATTTTAGATAATCTGTTATTTTTCTTCATGGGAACTTTTAAGACTTTATTTTTATCCTTGATCTTCTGAAATTTAACACAGTTTGTGTTTATGTAAGTTCCTTTTTAATTCATTTCTGCTTGGTAATTGGTGTGCCCTCTCATTCTAAGGAGTCATGTCTTTCCTAAACTCTGTGATGATTTTCTTTGAGTACTGTCTCCCCTTTTTCTTTCTGTTGTCTCCTATTTTTTTTTTTTGCGGTATGCGGGCCTCTCACTGCTGTGGCCTCTCCCTCTGCGGAGCACAGGCTCCGGACGCACAGGCTCAGTGGCCATGGCTCATGGGCCTACCCGCTCCGTGGCATGTGGGATCCTCCCAGACCAGGGCACAAACCCGTATCCCGCACATCGGCAGGTGGACTCTCGACCACTGCGCCACCAGGGAAGCCCTCGTTGATTTTTTTGTTTGTTTTTGTTGGAATTTCTTGATCTCTGTGCTGTCTCTTAATTTTTCTTTCACGCTTTTCATATTTTTGTTTTTTTGTGTCAAGTTCAACAAAAATTCCTTAGCTCACTCTTCAAAATAATTATTTCTTCAGCTCTGCCCATTTTATTCTTAGGTCCATTTATTGAATTTTTCACTCTTTCCATCATGTTTTTTATTTCCAAAATTTCTAATTGCTTCTTTTTTCATAAGTTCATTTTTTGTTTCATGCTATAATGTTCTTTCTTATTTCTCTGAAGATATTCATTAGACTTTTAAAATCTTCTGTTTGTTCCATTAACCTTTTCCCTTAGCGATTAGTTCTCTTTGTTGAGTTTGGTGCTTCTCTTTCATGATGATAGTGTTTTCTTGTATTTGGTGGTTATTACTTATCTCCTTATTATTGTTTTTGATATTCCCCATTAGTTTGTCTGAGAGTGCTGTATCTTTTAACACATTCTACCTTTGTGACTTGAGGATAGTGGTAGGATGTACCAAGGGCTAATCTTCTAGGTGTGGCATCGCCCTAATCCTCCAGCATGTTGTCATCCTCTCAGAGTGCTGCTCTGCCTCTCAGGCCCAAGCTCCTCTAGGCACAGATCCCATCTAAGGACAGGCCTCATGGTTGCTTATTTCTTGGCATAAACTGTGGGTGCAGTGGGGTCTTGGAGAAAAAGGTAGAGAAGGCTGCTGTGTACCAAACTGTTCATGCACAAAAATTGCTTCAGGGTTCCTTCCATTTCCCAGTATATCTGCCTTTGGTATCTGCTTTTGGAGGCACCCCTTCATTTCACACTGTGTGTTCTGTGGCTTCCTTCTTATATTATGTTCACTTTTTAAGGATTCTTCATAATTTCTAGAGAGTCAAAAACACCTCTTATTTTTCCACATTATTATGGATTGTATATATACACCACATACAGACATTCGCACACAGGTATATGTATCTTTTCTGTCATTTGTAGGTATTTGAGGTCGGAAGAATGGAGCATGTGCTCAGTCTATTATCTTGATCCCAGATCTCCAGAGTGTGACTATTATTAAAATCTGTCAAAATGTTATGAGAATCTGTTCACAACTATCTTCTTTATTCTTTAATGCTGCGTTATAATTTGTTGCTGTTTAGCAGGTAGATATAATGATACAAAGGTTATTATAAACATACCATTTCCACTATAGTGGGTAACATTAAGTGGTATAAAATCACCAAGGATTCTGCTGCTTTACAAAGGCTATTTGTAGTTTCAGCTCATGCTTTTGAAACCCAGTCATTCATCAATTCATACTGTAGATATGAATGATATAAATATGAATATAAATATTCCTACTGTAATTATTTACTTAGTGCCTTCTATATGCCAGCCTTTTTGCTAGGCTATATAGGTAAAAATATGACTACAGTGTACTCCCCATTGTAGAGAGTCTCAGTTTAGAGAGGGAGGCAAACTTGTAAGCATGTGTATAGTGTAAGTGTTGTTATTGGCATGAGGGGAATAGAAGAAGCAACAGTTAACTTCTAGTTATGAAATCTTGAATAGAAATCTCTAATGGTCAGTACGTTGAGTTATTCCAGTTTCTTCCATATGTTTTTTTTTTTTTTTACATCTTTATTGGAGTATAATTGCTTTACAATGGTGTGTTAGTTTCTGCTTTACAACAAAGTGAATCAGTTATACATATACATATGTTCACATATTTCTTCCTCTTCCATATGTTTTTTAATGTTCTGTAGTTTTTGGATTTTTTCGGTGTTCTGTCGGTAGAGATTGCTCGCCTACCATTCCCATTACTGTTCATTAAGAAATTCAGAAATCATGTGGAGTGTTGGTTATCCAGGTCAAGTTTGGGAAATATGTAACATGGCAAAGAATATAGAGGTGTAAGGTATTTTACTAAGTTTTTCTTCTTAACTAAACTTTGTTTTCTTGCAGTGTTCATAGTTGGGATCATGTTACTCAGGGCCTGGTAGAACTTGGCTTCATTTTAATGGATTCCTATGGGCCAAAGAAGATTCCTGATGGAAAGACTAATGAAGCCAGCTCAGGTCTTTCTAGAATGCCAAACCAGCATGCATGTAAGCTGGGAGCTAATATCCTGTTGGAAACTTTCAAGGTGAGAGTCTAGTTTAGCAACCATTCCCTAATTTTGTTAAATTATATTATAAATAGGGCATTAACTTGGGAGTTTGGGGGACAGGGCAATTTGAGTATGTAGCAGTTTCCCAGAACAGAGATTGGGATAGTAATTGAAACATTATAGACCCAGTTTGATGGAATACTTACTTTCTCACTCTTTATTTATATGAGGTTTTCATTTATTCTAATTTCTGTTCTTCCTGACCATTTCTTAGAAGTTTGAATATAAGTTAACCTCCTCATGATTTCCTCTTCTTCCTCTAGCAATAAATCATTTCTGGGTTTTTTTAATTCCCTTATACAAAAAATAATCTTTTAGGTTGCTGTAGAACATCAAGCTTGAAGAATCATGCTTATTGGTTCATTGTTTTTGAAGAACCAAAAATGGGGAATTTATACTCTTAAATTCATTACCATATTATGACTATCATCTCAATCTTAATTTCTGAAATAGCTTTCAAAAATTCAAATTTAAAAAAAATATCTGAGACTAAACAAATTTGCTTTGCTAGTGATTTCTCTAAGACATCTTCTTTACATTCAATTGTTCATTGTATCTACACACCAAAAGTATCTGCTGAAAATGTTATTTGGAAGGCAATTTAAATGTAAATCTGATGTTCTGATCCAGAACTATGAAGTGAATGCCATATAATAGTCCTTGAGAGTTGTGTATTAGATACATATGACTCTCCTTAACCAGAATCTGATTAAAAACATTCTTAGAATAAAAAAATGGTTTTTTTTAAATTAATCTTTTTTAAAACTAAGAAGGTTCCACTTGATTTCACACAGATGTTGGCTTTGTCAAGGTATCTATAGAACATAGAATTTACTAATAATCAAATTATTAGTCCAAGGTCTGAAAGAAATTAGTCTGTACCCCAAAGTTAACAAGTTCAGGTATGAAATTTAACTAAAATTCAAGTAAAAATTCAAAACAGGTCATTTTTTAGGCAATTGCTCTCCTTGTAGAAACTGAGGAAGGGCGTGGTGAAGATTTTCTGGGTTTTCAGAAATTTTCGTGGGCTTTTAAATTTTAAAATAAAAGTTGTGCATACTGTGAGGAATACGTTGGCATGTAAACCTAGGCAGAATTATTCCTGTTTGATGTTGGACGTTATATGTAGCAGTACTTTCATATGATCTCTCTTTTAGGCTAATAAAAGTTTGCTGTGCTAGTGAATTGTTTGAGCACAGAATGAGGGTAGAATTGAGTGATTCTTTCCAGATGATTCACATCATATTTGTCTTTAGAATACAGTCCAGTTTTACCCATATGCAAACTGTTCTTTAATCTGCTTAACATGCATTGATACAGTTGTAAGCTGAAGGTCACCAAGGAATATTTTATTGGTTCTTCTGTTCTTTTTAGATCCATGAGATGATCAGACAAGAAATTCTGGAACAAGTCCTCAACAGGGTTGTTACCAGAGGATCCTCCCCCATCACTCATTTCATAGGTATTGAACTTTGGAAGGGTGGATAAAGTTGTCAGGAACATTTTAATTTAAATGTCATAATGCTTTTGGTCCTGGAAAAAAAAAAATTAATGATACAGTAGATTGACATCTTTAATGAAATCTTTGATTATGATGCCAGTAAAACATAAATGCATTTATCTTGTCTATGGTTGTCAAGAAGGAAAGGAGCATATAACTAATGAGTGAAACCTCTGTCTTGCATCAACTTTCTCTCTTTTTTGTTTGAATACGTCTCAGGTGAGTGCTGTCCTTCTGCTATCACTCATTGACCTCCCGTTCTTAACTCTGGACATTCTGACTTCAGTACTAGTCTCTTTGGTGACCTCTGAATGTTTTGCTCTTTTAATACATATATCCTAATGCCTAAATCCACTGGTCTTATCCTAATCACCAACTTTCGTAATTTCTCTATCATTCTACAGTTTACAACTCCCCTGAAGTTGATAACTGTAATAATTTGCATCTTATCCTGCCTATGATCAGTTTTTCTTTCTTTAGTGATTCCTTTTCTTTCTTCTATCCTTAAATGTCAGGGTTCTCCAAAGCTCTGTACTAGACACTTCGTTCTACTTTTTTTTCTTTCTTTACAGCTTTATTGAAGTATAATTGAGGTACAACAATGTCCACATATTTAAAGTATAACAGTTTGATAACTTTTGACATATGTATACACCTGTGAAACAGTATCACCACAGTCAAGATGAACATAACTATCACCCACAAATGTTTCCTGGTGCCTCTTTGTAATTTGTTCCTGCATCCCTCTCCCTTCCCACCTCTGATCTCTAGTTTGGTCTGCTTTCTGTCACTATAAATTTAAAAAATTTTATGTAAATGGAATCCAACAGTGTGTACTCCTTTTTTCTTTCCTTTCTTTTTGGTCTGGCTTCTTTCACTTAGCATAATTCTTTTGAGATTTTTCTGTAGTTGTCACATGTATCAATAATTGATTCCTTTTTATTGTTAGTAGTATTCCCTGATATGGATACAACCACAATTTATTTATCCATTCACCTGTGTGCAGGTTTTAGGTTGTTTCTGGTTTGGGGCTATCACGAATAAAGCTGCTATGAACATTAATGTATAAGTCTTTCTGAGGATGTATGCTTTCATTTCTGTATGGAAACATGTTATAGTGGAATTGGGTACACCGTATGGTAGGTGTAGGCTTTATAGTTTAAGAAACTGCCAGACGATTTTCCACAGTCGTTGTACCATTTTACATTCCTATAAGCAGTGTTTCTAGTTGCTCCACATTGTGACCAACTCTTGGTATGATCAGTCTTTTTAATTTTACTCATTCTAATAGCTATGTAATAGCATCTGATTGTGTTTTTGTTTGCATTTCCTCAATGCCTAATGATATGTTGAACATTTGCCATGCTTATTTGTCATTTCTGTATTTTCTTTGGTTAAATGTCTGTTCAAGTCTTTTGTCCATTGTTAAAAAATTGAGTTGTTTCCCTTTTTATTACTGAGTTGTAGGAGTTGTTTATATATTCTAAATACAAGTCCTTTGTCTGATATATGTTTTTTTGTTGTTTTGTTTTGTTTTTGCGGTATGCGGGCCTCCCACTGCCGTGGCCTCTCCTGCTGCGGAGCACAGGCTCCAGACGCGCAGGATCAGCGGCCATGGCTCACGGGCCCAGCCACTCCGCGGCATGTGGGATCCTTCCGGACCAGGGCACGAACCTGCGTCCCCCGCATCGACAGGTGGTCTCCCAACCACTGCGCCACCAGGGAAACCCCAGATATATGTTTTGCTGCAGATATTTTCTCCTGGTCTGTGGTTTGACTTTTAATTTTTGTAACAGTGTCATTTGAAGGACCAACATTTTTAATTTTATCAGTTACCAGTTCATCAGTGTCTTTGTATAGTTCCTGCTTTTTATGTCATGTATTAAAAAAAATCTTTGCCAAACCCAAGGTCACTAAGATTTTCTCCTATATTTTCTACTAGAAGCTTTATAGTTTTAGCTCTTATACTTAGATCTATGATCCATTTTTGTTAAATTTTGTATAGGGTGTGACATAACAGTGTTCATCTTTTTGCTTAAGGCTATCCAGTTGTTTCAACACAATGTTTTGAAAAGTTTATCTTTTCTTCATTGAGGTACCTTGACATCTTTATTGAAATCAACTAACCATACATGTGTGGGTCTATTTTAGGAATCTGTTCTATTCCAGTGAGCTATGTGTGTGTTACATCTTAATTGCTGTAGTGTCATAATGTGTCTTAAAAGCAATAGTGTAAGTCTTCTAACTTTGTTCTTTTTCAAAATGATTTTGTCTATTCTAGGTCCTTTGCATTTCCAAATAAATATTCTAATCAGTTTGTCAATTTTTATAAAAGGTCTGCTCATGTTATGATGGAGATTGCCTCAAATATATGGATTAATGGGGGAGAGAATTGGCATCTTAACAATATTGAGTCTTCTAACACATGAACAGTGTATCTCTCCATTTATTTAGGTCTTCAGTTTCTTTCGGCAATGTTTTGTAGTTTTCAATGCATGGATCTTGCATATCTTTTGTCAATTGATCCCTATTTCATTTTTTTGACACTGTTGTAAATAGTATCTTTTAAATTTTCAATTTCTGATTGTTTATTGCTGTTGTGTAGAAATAGTTGCTTTTTTAATATTGACCTTATATCCTGCAACCATGCTAAATCCCCTCATTAGTTCTAGTCGGTTTTTGGCAATTCCTTAGGATTTTCTACATAGAAATCACGTCATCTCCAAATCTAGACATTCTTGATATCAGTGATACGTCTTTTTTCTTTTTTTCTTTATCAGTCTGGCTTAGAAGCTTGCCAGTTTTACTAATCTTTGAAAGAATGAGATTTTAGTTTTAATTTTCTCTGTTTTTTTTTGTTTTGTTTTCAATTTCACCAAATTCTGCTTTTTATTATTTCCTTCCTTTTGCTTGCTTTGGGTTAATTTTGCTCTTTTAAGTTATTGAAAAACATCAAAAGAAGAATATATCATGGTACATGAAAATTTTAGACTTCAGAGTTCATAAAATATAGTATTATTGGAATACAGACATGCTCAATCATTTTATGTATTGTCTATCTTGCTTTTATACTTTACCAGCAGAGTTGAGTTGGTGTGTGTGTGTGTGTGTATATATATATATATATATATATATATATATATATATATACACACACACACACACACACACACACACACACCATCTAGTGATATATATATATATATATATATATATATATATATATATATATATATCACATGACCCATTAAGCCTAAAATAGTTATTGTCTGGCCCTTTACAGAAAAAGTGTGCCAACTTCTGGTCTGTTATATTTACCTAGATATTGATATTGCTATTTTTTCCTTCCTGATGATTGAAGTTTCCTTTTGTTTGTGTGAAAGGTTTTAACTACAAAATCCATTCTTTTAATAGAAGTAGGGCTAGTCAGGTTATCTAAATCTTCTGGGTGAACTTTGGTAGTTTGTGTCTTTCAAGGAATTTGACCATTTCATCTTAAGTTATCAAATTTATTGTCATGAAGTTGTTCCACATATTCCATTTAATGTCTGTAGGATCTATATTGATTTGCCCTTTCTTACTCCTGAAAGCCATAATTTGCATCTTTTCTCTTTTTCCTGATTAGTCTAGCAAGAGATTTATCAATTTTATTGATTTTTCTCCAAGAACCAGCTTTTGGTTTCATTGAGTTTCTCTGTTTTCAGTTTTATTCATATGTGCTCTTTTTTGTTTTGTTTCTACTGCTACTTTGGGTTAGTCTGTGCATCTTTTGATTAAAAGCTTATGTCATTAATTTGAGACCTTTCTCTTTTTTTTCAATATAAGCATTAAACTATAAATTTCCTTCTAAACGTTGCTTTAGCTGCATCCCATAAATTTTGATTTTTATTTTCATTCTGTTCCAAATACTTTTAATTTCTTTGTGATTTGTTCTTTAACCTGTGGGTTATTCAGAAGTGTGTTGTTTAGTTTTCAAGTATTTGTCGATTTCTTTGATGCAAATTTTAAAAAAATTATTGAGACTTGTTTTATTCTCAGAATATGGTCCATTTTGATAAATGTTCTGCATGCTATTGAAAATAATATGTATTCTGTTATTAGATAGTTTTCTATAAATCACTGAAGTCAGATTATTCAAGTCTCCTGTGTCCTTACTGATTTTCTATCTACTTATTCTGTTAACTATTAAGAGAGGGGTGTTGAAATCTCTGACTTTGTATTTATAGAAATGACTGTGCCTTTCAGTTCTATCAGTTTTTGCTTCAGGAATTTTAAAACTCTATTATAGGGCATAAACATTGAGGATTGTTATGTCCTCTTGGTTAATGGATCCATTAATTGTTATGAAATGACCTTTTTGTTCCTGGCAATATTATTTACTCAGAAGTCTACTTTGATATTAATATAACCTCTGCAGCTTTCTTTTTATCAGTGTTAACATGGTATATTTTTTCCATCTTTTTAGATTTAACTTATTTTTGTCTTTATAGTTAACTTGGGTTTTATTATAGACAACATACAATTGTGTTTTACTTTTTTAATCCAATTTGACAATCTCTTGACTTTTTTTTTTTTTTTTTTTTTTGCGGTACGCGGGCCTCTCACTGTTGTGGCCTCTCCTCTTGCGGAGCACAGGCTCCGGATGCGCAGGCTCAGCGGCCATGGCTCACGGGCCTAGCTGCTCCGCGGCATGTGGGATCTTCCCAGACCGGGGCACAAACCCGTGTCCCCCTGCATCAGCAGGAGGACTCTCAACCACTGCGCCACCACGGAAGCCTGACAATCTCTGACTTTTAATCAGGGCAGGCCATCTACATTTAATGTGATTATCATGCAGCTATTGGTTTTCTACTTTGTCTGTCTGGTTTTTGTTCCCTTTTTTCTCTTCTCCCTTCTCTTGAATTGAGTTTTTTTGGTTTTTAATGATTGTTTTATCTTGCTAATTTGATTAGTTATATCTCTTGTTTTATTTTCTTTTGGATTGCTTTAGGGTTTATGATTTCCATCGTTAACTTATTATAGTCTACCTTCAAGTAGTAGCATACCTCTTTACATGTAGTATAAGAGCATTACAACAGTATACTTCCATTTTTTTACCCCTACTCCAGTAGCTTTTGTGCATTCTCATGCATTTTACTTCTGTCAGAATATTGAATTATATCTACATTGTTGTTAATTTAGCTTGTTTTTATCTTTGGCTGCGTTGAGTCTTCGTTGCTGCGCACAGGCTTTCTCTAGTTGCGGCGAGTGGGGGCTACTCGCACTTGTGGTGCTTGGGCTTATTGCGGTGGCTTCTCATTGCAGAGCATGGGCTCTAGGGCTTGCGGGCTTCAGTTGTTGTGGCACACGGGCTCAGTAGTTACGGCTCACAGGCTCTAGAGTGCAGGCTCTGTAGTTGTGGTACGTGGGCTTACTTGCTCTGCAGCATGGGGGATCTTCCTGGACCAGGGCTCGAACCCATGTACCCTGCATGGGCAGGCAGATTCTTAACCACTATGCCACCAGGGAAGCCCCAGTTTAGCTTTAAACATTTATCTTTTTAAGAAATTTTAAAAATAAGTCTTTTAATTTTTACCCATGTGTTTACCATTTCTGGTGCTTTTTCCTTTGTGTAAATCCAGATTTCTATCTAGTATCAACTTTCTTTCTGTCTGAAGGACTGCCTTTAAATTTTCTTATACTGCTCATCTGCTGACGATGAATTCTTTTGTGTATCAGAAAGTCTTCATTTCACGTTACTTCTTAAAAGACATTTTCATTGGGTATAAAATTCTAGATTGACTTTTTTTCTTTTAGTGCTTCAAAGATATTGCTCTAATGCGTTTGGGCTTTCATCATTTCCAGTGAAAAGTCTGCTTTCATTCTTCTCTTTTTTCTTCTCTTTATAATGTCTTTTTTCTTTTTAGATTTCTTCTTTATCGGTGGCTTTAAGCGATTTAATTATGATGTGCTTTAGTGTTGTTTCCTTCATGTTTCTTGTGGTTGAGGTTTATTAAGCTTACTTAGATCTGTAAGATTATGGTTTTCATCAAGTTTGAAAGCTCTTCAGGTATTATCTCTTCAAAAAATTTTTTCTGTCATCTTCTTCCTCACTGGTGCATGCGCGCGCATGCACAGACACACACACACAGACACACACACACATGGTCTTCTGCGACTCCAGTTACACATATGTTAAGTGGCTTTAAGTTGTTACACAGCTCACGGTTATCCTTTCTTTAGTCTTTTTTACTTTGTGTTTCATTTTAGATAGTTTTTATTGCTGTTAATTCAAATTCCCATATCTTCTGCAGTGATCTTATCCTTTAAAATTTTCATTTTTAGACATTTGATTTATGTCTTCCTTATCTTCGCTGTCTTTTTTTTTTAAACATGCTTCCCTTACCTATTTTTTTTTTGCTGTGCCACATCTTGCAGGATCTTAGTTCCCCAACCAGGGATTGAACCTGTGCCCCTGGCAGTGAGAGCACCAAGTCCTAACCACTCGACCACCAGGGAATTCCCTTCCCTTACCTTCTTGAACATATATTTATTTTAGTTCTTTTAATGTCCTTGTCTACTAACTCTATCATGGTGTAATTTCTGATCTGTTTTTATTGATTTATTTCCTCTTCGTCATGAGTTGTGTTTTCCTGCTTCTTTGCATGATGAATAATTTTTTTTTTTTTTTTTTTGCGGTACACGGGCCTCTCACTGTTGTGGCCTCTCCCATTGCGGAACACAGGTTCCAGATGTGCAGGCCCAGCGGCCATGGCTCACGGGCCCAGCCGCTCCACGGCATGTGGGATCTTCCTGGACCGGGGCATGAACCCATGTCCCCTGCATTGGCAGGCGGACTCTCAACCACTGGGCCACCAGGGAAGCCCGATTAATAATTTTGATTGGATGGTAGACACTGTGAATTTCACATTGTTAATTTGCTGGATTTTTTTTCCTTCAAATATTATTGAGCTTTAAGTTTCTTGGAAAGCATTTAATCCTTTTTATGATTATTTTTATGTTGTGTTATGTAAGACCAGACAGCCTTTAATTTAGGGTCAACTTGGTGCTACAATTAAAGCAATGCTCCTTGTGTATTATGAGGTGTCTCCACTGTGGATGTTGTGAATATAAACTATTTCCTGTCCTTTATGACCTCTGAGAATGGATTTGCCTACTGCTTGCCTGTGATTTTTTCCCTGACTTCAGGTTGTTTTTTCATACAGATGCACTGACTAGCATGCAGCTAACATACAAGGGGGGCTACCTGCACATCTCCAGGGCTCTCTTTCCATGCAGCTCTTTCCTTTCTGGTACTCTGCCCTATGAATGCTAGCTGCCTTGGCTTTCCTGAATTGTCAACTCTGTCTCTCTAACTCAGGAAGACCACTGGATTCTGAGTTTCCCCTCTCTGTGCTACTGCCTAGAAACTCTCCAAGCAGTAAGATGGGGCAATTATAAGCCTCTCCTCATTTATTTCCCTTCTCTCAGGGATCATTGTCTGTACTGCTTCTTGTCTGGTGTCTGAAATTTGTTGTTTCATGTAATTTGGCTTATTTTGTTGTAGATGTTTAAAGTGGGAAGATAAATCTGGTTACTCTTACTCCATCCTGGTGGGCAGTGTCTGCCCCTCTTTTTACACATTCCCTTACTTGCAGATATCATACCCCTTCTCATGATTTCAGTTATTTTGGTGGGGTCTTTTGTGGGCATGCCTCCCAAATCTTTATGTCAAGACTCTCCTCTTTCCTTAGTTCACTGTTTCACTGACTTCATTCCTGCTGGATATTTCCATTTAGTATTTTTTTTCCTTTTATTTCAAATGCAATACTGTTTCCTTCAAACAAATTCCCCTTTCCGTTGTCCCTATTTCTGTTATCTGAAACACGACTCTGAGTCTCAGAGACTAGAATTCCTTTTAATCTTCTCAAATACACCTGGTACCTAAGTTCTTTCATTCTTTCCCTCATACCGTTACCTCTTTCTTCTTTTTTATACCCTCCCCCCACAGACAGACACCCATTGCCTAATTCCCAGTTTTAACAACCTTGCATTTAGACTACTACCACAGCTTCCTAACTGGTTTCCCTGCTTCTGCAGCGATTCTCCCTGCAAATTGCCGCCAGATCAGTATTCCTAAAATACCACTGTCATTCAAAACTCACCAATACCTTTTTTCATAAATTACCAGCTCTTTATTCTGGTATTTAAAGTCCTTGATGGAATTCCCTGGCGTCCAGTGGTTAGCACTCAGTGCTTTCACTGCCATGGGCCTGGGTTTGATCCCTGGTCGCAGAACTAAGATCCCAGAAACCACGTGCCATGACCAAAAAAAAAAAAGTCCATGACAATTTGATCCAATCTACCTTTCTAACATTAACTTCCATTATTTACTTTTCTGAACGCTTCACCCTATCTCCACAGATTTCCCCACCATCCTCTGAATATGTCTTACACTTGATTTTCCTGTACTTTTACTCGTACTTTTCCCTTTAAATATAATAGTTCTTTCCAGTTCTTTGTGCATCTAAATGTTACCCATCTTTTAGAATCCAGCTTAAATTCCTCCTTCTCTTTGCTCTCCTAAAGCACACCATCTCATAATCTCTTCCTTTGCGCTCCTGTTTAAACTCTTCTTTATCATTTGCTAGACGATAAGCAATGTTTGGAATTATTAAATTTTTGATATCATTCTATTACTTCTTTCATTCTTATAAAATATTTTTTTCGTGACTTCCAGCTAAATTAACATTCTTGAAGGAAGAGAGACCAGGTTTTGTGCTTTTGAATATTCCGTATAGGACCATATGATTAAGGTTGCACATAATAGAAATTCATAAATATTTATTGATTTATTTCAGTTTGGAAATATGAAGACAGAGTGTGCTACTTATTCAGGCAGTATAATGGGTTTCTTCCTTTCTTTTAGACAGTTTAATTTTTGTAGTCTTACACTATCACCAGAAGAAATTTTACAAGTATCCTGGTTACATTTTAAAGTATTAATATATAGAATCAGTAGAAATCTATGTTGCAGTGTACTTGACTTATTTGAGAAAGAAACAAAAAACTTTTTACCATTTCTTTCTCCATTTTATGTTCCTTTTATTTGAAACGTTTTTAGTTATGTGAGGCAACTGATTATAGATTCTGTTTTTCAGACCTGCTTTCAGATATCATCATGTATTCACCCTTAGTTCTTCAAAGTTGCTCTTCTAAAGTCACAGAAACTTTTGACTATTTGTCCTTTCTGCCCCTTCAAACCGTACAAGGGCTGCTGAAGGCAGTGCAGGTAAGTCTTGACTCCTAAGGAGCTTACCACAACTGAGGTTGAACTGCCGAGTAGAGGTCTGATGTATTTCTTACACATATGTACGTGTAAGAAATACTGTTTCCCTTGATTCTAGAACATAAAGCTTTCTATTAAAATAGAGTCTATTTCCCAAGTTTACCCCCTCTTCATAGTGCTAGTCTCTCTCCTTTGATTCAGTTTCAAGTTAGTGAAGTAATTGAAAGGCTCTTAGGAAATTATTAATTGAGGACAGTAGGTTTAAAGGTATTCACAACTAGTTTCAATTCAGCATTTCAAAATATAAAATTGTCCTTATTACTAAGTGTAATAAACAATGCAACTTGTTTATAAAACAGAGCCAAACTTTCTTATAAAAGCCAAATGGTAACAGTATTGAGTAGAAGTGTGCTAAGGCAAATAAACAAATTGCTGTTTTTACCTACTGATTCTTCCTTTTTCAGCCCCTTCTAAAAGTCAGCTTGTCAGTAAGAGACTCCTTGATACTTGTCCTTCGGAAAGCTATGTTTGCCAGGTATGTAGCCTCCCTTGAGATCTGAGAAAGTGATGCTTTCTAATGTTAACTTAGAGTCCTCTCTGCAGTCATCTCTAGTACAGCCTGTTCACAGCAGTCATGCAAATTCCTAACCCAAGCTAGAGATGATAATACCATCTCCTAAAGATATTATGAGATGGGTAATATGTGGGAAGCATTTGTTACTTTAAGGATAAGATACCAAATTAATATCACATTGGCCATATTATAAACTCATGGATATTCAGAGGAGCAACTAGTAAGTAGCCATATGCTGTTTATCCCTATTCTAGAATTGACAGTTTGTTGTTACTCCTTACCCAAAAGCATGTCTGATAGGCCAAGGTTGTATACTGTAGCATCTATAACATGAATTAATCATTGAGCCTCAGTAAGATGAGTGTATCATTTTTCTGGATGGAGGGTTTATAAGGCACCAAGCACTGCACTCCTCTATGAAGAAAGGAAGTGCTCCTTTAAACTCAGAGAAAATTAATGATTTCCTTTGCTATATTTAGTACTTATATTTGAGTTATCAACGCATTGTACAGCCTTTCAGCACTCTTGTTCTCATAGACTTGTCAGCAGGATAGAGGAGAGTATAGATAGTGTCATGAGGTTAAGTAGATAATGCAAAATTCAGCCAAATTCTTATACTACTAATTGCTGTGAACAGCCGATGCCTTATTTTGAGTATATAAATTCAGCTTATTTTGCTCTGTGCTTCATTGTTTATACATATTCCTTTCCTGTACAGAACTAACTGAATTTTTCTGACCCAGAAGCCTATTCCTGTGAAATCAGTACTGTTTGGTAACTTCTTCTCTGTCTATTCCTGAGCTAGCCAGCTTGATGCCCGAAAATCTGCAGTTGCTGGATTTTTGCTGCTCCTGAAGAACTTTAAAGTTTTAGGCAGCTTGTCATCTTCTCAGTGCAGTCAGTCTATTGGTATTAGCCAGGTAAGGATTTTTTTTTCACACCAGCTTATAGTGTGTGCACTGATGCAGGAGCTGATGATGTGCAGACTCTTTTCTTTTACTCCTGTTCTGGTTGTACAAATGATCCTGAAACTGAGAGTCTGATGATGATGATAATATCAGCCAACACTTTTTGATGGAAAATGGAAAATTTGCTGTGTGTTAACTGTGCTTTTCAATATGGTAGTCCCTAGCCTCAAGGTGGCTGTTGAACTGAATACTGATTGAAATGTAGCTAGTTCAAATTGAGTGTTGCTCTATGTGTAAAACACAAACTGGATTTTGAAGACTCTGTGTGAGATAAAAGAATGTAAACTATCTCAATAATTTTTTATTTTGATTATGTGTTGAGATAATATTTTGGCTGTGTTGGGTTAAATAAAATATTAAAATTAATTTCACCAGTTTCTTTTTACTTTTTTGATTTGGCTACTAGAAAATTTAATATATATGTGGCTTGCATTTGTGATTTGTATTGTGTTTCTACTGGACAGCACTGTGCTACACTCTAGGCTAAGTGCTTTACATTTATTTTCTCATTTAATCTTCACGGCAATTCTCTGAGGCTAAATACTGTTATTGTCCCCAATTTTAATAGTGTATTTACTTTGTACATCTGTTAAAACCTGTAACCTGAGAAAAGCAAAACTTTTTACAGTAATTTTGATAATCTAGGTTTTGCAGCAATAAAATTGTCTTTGTCATTTAAATTCAGTAATATACGACTTGTAAATAAGGGACGTATCTGTTTACCAGTTTCATTAAGAATCCTTTATTGCTCTGGTGTAACTATATAAAACTTTTGTTTATAACATGGCATAGATTAAATATTAGGAACACTGGGTATCATTTATGTATTGTTATTATCCCCAATTTAAGGGTAAGAAAACTGAGACAGAGAGGTTAAATAACTTGCCCAAGGTGATATGGCCAGTAATGGGTAGAACTGGGATTTGACCTCAGTCAGTATTAACTTCCTCACTAAGATGGCTGAAGTAAGGATTAGGAGTTCTTGGTCTATAATGGCTGAATTTATTATGTGAATCAAACAAGCAGTATTATTCTTTGTCAAGTCCATATCTAAACAAAACAACTACCTACCTCTAAACCTCTCAGGAGTTCACGGAACCAAAAAGTTCTCAATTCTACTAGCTATTGAAGATGTTTAAGGAAGTCTTTTAGACCTTTTATGTAAAATCAAGTTTATTATGACTACTGAATTCTACACGCATAAAATAATCTGTGTGCCTTCCTAAGCAGGTGACATTGCCAAGGAAAATCTTAAGGAATAAGGAAGAGTTAATTTTTTTTAAGTGTTTGAAAATTCTCTTAGTCCAAGCTAGAATAAGAGTGATAACTTATCATGGCCTAATAATGATTATAATGACTGCTTCAGTCCTGGGTTTTGGCATATGGGGAAAGCTAAATGTAAGGTTCTTTGACCAAGTACATCAGCTCATTTTACCCCCTTAATAGAAACTACTTACTCTGGTAAGATAGACATGAACTGGCCTCTCTTCTTTTCAGGTCCATGTGGATGTCCATAGCCGTTACAATTCTGTCGCCAATGAAACCTTTTGCCTTGAGATCATGGACAGTTTGAGGAGATGCTTAGGCCAGCAGGCTGATGTTCGACTCATGCTTTATGAGGTAAATCAGCAGAGTGAAGAAATGTAGTACTTTCCTCCCCAACTCCACTAATAATCCTTTTAATTTTAATCATTTTTTTCTGATTATCAAGGTACAGTAGATAACGCTTTTATTTAATGCAGTTAGGACCACTAGTTAGGTGATGCTTAGCCAAAAAGTCGTTTAAGGTGAGGAATCATAAAGAATATTTTAAATATCTTAAATGTTTTATTTTAATTTGAAATATTTAAATGTACTGTTAATTTACCAGTCTTTTTTTTTTTTTTTTTTTCGGTACACGGGCTTCTCACTGTCGTGGCATCTCCCGTTGTGGAGCACAGGCTCCGGACGAGCAGGCTCAGTGGCCATGGCTCACGGGCCTAGCCGCTCCGCGGCATGTGGGATCTTCCCAGACAGGGGCATGAACCCATGTCCCCTGCATCGGCAGGCGGACTCTCAACCACTGCGCCACCAGGGAAGCCCTCCAGTCTTTTGTTTTAAGGCCGAGTTCTTTCGGTTTTGAGTATGAGTCTGCCATTTGGAACTTCCTGTCTCTCAGACAAAACATAACTTTAAGGTATTGCCTGTAATTGCAAGTTTTTGCTTACGTAAAGTAGGATAAAAACTTTAAGACACTTCAGATACAGTCTTAGTATAGAAATCTTCTAGATATGTTCAGTTTTTCCCCTAAGTTTTTAGAATTGTCTTACCCCTAATTCATCAGAAGTTGGTTTTAGAGATTTACTTTTTATTTAGTCTTTCCAGAACATTCAACTTAGTTTTTATGAAAACAACTTCTCGTTTTTTGTTGTTGTTGTTTTTGGCCATGCCACATGGCTTTTGGGATCTTAGTTCCCCAACCAGGGGTTGAACCTGTGCCCTCGGCAGTGGAAGTGCAGAGTCCCAACCACTGAACAGCCAGGGAATTCCCAGAAACAACTTCTTTTTCGTTTTGCACTTGGTTTCCAACAGTTTACAGAATGTCTGATTAGATCACATAATTAACAATGATGGTACAATTAGCAAAAACTGAGTGGAACAAATATTACTACTGACTTGTGATTAGGATATAATTCAGCCAGTGGGAATAAAAGTTTGCAGTCATGAGGGATTGCACTACGATTGCTAGCATTTAGTATGATGTGTACTTCAGCATACATATTTCATAGGATGGAGAGCATTAGATAATCTAGCAAGTAGATTTAAGTGGAAGTCATTTCAGAGAACAGCTATTGTAATACTTTTATTTGCCCTTTAAAAAATAACATTTATGGGCTTCTCTGGTGGCGCAGTGGTTGAGAGTCTGCCTGCCGACGCAAGGAACGCGGGTTCATGCCCCGGTCCAAGAAGATCCCACATGCTGCGGAGCGGCTGGACCTGTGAGCCATGGCCGCTGAGGCTGCGCGTCCGGAGCCTGTGCTCCGCAACGGGAGAGGCCACAACAGTGAGAGGCCCGCGTACTGCAAAAAACATTTATTGAGCTACAGTGGTTGCCAGGCACTGTACCAGACGTCGGATTTTTCAGGTTTATTGTAGAAAATATAGAAAATACAGGAAAATGTTTTTTAAAATATTATTATTAATCCCAGCACTCATATATGTATATTTATACAAAATTGAAATCATCAGTTTTATCTAGCTTTTATCTCTTAATATTATGTTGTAAGTATTTTCCCATTTCATTAAATGTTCTTTGACACATAATTTTTAATGTTAAAAAGTGTTCTTTATGTATACAGTAATTTATTTAACTGTTTTGGGGCATTTCTGTTGTTTCCAGTTTTTCACCATGAATGTTGTTGTACCTGAATATTTGACCACATTGCTGGGTTAAAGATTAGAACATTTTAAAGTCTACTGGCATACTCTGGCAAGCATTGAATTTTTTTTAATAATTAAAAATATCTTTGTTCAACATTCATTTGTGGTAAAACTCTCATACGCTCTTAGCAAACTAAGATTAGAGGGGAATTCCTCAACCTGATAAAGGGTGTCTATGAATCCTATGTCTAGTATAAATAGTGAGAGATTTAATGCGTTTCCCCTTTGATCAGGAACAAGGATATTCTCAAAATTTTTATTCTGCATTAAAGTGAAGGTCTGATCCAATGCAGCAAGGCAAGAAAAAGAAATAAAGGCACACAGATTTGAAAGGATGAAGTAAAGCTGTGTTGTTCACTTAGTGTACATAGACAATACCAAAATGTCTGCGAAAAATGAGTTTAGTAAGGTTGTAGAATAGAAGATCAATAACTTTGCAAAAATCAATTATAGTTCTATTTTCTAGCAATGAACAGTTTGAAATTGAAAGAAAAGCAGTATTTATAGTAGATAGAAAAATACTTAAGGATAGATTCAACAAAATATGCACAAGATATGTACACTTGAAGACCTCAGAATAGCTGAGAGACATTAAAGAAGAATTAAATGAATGGAGAGATATGCAGTGTTCACAGATGAGAATGCTTAATATTGTTAATGTTTTTAAGTCTCAGAAATATCTGTAGATTCAATGAAATCCTAGGCTTTTTTTGTAGAAATTAAGAAGTTGATTGTAAAATTTATGTGGGGCTTCCCTGGTGGCACAGTGGTTAAGAATCCTCCTGCCAATGCAGGGGACACAGGTTCGAGCCCTGGTCTGGGAAGATCCCACATGCCGTGGAGCAACTAAGCCCGTGAGCCACAACTACCGAGCCTGCACATGTAGAGCCTGTGCTCCACAACAAGAGAAGCCAGGACAGTGAGAAGCCCGCACACCGCAATGAAGAGTAGCCCCGGCTCGCCGCAACTAGAGAAAGCCTGCACACAGAAATGAAGACCCAACACAGCCAAAAATAAATAAATAAATATTTTTTTAAAAAAGCTATTTCAGTCAGACACCAATGCAATGCTGGGAAAAAAGACAGTGGTTTCAGAGTTCTATTATGAAATGATATTTCAAGACCCAACAGCAGTGATGCTATAATTATTAACAACATCTCGTCAGCTTACCTTAGGAGCCTATAAAGCATGAAACAATTTGCAGAACTTGAAGTGAAAACCAGAGAAAAATTAGAAGCTGTGGGAAAAAAAACAAACTTTGAAATTGCAGAGCTTAAAGAGAGATTAAAAGCAAGTCGTGAAACTATAAATTGTTTAAAAAATGAAATCAGGAAACTCAAGATCAGACAAAAGAAATATAAACGGTTCTGAAGAGAACTCGTTAGTAGGTGAAACTAAAAATAAGGTGGAGTTTAAAGGAGAGATGGACTACAAATACTGCAATGTTTCTTAGAGGAACTGCACATATAGTTGTCAGCCATAGATTTCTCAGCAATGGGGGTCAAAGTATTTGTACTTTACAAGCAATCTTTAATGTGAAATATATCTGTATAATGCTGTATAGACATTTTATCAACCCATTTCGGGGTAGTTCTGTGATACTAAGCACAATTTTAAAACATTTTTACTGCATTATATGTATAACTTATCCTTTTGACAGACATCAAAATTTCATTATAAAGTATAACTTGTGCAAATTTTGTACTTCCCTAGTAGTTAAATTCGTGGTAAAATTAATGTGTATATTTAATTTCTTAAGTTCTTACCTGCCCCCGTCCCAACTCTTTTGTATCTGATGTGCCCAGTAAGCACTCAATAAATGTAGTTTACAGATGCTGGGAAAAAAAAAAAAGAACATTACCTTGTAATGGAGCATAGACCTAAATCTGTTAGGTCTATGAACAACAATAGTTGTTCATTTATTCATCAAAGAGCTTATTTGTCCTCTGTTTGATTCCTTTTAGGGGTTCTATGATGTCCTTCGAAGAAATTCTCAGCTGGCTAATTCAATCATGCAAACTCTGCTCTCACAGGTAAAATGTATTTTTATGGATATAAGGGAACAGATACTAAGGCATTAAGAGGCGATTGACATTCTTCATAATTTTCAAAATATGAAATAGTTCCCAACTAGTGCAGTGGTACATTGTGACCATGCCTGAGGTATGTGATGCTATTTCATGTTGTTTTATTTTAATCACCACTTATTGCCATTATCTGACAGTTACCATCTCAGTTAACAGTCTACATCCTAAGTTAGAAGGGCGTTCTGAAGAACCATTTGTACAGAGGCCATCAGTAGCTTTATTTGTTATGTTTATTTCTGAAAGAAGAAAAAGATTTGGAGACAGTATAGCACAATATTGACATTTGTTAAATCTGAGTGACATATTCATGAGTGTCTATTAGGTTATTTTCTGTATTTCTCAGTTTTAAAAAAAGCTTTAAATTATGAAATATTTCAGAGGATTATCAAGATGAGAAGAATTCAGCTGGAGAATATCTGCTGTAAATAAGACCTTTTACTCAACGTTTATTCATTAAGCATTTCTTTGAATGTTTTTTTAATAACAGTTTTGTGGTGATATAATTCACATACCGTGCAATTCATCCATTTAAAAAAATATAACTCATATATTTGCAGAGTTGTGCAACCATCACCATAATCAATTTGAGAACATTTTATCACCTCAGGAAAAAAAACCCTATGCCATTTAGCTACCACCCTCTAATTCTCCCATCCTTCCCCTATCCTCCTACCCCTAAGCAATCACTTATCTTCTTTCTGTCTCAATAGATTTGCCTATTCTGGACATTTCACGTAAATGGAATCATACAGTGTGTGGTCTTTTGTGACTGACTTCTTTCACTTAACATGATGTTTTCAGGGGTCATCCATGTTGTAGCATGTATCAGTGCTTCATTCCTTTTATGGCTAAATAATGTTTCATTACATGAATCTTTTTATATATTGAGAAGAGTTCAAATACTATTATGTACTAATAGTAATAACAACAGTACCTAATGTTTAGCACTTATAGAAGGCCAAGCAATTTATGAAGCACTATATGGTGGATGATGTCATTTAGTCCTCACAAAACCCTGTGTAATAAGAACTGTTATCTCCATTTTACAGATTTATATTTTAAGGGTCTGAGAGGTTAAGTAATTTAATTTGCCCAAGGTCACACAGTTAATTAGTGGCAGAGCTGGGATTTGAACTCAGATCATCTAGCTCAAGAGTCCAAGCATGTTTTTCTCCTATTTAGAGTTGATTAAGCTTTTTGGATCTCTAAGCTGATGCTTGTCACCCAAATTTGAGAAATGTCCACTGATTATTTCATCAAATATTTTTTTCTATCCCCCTTTTCTCTCCTTTCCTTCTGGGACTTCATTGGTATGTATGTTGGAATGCCTGATATTGTTCCACAGATCTCTGAGTCTTGGCTCATTTTTCCTCAATATTTTTACACTATTTTCTTCAGATTTGATATTTTCTCATAATCTGTCTTCAAGTTTACTTTCTCCTCTGCCATTTCAGATCTGTTGTTTTACTCTTGAATGTATGTTGAATTTTATCAAGTACATTTTTGTATCTATTGAGATGACCGTTATGATTTTACTCCTTTAACCTATTACTGTGATGAAGTATATTATTTAATCTTTTAAAGCAACATGGTGGGGGGACTTCCCTGGCGGTCCAGTGGTTAAGACTCCGCACTTCCAACTGCAGGGGGCGTGGATTCCATCCCTGGTCATCAGGGAGCTAAGATCCTGCCTGCTGTGTGGCACAGCCACAAAAAAAAAAAAAAAAAAAAATTGCATTCCTGGGATGAACTCAAATTGATGATGATATATTACCTTTTTTATACACTACTGGGTTTGGTATTCATTTAGGACTTTTACATATATGTTTATAAGAGGGAATGGCCTGTAATTTTCATTTCTCATACTGAACTTACTTGGTTTAATATGAGCTTAATAAAATGATTAGGGATGTTCCCTCTTTTTCTAGTTTATGTAAAATTTGAAATTGTCTCTGTTTCCTTTTTTCCCTTAACTTTTTTCAAAGTTATATGTTATCTTTATTTAAACTTTCAGCTAAATTTTTGGCTTTTGATTTTTCGGACTACACAAGTAGTGTGAATTCTAGCCCTATCTACGTTTGGAGACTAGCTTGTGGTTAGGATTCCCAGGAGAGACATTTTTCCCCCTTCACCTAGGCAGGTACATATCCCTCTACCATCTTCCTCCATGTGGTGGATTTATTTTTTAGGTTTATCCACTAAGAATATCTCCTTCTGAGAATTCGAGCTTTATGTGAAGGTTTCTGATACAACCTCCACCCCATGAGGGCCCTAGGCTTTGTCTTTAATTTCATGATTCCTTTTTACTTTCCTTTTCCTTTTCTCTTAGCTACCTATTCAATAAATATGTCTGTATAAAATTTTTAATGCAATATTATTTACTGTTCTTTACCGTGAGGATTTCTCTAAACCCTAGTCCACCATTTTGCTATAAATGGAACTGCTTTTTCTCTCCCTCTCCCTCCTTTTTATGGCATTGCTTTGTGATAATTCTGCTAAAGAAGCTCCACTTGAAAGTAAGGTTTCAGATGTGGAGAAATTATTGGAAGGTCCTATACTGTTCATCAAAAGCTTTACAGCGGGCCTTGGACCTGATCCTATATAAAATTTGTATCCTGTTATATTGTATCTATCAAACTAATGATCAGTCCATCTACATTTGCACATTTAACATCGCAAATTATGACTAAAGGCATAGACCAGTGCCTCCCAACTTAGGTTAGTATGTAGACCTGTAAAATTCTGCAGACTCCAAAAGTTAAAAAAGAGAAAAATGATAACTAACTTTTTTTTAATGGAAGTATAGTTGATTTACAATGTTGTATTAGTTTCTGGTATACAGCAGAGTGATTCAGTTATATATATATATTCTTTTTCATATTCTTTTCCATTATGATTTATTACAGGATATTCAGTATAGTTCCTCATACTATACAGTAGGATCTTGATGTTTGTTTATCTTATATACAGTAGTTGGTATTTGCTAATCCCAAAGTTGTAATTTGTACCCCCTCTTTCCCCATTGGTAGCCATAAGTTTGTTTTCTGTGTCTGTGAGTCTGTTTGTTTTGTAGGTAAGTTCATTTGTATCATATTTTAGATTCCACATATAAGTGATATCATATAATATTTGTCTTTCTCAGTCTGACCTACTTCACTTAGTATGATAATCTCTGGGTCCATCTTTGTTGCTGTAAATGGCATTATTTCATGCTTTTTTATGGCTGAGTTAACTAACAGTTTTTTGAGCTCTGTTATGTGCCAAGTATTTGAAGCTCCTTACGTGTGTTAGCATGTTTAATCTTTATACGAATTTATATATTTATATTAATAATATCCTCATTTTACAGATGAGGAACCAAGACATGGATACCTTTATTGAATTAATAAGTGGTGGTACTGGGATTTTAGACTCAGCCAGTCTGACTCTAGAGCCTATATTCTTAACCTTCAAGCTATACTGAAAATGCCATGATTGCCTGTACAAATTTAGGAATTGGTGTGAGAGAGTATGATGTTTTATAGGAGAGGTTGTGAAGTGGAAATAGGAAAGAAGATCTCAGTATGGTGCCTAAAGCAAGGGCAAAGGATATGGTTGAGCCAGAGCAACACAAATTTTGCTGCAGTGTTCTTTGGACAGTTGGGAAGTAATGTCTTAGAAAGCATTAAAGGTGCCATTAGCTTGACCCGCTAAAAAAGTGAAAAACATTCATGAGCCATGGTATCTTTTTCCTTACCATACACAGTTAAAACAATTCTATGAGCCAGAACCTGATATGCTGCCACCTCTGAAATTAGAAGCTTGTATTCTGACCCAAGGAGATCAGATCTCTCTACAGGAACCACTGGTGAGACTTTTTTCCCTCCTCCCAGAACTATTATTTTTACTAAAACTATCAGCCCTGTTGATACGGTTGATCTTCAGAAACAGTTAACCTTCCCCTGTGAAGTGCTCTTCCTGGTACTCCCAATGAATTTTTACTCTTAACTCTTACTGCTTATCTTTTCTGACCCATCTTCACCGTGGTTTTCTTGGTAAGATATCTGCGTGTCAGCACTTTACTAAATCAAGGCATCCATTGTTTCTCCCAAGGAGCATTTTATCTCCCGTTTATGGCTCTTTGGTTACATATATTAAATAAATATACTTTAGAATGAAGAGAAGGAGGTCACCCAGAAGCAGATGAACCCAGGGGACCTGCTTCATTAGTCTGGGGTATATGATTTAGGCTGAGCTAGAATTGGCATTCTGTCGAACCTTCAGAGCAACTAGGACAGGTTGGTTTTCTATTCTAGTTGTCTAGCCTCAGAAAGAGAAGAAAAGATAAAAACTGAAACTCTGTCATCCCAAGTGACTTATAACTGAGATGTCCTCAGCCTGGATCAGAGATGCTAAAGATGGTCTCCCAAAGATTCCCTCAACATAAACCCCTATCTTTAGAATAGCCTCTGGGACTCAAAGGAGCTAGAGAGGATTTAATTTCACAACCAGGCTCCATTGTGTTTGTACCAGATCAGAGGCAGCACATCTGATGTTGCATTCTTAGGTGTCAGCTACTTATGAAGCCCGTGCCTTTGGGAAAGGCCAGAAAACAATGCCTCTGTTAGTTCAGTTATTTTTTTTCTGGTTTTGTTTATTCAGATTGACTTAACTTGTGATGCTAATGAATAATTTACTTTAGCCTTATAGATAAGGATTATTTGTTGATTATCAACAGCTTCATAGGTTATCCTTTAACAAGAATATTCAATTATTATTTTCTTCTGCAGGATTGTCTGCTGTGTTGTATTCAACACTGTTTGGCCTGGTATAAGAGTAGAGTGGTGCCCCTACAGCAGAAAGAAGAGGAGGAGGAAGAAGAGGGATTCTACCAAGACTTAGATGATATGTTGGAGTCTATTACTAGTAGAATGATTAAGAGTGAACTAGAGGACTTTGAACTGGTAATTGCTAAGTCTCAGCTGTGTTGAATGGAGGGTTTTAGTAGTTTATTAATTTTATCTTCTGTTTTTTAGGACAAATCAGCAGATTTTTCTCAGAACACTGGTATTGGCATTAAAAACAATATCTGCGCTTTTCTTGTTATGGGAGTTTGTGAAGTTCTAATAGAATATAATTTCTCCATAAGTAATTTCAGGTAAGGTATTGCTGTGACTCTACTTGTAGTTTGTTTTGTGTGTGTGTGTGTGTGTGTGTGTGTGTGTGTGTGTGTGTGTGTGCGCGCGTTTTTTTTTTTTTTTAACACAATATGCTAGGTATGAACAGACCACAGACCATACACTATCCATTAATGGACATGTAGCCTAAGACCAAACTATCTATGTTCTTTCTATCAGGGAACACCAAAGCATATGCCAAAGAGGCTGGTGAATTTTGTCCCTCCAGCACGCTTTAATGTATTCAAAATTCCCCAGACCCTGAACATAAGAACTCCTGATCTTAACAGAGAAATTTTGATTGGTGGTAGTATTGAACTTTCATTCTCTGCAGTAACTGGTATAAATAAGGGAAGAAAAGAAATAACCCAGATTGGTATGACCTGGGAATGCTATGTTAATGAAGATCCATTCATTTGTAATGGTTGGGTCTAAAATATGACATCTAAAGAAGCATTGTGATTTCTTTATTACTGTATGTGAAAGTAAACCACAATATTCTGATGCTTGTCCTTGGTGGTCTCTTTTTCTTTTTTACACAGTAAGAATAAGTTTGAGGAGGTTCTGAGCTTATTTATGTGTTACAAGGAACTCTCTGACATCCTTAATGAAAAAGCTGGTAAAAGCAAAACTAAAATGGCCAACAAAACAAATGATAGTTTTTTGTCCATGAAATTTGTGTCTGATCTTCTCACTGCTCTTTTCAGGTAAGGTTCTAACAGAGCACTTAAAGACAGCAGTGTGGTGAAGATAAAAATACCTACCCAGGCTCACTGATATTACCTAGCTTGGATTCACAATTCTTAGCACATATGCAGTAAGAAGTAAGGTAGGAGGTTTGTAATTTTCTTGAAATGAAGGCAGAACAATCCTACCTAGGCATTAAAAAGATACTTTGAATTATTAAAGGAAAAATCAGAAACAGTGGACTAGTGAATGAAAAAATAGGATGAATTCCAACAATGTGTTCTAACAGATAAAAAAAGAAAGAAAAATCTGAATTAAAAAAACAAAGGGGCTTCCCTGGTGGCGCAGTGGTTGAGAGTCCGCCTGCTGATGCAGGAGACACGGGTTCGTGCCCCGGTCCGGGAAGATCCCACGTGCCGTGGAGCGGCTGGGCCCGTGAGCCATGGCCGCTGAGCCTGCGCGTCCGGAGCCTGTGCTCTGCAACGGGAGAGGCCACAACAGTGAGAGGCCCACGTACCACAAAAATTAAAAAAAAAAAAAAACAAAGGAGGGCTTCCCTGGTGGCGCAGTGGTTGAGAATCCGCCTGCCGATGCAGGGGACACGGGTTCGTGCCCCGGTCCGGGAAGATCCCACATGCCGCTGAGCGGCTGGGCCCGTGAGCCATGGCCGCTGAGCCTGCGCGTCCGGAGCCTGTGCTCCGCAACGGGAGAGGCCACAACAGTGAGAGGCCCGCAAAAAAAATAAATAAATAAAAAAAAAAAAAAAACAAAGGAACAACAACAACAAAAAACCACTAAAGAAAACTAAGACTGACATTTAAATTTCATCAGAGTTAAAAGAGTCGGGGAGGGGGGGAAAGTGATGTAACACTGAGAATGATATTTGTAGGACAGCCATGGCAGTGACTCTGGCATGGGCTGCCTAGAGTCTATCATTTAGAGCTTGCTGGGTACTATTATCCTGAACAGTCCCTAGAAAACCTAATTCCAGGTCCCAGTAGTCGTAGAGGAATCTTTCTCTTTTTCTCTCTCTAGGGACAGTACCCAAAGTCATGAAGAGAGCCTGTCTGTTCTAAGGTCCAGCAGTGATTTTATGCGCTATGCAGTGAGTGTGGCTCTGCAGAAGGTACAGCAGCTAAAGGAAACGGGGCATGTGAGTGGCCCTGATGGCCAAAACCCAGAGAAGGTCTTTCAGAACCTCTGTGACATAACTCGGTAAGCCCCACTCACCCTTAGAAACTGTTTCCACTTGCTGTGGAATCTCCAAGAGAAGAAATTAGGCGTGGGGATGAAGGTGGGTTTGAGGTTGGGCATTGCCCTAAAAGTGAAAATGCAGTCACTATATTGGGTTTTCTTTACTAGTCATGTTTTGGTGTGGATTGTTAGTCACATATAAAATGTTATTCTATTACTAGGAATAAAGAGGGATATTACATAATGACGAAATAATTTATCAACTAGACATAACAATTTTAAATGTATATGTACCTAACAACAGAACTTCGAAATACTTGAAACAAAAATGGATAGAACAGGCTTCCCTGGTGGCGCAGTGGTTGAGAGTCCGCCTGCTGATGCAGGGGACATGGGTTTGTGCCCCGGTCTGGGAAGATCCCACATGCTGTGGAGCGGCTGGGCCCGTGAGCCATGGCTGCTGAGCTTGTGCGTCCGGAGCCTGTGCTCCATGACAGGAGAGGCCACAACAGAGAGAGGCCCGCGTACTGCAAAAAAAAAAAAAAAAAAAAGGATAGAACTGAAGGAGAAATACACAAATAATAATCTATCTCTCTTGGTAATCAGTAGATATAGATAGAAAATCAGGGAGGACATAGAAGACTTGAACAAGACTATCATCCAGCTTGATTTAATTGACATTTATAGAACATTAAATAAGTTTCAAAATACACATTCCTTTTATGTGCATACGGTACATTCATCAAGATGGACCATATTTTGGGCCATAAAACTAACAATTTTTTTTTTTGCGGTATGTGGGCCTCTCACTGTTGTGGCCTCTCCCCGTTGCGGAGCGCAGGCTCAGCGGCCATGGTTCACGGACCCAGCTGCTCTGCAGCATGTGGGATCCTCCCAGACCGGGGCACAGACCTGTGTCCCCTGCATCGGCAGGCGGACTCTCAACCACTGCACCACTAGGGAAGCCCACAAATTTTTAAAATAGAAATCAGCATGTTCTCTGACCACAACAGAATTGAACAAGAAAGCAGTAACAAAAATATGTGGATAATCCCTGTAATATTTGGAAATTAAATGCATTTCTAAATAACCCATAGTCAAAGAGAAAGTCAGAAATTTTAAAATATTTTAATAGAATGAAAATGAACATTTGAGTGTGTCAAATTTTGTATGGTCCAGCTAAAGCAGTGTCTAGGTAGAAATTTAGAACAATCCATGTTTATATTAGAAAGAAATCTGAAATCTCTGATGCAGGCTTTTACATTAAGAAAATAGAAGAGCAGGTTAAAATGAAAGTGAGCAGAAGGAAGGAAATAATAAAGACAAAAGTAGAATCATTGAAAATAAAAACAGGGGACTTCCCTAGTTGTCCAGTGGTTAAGAATCTGTCTTCCAATGCGGGGGACACAGGTTTGATCCCTGGTTGGGGAACTAAGATCCCACATGCCTCAGGACAACAACTAAGCCTGCGCCATAACTACCGAGCCCACGCACCACAACTAGCGAGAAGCCCATGTGCTGCAATGAAAGATTCCACATGCTGCAACAAAGATCCCGTGTGCCGTAACTAAGACCCAACACAGCCAAATAAATATATATTTTTTAAAAAGGAAAGGAAAAACAGCATAAACAGTAGAGAAAATGAAACCAAAATCTAGTTGAGATCAATAAATTCAATAAACTTCAGCCAGACTGACCAGGAAAAAAGAGAAGACACAAATTACAAATATCAGGTATATGAGGAAGAGGAGACATCACTACTGATTCTACACATATTAAAAATTCATAACAGGGCTTCCCTGGTGGCGCAGTGGTTGAGAATCCGCCTGCCGATGCAGGAGACACGGGTTCATGCCCTGGTCCGGGAAGATCCCACATGCCGCGGAGCACCTAAGCCCGTGAGCCATGGCCACTAGGCCTGCGCGTCCGGAGCCTGTGCTCTGCAACGGGAGAGGCCACAACAGTGAGAGGCCCGCATACCGCAAAAAAAAAAAAAAAAAAAAAAAAAAATTCATAACAGAATGTTAACTTTATGCCAATAAACTTCATAACTTAAATGCACAAATTTCTTTAAAGCTCACTCAAGAAGAAATAGGTAACATGAGTAATTCTATCTCTATTAAAGAAATTGCATTTGTGACTCAAAATTTTCCCTCAACAAAAACTCCAGACCTACATGTCTCCACTGTTGAATTCTACCAAACATTTTAGCAAGTAATACCAATTTATGCAGACGCTTCCAGAAAATGGAGGAGGGAACATGTCCCAACTCGTTTTATAAGGCCAGTGTAAACTACCCTGATACCAAATCCAGCCAAAGACATTAATAAGAAAAGTACAGACCAAATTCTCTCATGGATATAGATGTAAAAAAATTAGCAAATTCATCCCAACGGTTTTTAAGAAGAATAACCTATCATTTAAGTGGAATTTTTCCCAGGATGCAAGGTTGGCTCAAAATTTGTAAATCAATCAGTGTAATTCACCATGTCAGCAGACTAAAGAAAAAAGCATATGTTCATCCCAATAGATGCAGGCAATCAGAATTCAACATAAACCATGATACAATCTCTTGGCAAGGGCTTCCCTGGTGGCGTAGTGGTTGAGAATCTGCCTGTTAATGCAGGGGATACGGGTTTGAGCCCTGGTCTGGGAGGATCTCACATGCCATGGAGCAACTAGGCCCGTGAGCCACAACTACTGAACCTGCGCGACTGGAGCCTGTGCTCCGCAACGAGAGAGGCCACGACAGTGAGAGGCCCACGCACCGCGATGAAGAGTGGCCCCCACTTGCCACAACTAGAGAAAGCCCTCGCACAGAAACGAAGATGCAACACAGCAAAAATAAATAAATTAATTAATAAACTCCTACCCCCAACATCTAAAAAAAATCTCTTGGCAAACCAGGAATGAAAGAGAATTTTCTCCGTCTAATAAAGGATATCCACAAAAACCCTGTAGTTAACAGCATACTTAATGAAGAAAGACTCAATGCTTTCTCCCATGTGATTTTATCACTACTATTCAAAATCATACTGGAGATCCTAGTCAGTGCAGTAAGACAGGAAAAAGAAATAAAAGACATCAGATTGAAAAGGAAAGAATAACATTGTCTTTATAGACATAATTGTCTACATAAAAATTTCCAAAGAATTTTTTTTAAAGCCACTAGATTAAGTTTAATGAGGTTGCAGGATTCAAGGTCAGTTTTTTTGAAAACTATTTTTATGTACATACTAGTGGTGAACAACTGGAAATTGAAATTTTAAAAACAGTACCATTTACTGTAGTGTCACAAAATGAAAACTACTTAGTGATAAATCTCACAAACATGCAAGATTGATGTGATGAAAACTATAAAACATTAATGAGAGAAATCAAGGAAGTCCCAAGTAAATGGAAAGATATACAGTGTCCAGGGATTGGAAGATTCAGTGTATCAAGGTGTGAATTCTTCCCAAATTAATCCATAGATTCAACACAATACCAATCAATCCTATCAAGCTTTATTGTAGGAATTGACAAGATTATTCTAAAACTTACATGGAAAAGTAAAGGACCTAAAGTAACTAAAACAAATGTGAAATAAAACAACAAAGTTAGAGGACTCCCACTATGTGATTTCAAGTCTTACTGTAAAGTTGCTGTGTTTAAGGTAGTGTGGTATTGCTACAATCAATGGAACAGAAATAGATGGTTCAGAATTGATCCACACAACTATGATCTTGACTTGACAAAGGTGCCAAGGTAATGCAATGGAGAAAGAAAAGTCTTTTCAACAAGTAGTTTTGGAACAGTTGGACATGACTATGTGAAAAAATGAATCTTTTATCCATTCCTCATGTTATATACAAAAAGTTGACTTGAAATGGATCAGAGACATAAATGTAAACCCAAATATTGTAAAACATCTAGAAGAAGACAGAAAAGACTTTGCAACCTTGTTTTAGGTAAAAATTTCTAAGATGAAATACCAGAAGCACAGTCCATATTTTTTAAAAAATGTAACTCTCTTCTTTGAAAAACACTTTTAAGGAAATGAAAAGAGAAGCCACGGATGAGGAGAAAATATTTGCAAAACACATGTCTGATGATGGACTGGTAACCAGAGTATATAAAGAACTCTTAAACTTGTTAAGAAAACAATCAAATTGCAAAATGGGTAAAATATTTGAACAGACACTTTACCAAAGAAGATGTATAGATGGCAAATAAGAACCCAAAAGGATGGTCAACATAATTAAACACTAGGTAAATACAAATTAAAATCACAATGAGATATCAGTAAACACCTATTAGAATGCCTAAAAGTTTAGATTGACTATACTAGAGTGTTGTCATGGATGTGGAAGAATTTGAACTCTTATACACTGTTGACAGAAATGTAAAATGGTGCAGCCACTTTGGAAAATAGTTTGGCGATTTCTTAAAAAGTTAAGCACACACCTACCATGTGATATTCCCACCCCACTCTTAGGTATTACCCAAAAGAAATGAAAGTAGATGTTCATATAAAGGTTTGTATATGGCAGCTTTATCTGTAACAGCAAAATCTGGAAACAATCTAAAAGTCTGTCAATAGATGGATGGATAAATTAGTGAATGGACAAGCTGTGGTACATCCATACCCTGGAGTACTACTCAGCAATAAAATGGGACAAACTACCAATACATGCAGCAACATAGGTGAATCTCAAAAGCATATGCTGTTAGCAAAGCCAGATTCTAAAGGCTGCATAATGAATGATACCATTTTTATATGATAGTTTGTAAACAGTAAAACCACTGGGACAGGAAACAGACCAGTGGTTGCTTGCAAATCGAGGAGAAATAATTGATTACAAAGGAGCACATGGGAACTTTTGGGGTAATGGAAATACCTTGATTGTGGGGCTGAGTACACAACCGTGTAAGTTAGTCAAAATTCATAGGTTTATACGTCTATAGGATGGGAATTTTACTGTATGTAAATTGTACCTTAGTGAACCTGACTTTGAAAATAAAATCACTTTTCCCCAGGGTCTTGCTTTGGAGATACACTTCAATTCCTACTTCAGTGGAAGAGTCAGGAAAGAAAGAGAAAGGAAAGAGCATCTCTCTGCTGTGCTTGGAGGGTTTGCAGAAAATATTCAGTGCCGTGCAACTGTTCTACCAGCCCAAGATTCATCAGTTTCTCAGGGCTCTGGGTGGGCATTTCAGTTTTGATAAATTGGCTCTATCTGAGTTTGTCTTTCTTATCTAAACCTCTTGATTCTAGTTGTTAACCTACCAGAGGACACCTGAGAAGTCCTAATGTTGCTAAGGAGTGACATCTAGTGGATTCAGAATTGGCACTTACTGGATTACATTTATCCACAAACAGTGACTGGAAAATGGAATATAGTATTAAGAAATTGCAGAATGTTAGGAATATAATTAAATCTGCCTCCAGACTTTTTTGGCTTCCTAAAATTTTAGTATGAAAAAGCAAAAGCCCAAGCCCATTTCAAAGAAGATAAGAGTTCTTTTCCTTTCCTAGATGCCACAGATAAGGAGGAAGAAGAGGTGGAAGTCAGCGTCACTCAAAGAGCAGCATTCCAGATCCGGCAGTTTCAGGTGAGAAGCCTGGGAAACTGCAGTACTTTGTGAGGGTCCTTGGAAAGGGACTGTTAGCAGGGCCAGCTGGTGAGAATGGGCAGACAGTGAGCAAGTAGAACAGGAATTTCTTCTGGGTCATCATTCAAGCAACAAGACAAAGCTCTTAGCATGAGAGAGAATGCATTTAAAAGGATTCTAGGAAGGATGTGTATTTAAGCCACTCCAACCTGCAGGAGTCACTGCCTCTAAGAATCACTGTTTGAGCTGATAAAAAGAGATAGCCAGGAGCCCATTAATGCATGCAAATGTAATTTGGCTTTGTCTGTCAGATTGCATGAAGACTGGACAGTGAAGCCTATTAGTTTCTTTTTTAAAAAAATTTATTTATTTATTTATTTATGGCTGTGTTGGGTCTTCTTTGCTGCCCACGGGCTTTCTCTAGTTGTGGAGCACGGGGGCTACTCTTCGTCACGGTGCACAGGCCTCTCATTGTGGTGGCTTCTCTTTGCTGCGGAGCGTGGGCTCTAGGTGTGCGGGCTTCAGCAGTTATGGCTTTCAGGGTCTAGAGCACAGGCTCAGTAGTTGTGGCTCATGGGCCTAGCTGCTCCGCGGCATGTGGGATCTTCCTGGACCAGGGCTCGAACCCGTGTGCCCTGCGTTGGCAGGCGGACTCCTAACCACTGCGCCACCAGGGAAGTCCCTCCTATTAGATCTTTTATCACAGAGGATTTCTTTAATAAATAATTTTAAAGTTCCTATTATACGCCAAGGACTGTTCCAGGTGCTGAAGATATAGCAAGGGATAAAAGAGACAAAACCCTACACAGAGCTTACATTGTAGTGGGCAGAGACTAACAGACAAAATACAGTGTTTCAGGTGGTGAGAGAGAAACAGAGAAAAGGAAAACAGGGAAGGTGTATAGGGAATACCAGCATTGGGGCGTGGTCTAGCCCTGAGGTCAGTGGATGGGCCTCAGGGAGTTGCGAACCACCCAAAACTGGGTGCACGAGAATTCCCTGGTGGTGCAATGGATAAGACTCAGTGCTTGCACTGCCATGGGCCCGGGTTCAATCCCTGGTCAAAGAACTAAGATCCCGCAAGTTGTGTGGTGTGGCCAAAACAGAGAAAAAAAAACTGGGTGCACAATTCATTCCTGATGTACATTAGGCAGGGGGTTGGAGAAAGAGTCCATAGTTCTCAAGAGAACACTTAGACTTACAATCAGAAACAGGGTAGGAAACCACCTATTCAATCCAGGTTTATTTTCAGCTTTATCCTCTTGGATTTTTGGTGTTTTTGAATCCTTTCTTGTCCCAGCCTTAGGAATCTCCGGGTAGATGTCTCTTCTCCCTGCTAGTAACATGTCTGCTAATGTTTCTGTGTATACTTTTCCTTTCTCAGAGGTCCTTGTTGAATATACTTAGCAGCCAAGAAGAAGAGTTTAATAGCAAAGAAGCCCTCCTACTCGTCACTGTTCTCTCCAACTTGTCCAAGCTACTGGAGCCCTCCTCCACTCAGGTATGAGTACCACTCATTCACTCCCACTTAGCATCCCTCAGAAGGCAAGGAGTATTACGTCTTAAAGTATATATCTAAATGTCTGCTTGAAATCTGGCTTATTTAAAATAATCAATTATGCTTCTGAATTAATATAAGATCTATAAGATGTACCTTTCACTACATAGTGTTTCTACCATGTTATAATTATAATTACTGCTTTTGTTTGTTTGGCCACTGTCAAGGGTAAACAGTAAGCACTACAGAAAAAAATACTGTTTATCTGTGGAGTTCAGCCTTCTTAACGTGAGTTTTTCCCCACTCTTGGTGTTTTCTCTTCTTTTCTAAAATGAAAGTATGTTAATTATCAAGAAGGTAGCTGACATTCAGCAGTTAACTTTGTCATCAAGGTTAGCTGGTACTGAGTTCAGGGGAGATTCAACAAAAGGTGATAAGTCAGAAAGCATGATCATAGTCCTAAAACAGAATCAGTTCTGCCGAGATAGGTTTTAGGTATATGTGTATGGGTCTGCACACATACATGAAGAATGTATGTACCCACACGAGCATTCTCACATATAGAATAAGAGAAGTGTCACATGTTGTGGGTCTGTTCCATTCAGGAGTGATTTCCCTAGAGGATGATAAAGAGAGTCCTTGAGAGCCTAGGGCTGTGTGATTCTACCACAACTCCTTCCTGATCTGTGAGGAGACAAGTTGGAGTGCTGAGATGCAAGCCTCCTTGTGTAAGGCCTTGCTTTAGGAAGAGCTAGCCAGACCATAGCCCTGTGTGTTATGGTGTTTGAGCACTGAAAAGCAGACTTGATTTTCCTGTTGTCCTAGTTCCAGGTAGCCCAAAGAAAATCCCTTTTGTTACTTATGTCATCCTAGATCAAAACAATGCATCTGCACTTTACTTTCAGCTTCATTCTTTCATATTGCTATTTTTGGTGCAAGGAGCCCAGGATTAGGAAAGAAACACAGACAGAGAATTGGAACATGGTGACATCTGAGGGAAAATAAATAGATTTGGAAAAGCTAATATAAACAGGAAATTTTTTAAATTTAATTTTCATCACGCACCCCCTCGTAACTTCAGGCAGTCTGTTTAAAATTTGTTAATTTAGTTTTGAATGGGTAATAAAGTTCTATGATTTGAAAACCAGAAATTATAAAAAGATTTACAGGAAATGGTCTCCTTTCTATCCGTGTCCTCCATCTGTTCAGTTCTTCTTCTCCCCTGATAAGTAAATATCTTTTTAGTTTCTTATGTAAAGAGTTTTTTATTCCTGTACAGCAATATGAATATAGATTCTTATTCCTGACCCTACCCTCTTCACACAAAAGCTTGTTCAGCATCCTGCTATATTTATTTGTTGCATTTAATACTGTATTCTGGAAATCAGTATTCTACAGTAATCACTGTATTCTGGAAACTCTTTTTATTTCAGTTCGCAGAGAACTTTCAATTAGCCTCTAAATTGATCTTTTTTCCCCAACAGATCAAAAACTAGATTCTTAATCATCATTTTACTCTTAGGTATCACTGCATTTCAGTGCCTTTGTGGTTGAAAGCCTATCCTAAACAACTGCTGAAGCAGAAAGCTGAGTGTGTATCTAGCAGTAGGATCTACTATCCCAAGACCTTAAGCTTCCCCGAACTCTGTTTTCTTCCCTCTTTCCTTTTTCTTTCTTCTTTTTTTTTTTTTAATCCCTCCTCCCTTTTAACCTTCTGTGGCCTCTTGGCTCCTAATAGCTAATTCGACTCTCACTATGGCCAGGATCTTACTCTCCTGCACCTCTGTTAGCTTACTATCCTTAAAGATGTCTCAAATGCAGAGAGTGTGGGGCATGGGAAGAGGGAAAAGGGTACTTTAGCCCTAGCCCGTGGTGGTAGGGGCAGAGGAAGCTCAAAGGGTAAGAGCCCAGACCCCAGGACCTTTGGCCCTTAATGAGGGCATTGAGAATTGAGTCATATGCTATATTTGAGAAAAGTATCAATAAGTCTTCTCATAACTTTGGACTTATTTTTATGCTATTTTTAGTAGATTACCACTTTAGTTCCAGGCACTTGTTTTAGCAGGTGATTTGTTTAGACTTGGAAAGGTCTAGGGCTCTTTTAGTCTGACAACACCTAGGTCTGTCTTTTGGCATGTTTCTGTAATATCTGAATGATCTCTAGTTTGTGCAGATGTTATCCTGGACAACTGAGATTTGCAAGGAAAACAGCTGGGGTAAGTTTCCTAACATGTTTCCTTTTAGGCTTTATATAAAATCATCACCACCAAACAACATTTTAAAAATTACACATTCACCAGAGTGGCCAAAATGAAAAAACCACACACAATACCAGTACCAAGTGTTGGTAAAAATATAGAGCAGTTGAAACTCATTCGCTGCTGCTGGAGCTGTAAGTTGGTATAACCACTCTGGAAGACTGTTTAGCAGTGTCTGACTACTAAAATTAAATATATGCTTATGATCCCAGCAGTTCCACTCCCAGCAAAAATAGGTGGAAGAATTCTCACAGCAGCACTATTCTGATAGGCAAAATCAAACCCAAACATTCATCAGCAGTAGAATGGATCAAGGGATTGTGCTGTATACACGCAGTGGAATACTGTAATGAGAATGAACAAACTCCACTGATACACAACATGGAGGAATCTCACATAACATTTAACAAAAGACAACAGACACAAAAAAGAGTACTTACTGTACAATTCCATTTAGATAAAGTTCAAAATCAGACAAAACTGGATTACAGTTACAAGGCAGAATAACAGTTTCCTTGGTGGGGGGAGGGGGCGGTTCTGGGGTGCTGGTAGTGTTCTATTTCTTGACCTGTGTGCTAGTTATGCAGTGATAGTGACTAATAATGGGAAACATCTCCCTTGTTTGGACTCGTGGATAGAAGTGCACCTTTGTGGGAGAGCTGCCTTGATTGGAGTGTGTGCAGCACAGGGATATTGTGCCTGAAACATGACGAGAGCTACATGTTCCAGTTAGGCATCCCACACCCCCCAAAGGACTGACTTGGATTATAACTTTTCTTTCCTTCCTACTCCTAGAGGATGCCTCATTTTGCAAGGGCTTGATGAATTTGCTCTTCAGCCTCCATGTTTTGTGTAAGAGTCCTGTGACCCTGCTGCGTGACTTGTCCCAGGATATCCATGGACATCTTGGAGACATAGACCAGGTACCGTAGTGAGCCTTTAATACAACACCCTGAGTTGGGGATAGAGGCCAGGGGAACAACCTTACTGTCATTATATCTCACGTCTCTTTCCTTCCCCAGGATGTAGAAGTGGAGAAAACAAACCACTTTGCAATGGTGAATTTGAGAACAGCTGCCCCTACTGTCTGTGTAAGTGTTGATCCCCGACCCTTTGGAAATAGCCTTGTCGTACCTTCCATTTTATTCCCTGTGAAGAGTGAATTATAGTGTCCTGGGGCCTGCAACCCACCCGCAGGTGGCCATGGTTATCATATTACACCAGCAGCTATGTGCAATGAGCCATGCCAGGCATTCTTTTCTTTCACAGTTACTTCTTCTGAGTCAGGCTGAGAAGGTCCTAGAAGAAGTGGACTGGCTAATCACCAAGCTTAAGGGACAAGTGAGCCAAGAAATCATACCAGGTAAGTTAACTAAAATCTGAATTGGAGGACTGCATAAAAGCAGATGCCCTGAGCTCTTTTGGTTTGTGCTAGATTTCCAAAGTAATGAAGGAAGTAGAAGGTAGTGTGCCTTATGACATCATGATTATTAATGTATTCTGCATGATGAATTAAATACATGCTCATTTTCCCTACAGACTTCCTAGTTAATGATGTTTCGTCGGTTTCTAAATCTCCTTCACTTGAACTAGAAAATAAGGCCAGTTGGGTTTGAATATGCCAGTTTCCTTTCCTTTCAGAAGAAGCCTCTTCTCAGCCAACCCTACCAAATCAGCCCATTGAGAAAGCCATCATCATACAATTGGGAACTCTGCTTACATTTTTCCACGAGCTGGTGCAGACAGCCCTGCCGTCAGGCAGCTGTGTGGACACCTTATTAAAGGACCTTTGCAAAATGTATACCATTCTTACAGCGCTTGTCAGATATGTGAGTATTGGAGAGACAATCACTACTCTCATTCTGTCCCACCCAGCCAGGACATTACCCCCTGCCTGCAGAATGCCCCTGTGCAGAGAGCTCTTGCCTACATCTTTGCAAGTGATGGTTTGATCAGTAGGTGGCAGCCATCTCCACAGGCCTGGAAATAACAGTTGAGGCATAATTCTAAATCTGTTTTTAGAGGCCCTTGTTTCTTTAGCATATGAGTATGTAGCACCTGATGGAGAGTAAATGCCTCTTCAAACACCTTCTAAGACTCAGTCTAAACTATAACTATAGATCTTAATCTGATTCCAATTGTACAAAAAAGTAGACTATTTCAGACCAGTCTGGGCACTGAAAAGGTGTTTGTTCCTTTAACAAGTGGGTGTTAAATGCCTCACAGGTCAGGTACTAGGGCAGGGAATAAGTTTATTTTTAAAAAATAAAAGACATAACTTGCCCTGGGTTTAAGTTAATGCTCCTTATTATCTGTTAACAAGAAACTCTTTCTGTACTTGAAATATTTTGATTCTTAGCAGACATTCAGAGAGTGATAAGAACTAGGTAATTTAGTTCTGATTCTAGCAACGACCCACATTAAATACTTAGAAAGGCACAGACAACCCAAGAAGGATGGTAGACCACCTCACACCATGTACCCAAACAGCAGTGTGGCCATTTCTGAGAAGGTGCAGCTCTGGCTACAAGGTATAGCCACTAAGCTTCTATGGTAGAAATACTGAGAACCTCTAATCTTTATTGGCTTTTTCTAAAGCAAAAACAGCAAAGTCATTGGTTTTCTAGATGCAGGGACTACCAGCCTGAAGGATTTTTAAAGCAATAAACGGAACAAGTCAGAAACAGAATTGTATTGCCTGCTGTCTGGGAAGCTTTGGAGCTTAGAGGAGGGGAAAAAGGAAGCCTTGAGTCTAGGATTCTCCATGAATATGGTAGCTTATTTTTTTTTTTCCCTCTCCAGTCAGAGCAATAAGTCATACTCCATTTGCTCACTGAGTCACTACCTGTAGTTTCATGGGACATTTATATAGGAGGGCATGCTAAATCTTGGAATCTTTTGTTAGTATCTCCAGGTGTGTCAGCACTCCAGAGGAATTCCAAAAAATATGGAAAAGCTGGTGAGTTGAGAATGCCTTTCCTAGGAATGGGGAAAGCATCTTATTCCTACAGTTAACATTGATTTCCTTCTCCTTTGCTGCAGGTGAAGCTGTCAGGTTCGCATCTGACCCCGCTATGCTATTCTTTCATTTCTTACATACAGGTAAGTGATTCAGAGTCTGTACCAAAATGCATCTTCAAGTAAGAAAGGACTCCTTATATTCTCAGGGGACCGCTAGGTCACCTGAGCTAAGCGTATATAAAGTTGCTTCCCTACTTACAGTAAGCCAAAGGTGCCCATATGAGAACAAGCCAAGGTTTGAAGTCTTTACAGCAAGGAAATCTTTATATTAAAAGAAAAAGTTTGATTTAGAGAGAGAAGGCATTTGATATGTGTGCACTTGGAGCAGGGAAGAAACAAACATGCTTGGGCTCAGTGACTTGGCTTATTTCTGGGTGATTCCAAATCCATGCCTTTGGGCATCCTTTGGGAATGTAAGTAAAGTAGCGGCATAGTGAGAATGAATGAGGTGTTGCATGGAAAGTGCTTAACACAACACCAGGCAAGTGTTCTCTAATGTTAGCTGTTCTAATAAACTGAACATGGCCTTACCGCATCATTTCCCAAGCTGAACTCTACAGAACGTTCTGCCAAATAGTAATATTAGATATTAAAAACACCAAGAACAGGACTTCCCCGGTAGCGCAGTGGTTAAGAATCTGCCTGCCAATGCAGGGGACATGGGTTCGAGCCCTGGTCCGGGAAGATCCCACATGCCACGGAGCAACTAAGCCCGTGTACCACAACTACTGAGCTTGCACTCTGGATCTCACGAGCCACAACTAACTACTGAAGCCCGCATGCCTAGAGCTAGTGCTCTACAAGAGAAGCCACTGCAATGAGAAGCCCGCGCACTGCAACAAGGAGTAGCCCCCACTCACTGCAAATAGAGAAAGCTCGTGTGCAGCAACAAAGACCCAACGCAGCCAAATAAATAAATAGGTGAATAAATAATTAATTTTTTGGCTTCCCTGGTGGCGCAGTGGTTGAGAATCCGCCTGCCGTTGCAGGGGTCACGGGTTCGTGCCCTGGTCCGGGAAGGTCCCACATGCCGCGGAGCAACTAAGCCCGTGAGCCATGGCCACTAGGCCTGCACGTCCGGAGCCTGTGCTCCGCGACGGGAGAGGCCACAGCAGTGAGAGGCCCGCATACCACAAAAAAAAAAAAAAAAAAAAAAAAAAAAAAAAAAAAAAATTAATTTTTAAAAAAATTTAAAAAACGAACAGCTAGTTAAGAGGCCAAGCTGAGACTTGAACCCAAGTACTTTGACTCTACAACAGGGGTCAGCAAACATTTTCTGCAAAAGGCCAGATGGTAAATGCTTTTAGGTTTTGAAGACCATACAGTCACTGTCACAACTAAACTGCCGTTGTAGCATAAAAGCAGCCATAATCAATACACAAATGAATGAGCTTGGCTGTTATTTTGGAAAACAAGCAGTGGGCATCTGGGTTGTAGTTGGTTACCCCATGCTCTAGAATCATACTTGGTACTCACTGACATGTAAAATGTTGGGAGGTTTTGGGGTTTTGTGTTTGACCCCATTCTCAAGCTCTTCTGCTTATCACCAGGCACCTTCTAGACTATCTTTTTTTCTACATTACACAAAAACCAGTTTATGTATTCCCTGATTGTTTCCTCCCTTCTCAATTCATACTTGACTTAAAGCCTTACTTGACAAGTCAGCTGATCCACAGGCAAACATTTTTCTCTTTGTGAGATGTGCTTAATGAGTGGCCTTGGGCAAGAGCCCATGGTTCCACTAACTCCATCTTCTATCTAGAAATCTGGATTGCATTTGCCACATCTTTCAGAGAGCTGTTTATTCTCTTATAGCCCCTTTCTTTTTCTCATAGCCTTGGATCTCAATGGGAAGAAAGCAGTGAAAGCCATTGCTCCAAAACCCTTAGCATCCTGCTTGGAACTGTATACCTTTAAAAGATGCTTCTCTTCCAGCTACAATTTTATTCCTACCTGAATCAGCAGAAATGGGCAGTAGATGGGGTTTATTTAGGGAGTTCCAGCAAGGTCCCATGTTGGGTACAACTTTTAGGAAGATGGCTCACTTTCCATTTGGTCCACATGAGTTCTATCTATGGCTGCTACTCTGCCCCTCCCTTAAAAAGTCTTCACCCTCTACCTTGCCTCGCAGGGCCAAAAGCAAGTTCTTCATACCAGCATCTCTGGGATCCCTACATTTTCTTATTTTCCAGAACATGCCGGGTGGACCCCGCCTCCTGCCTTTTACATAGCTCCAGTAGTATAATTTGTCTCCATTTCCAGATCTCTGTTTTTAATTCTTTTTCTTGTCACATGGAACTTGGTAATGTTCCATTCCTAGAGGGCACAGAACTCCCCTTCAGGTAAAAGGTTCCTGTTTGTGTACCTCACACTCGGGTGGTCTCTCCTGACTCATGTCTCAATTCTCTTCTGCCTTATCAGAATCCTGTTCTTCTTGGTTCTCTTTCTTATTGGTTCTTCCTTTTTCCAGGAGCTCTTTATTCTCTGATTATGTACAACATAGGGAAATAAGTGTTCCTGTGACCTTTAAACCCTTCTGGAGCATGTAACCACTTGTCATGTAAGATACATTGCTCTGGGAACAGCTTCTCCAGCTTCCTCTTCTTTATGCAACCCTTTTAGCTAACTTTCCAGTTGGGAAACACCTATTCCTCCTTAACCATGACAGTCCTTTTGTGCCTCACTAGTCCCTTGTCTGCCCTGCTATAGTAGTGGTTGGTCCTGCCCTCACTTCCATGTGCTAGATGCATCCAAGAGCAAGATGGTAAACCTCCCAACAAAAAATAGAAAAATATCTGAGGATTATAAAGCATCCCAGAATGCTTCCCACCTTCCGGCATCTGCTGCAGGATAATCTCTTCACCCAGACTTTGTCCCCCTAAGAGTTCCCCCATACTCCACTGTAATCATCATACTAGAAATTTACCACTGGCCTGCTAGCTCTACAGAATAATCTTCAGGAATGACAATTTGTTTCTATTTCTTTAGAACAAGATGAGTAAGAGCCCAAAACATACAGGAGAAAAGAAAAAGGAGAAAACCGCTGCTGGGCCCACAGCCATGGTAAGCTGCTGACAGTGATCAAGATGTGGTTGCTGGGACTTCCCTGGGGGTTCAGTGGTTAGGACTCCGAGCTTCCACTGCAGGGGGCACGGGTTTGATCCCTGGTCAGGGAGCTGGAATCCTGCATGCCATGCAGCACGGCCAAAAAAAAAAAGGTTGCTCATGAACCTTGAAAATATTAAGTGAAAGAAGCCGTCAGAAAAAGACTACATAATATGAGTCCATTTATATGAAATGTCCAGAAAAGGCAAATCTAAAAAGACAGATTAGTGGTTGCCTAGAACTGGGGAGAGGGGGGAAGGGGGTGATGGAGAAACTGGGAAGGTGCCTGCTAAAATGGGTGTAGGATTTCGGGGTGGTGGTGAAAATGTTCTAAAAATTGATTATGGTGATGGTTATACAACTCTGTGAATATACAAAAACACACTGAACTGTACAATGTAAATGGGTAAATTGTATGGTATATGAACTATATCTCAGTAAAGCTGGGGGGGGGGGGGATGTTTGTGTATGGCTCCTTCTCAGCTCATGGACTTTATGTTCAGATGGAACATCTTTTTCCTCTGAACCAAAAAACATACTTTATTCAGGAAGTACCAGAAAATCTTGAGCTCTTTCTTTAAAAATAGAAATAGCTTAGGATAACCATTGCGAAGGAATTGGTTTTAGGAAAAGTTAGTGAGTGCAGAGGGTGCTCCCTAAAGGATGTGAAAGAGTTGGAGAGGGTGCAGGGAAAGGGTTCTCTAGTGAACTGCTGGCAAAGGTGAGAATTCAGTACTCTCTCACGGGGGCAGTGTGGCAGTAACTGCTCAGTTTTAGACCTATACATTCTCACACACACACTTTACTGCAACAGTTCCATTTTTAGGATATAGAAATTGTAAAGGCCTATGTGTAGAATAGTCCTAGCAATGTTGTAAAGTAAAAGTGAAATATTGGGAAAACTAAGATACCCACTAATAAAGGACTGGCTAAATGGGTTTATAGTACATTTATACTGTAGAATACTATGCAGACATGAAAAAAATACAAATCTAAATGTTCAGATATAGGATTCTCTCCCAAGATAATGTTAAAAAGAAAAAAAAAAGATGAGAACAATGTCTTCATTTGTAGTTTAAAAATATATATATAGAAACATGTCTATATACATAAGAAACATATGGAAGGATCTACAAATTACAATTCACGTTGAAGAGAAAGAGATATATTAATACCAGCAATGAAAACTCATATGTAGACTAGAGAGAGGAAATAGAGGTAGTGTAGAGTGGGCTCTTTGTTACAAGAATATCAAGTCAGGCAACCAAGCATCTACAAATGGTCCATCCCTCAGCCAGTTTCTAGATAAGAAATATTTAGGAATTACAAATAGGAGGATTCATTGCAATCTCCATTAGCATTTAGGTACTTTGCTGAGAGTGAACTGTTAAAAAAAATCTTAATTACTGGTATATAAGTTAACACTGCATTTGATTGGAAGACTGACTAGCTTTCTCCCAAAGCCATGAGCAGTTCTACTACAGACAGCTTCAGAGGACTTCAAGACCCTTAAAGGGACTTCCCGGGTGGCACAGTGGTTAAGAATCCACCTGCCAACGCAGGGGACATAGGTTTGAGCCCTGGTCCAGGAAGATCCCACATGCCGTGGACCAACTAAGCCCGTGCGCCACAATTACTGAGCCTGTGCTCTAGAGCCCATGGGCCACAACTACTGAAGCCTGCATGCTACAACTCCTGAAGCCCGCACGCCTAGAGCCCATGCTCTACAACGAGTAGCCCCCGCTTGCCACAACTAGACAAAGCCTGCATGCAGCAACGAAGACCCAATGCAGCCATAAATAAATAAATTTATGTAAAAAAAAAAACCACCTTGAACCCAAAATTTAGGTCTTCTTTTCTTTGCCCCGTAGGCCAGAGCTCTTCGGGAAACCAAGCCAATCCCTAATCTCATCTTTGCCATTGAACAGTATGAAAAATTTCTCATCCACCTTTCTAAGAGGTCCAAGGTAAACATACTCTGTTTTCTACCAATTCCATTAACCCTGTGAAGGGACTGAAGCAACACAACTACAGTGGGGGAAAAATCTACAGTTCTTTTCTGTTTCTGATCTGATGGCCTGAATCCAAACATTCACGGATTCAGGTGAGTGTGTGCCTTCCTAGAGGAACTGAAGGGTTTGTCAGAGATGGTTTAGGCTGTCCTGGGCAGGACCTATCAGTAGGAAAATGTGCCCATGTTTACAATCCTGTCACAGGTGAACCTGATGCAGCATATAAAGCTCAGCACCTCACGAGACTTCAAGATCAAAGGGAACATCCTGGACATGGTTCTTCAAGAGGATGAGGATGAAGATGAAGAGGTCAGTGCTTGCTTCTGACTGAAGTGCAGCAAGCCCTAGCCACCCTTTCTAACTGGGGTTAGCAGCCTGTCTGGGGGCAGCCACGGATTAGTGTGGAGGGGCAACAACCACAGAGAACGGGCCAAAAGGTGGAAGATGAAACAGGCTCAAGAGAGGTGTTGTACCCAGTTGCCCAGGCTTGTATACATTTTGCGTAGACATTTCCAGAAAGGGGGTGATGAAAACAAGGCCTTCCTTTGGGTCTTCCCCTCTGACCTTTTGAACCATTGGAAAATCACGAGCCCAAGTATTCTGGCTCAGAAAACAGTTTACTTCCTCTTTTATCATGCCCTCATTCGAAGGAGGGCCACTCTATGATCAGCTCAGGTAGTCATGCCAGTTTCTTATCCTTTTTGCCCTCTGATAAGACTAAAGGGAGAGGAACAGACCAGTTACAGTAGCACACCATGAGCCCTATAGCATCTCTGAAGCAGAACTCAATGTTTCCTTACCTCTAGTGCCTAAAATTTCTGTCACCTCAGGTTTGTCTAACATAAACTGGGAGTTTACATAAAACACCCTGGATTTCTAGCTTCTCAAACATTTTTAACTTACATTCTTGTTTAGCACACTCTAAGCCATAATGCACCTGGCCCCATCCACTCCCTTTGCCTACTAGGCATTTGAGTTCAGGGGAGTTATGTAGCATCTTGATGCCCCTTCTCTGTCATCTTGTCCCTCGCATGTCCACAGGTATAACAAAAGCCAAAAAAAAAAAAGTTAGCATCCACCTTACTCTACTGTAGAACTCTCCCCATCTCCAACATAATTACCTCCCAGGAGTGGGAAAGGAGAGAAAGCATGACTATCACAGGCTTTGATGAGAAGATAAAGGATCTTTGTTTTTATTTCCACTGCCTCCGAGCAGGCTTATCACATTTAGAGCATACTTCTCTCCCCTAGGGCACTGCATCAGAGCTTGAGGGACAGAACAAAGAACCAGCCAAGAAGAAAAGGAAAAAATAAATGCCTGAGTTACGTGAACTTTGGGGCTTCTGCTTTTTTTACCCAACAAGCAACAATGCCCCCTTGTCCTACAGCCTGCACCAGTGTTGGCATCTTGGTTCTGAACTCAATTGCACCGTCAGGTAGAGGCAATCATTCTTGGCAGGTCCTGCTACTGAAAAATGGCTGGCCTTAGGCAAGCCCTTTTGCAAAAAGCACAGCTGAAAGCCTGAGTTTAGGAGCCTGCACTGCCCCGGTGAAGCTCCACGGGAGCAAATACAGAGCCCTCCAGGCAGAGCTACAGTCCAGGCTGGCTTCATTTTTCCAGGGAGCCTTTGGTGAGTTCAATTATCTGGTAAATATCCAGTGCTTCACCTGAAAAATAGTGCAAATTGGTTAGGATGCTTCCTCAAGAATTGTTAACTCATAGGTCTGAAGTGAGAAAAGGAGCTTAATTAATGTTAAGGTCAAAAAGTACTGAAGGGTTCAGAGTAATTGCCAGGAATGGTAATGTTACATTTGGGGAGGATCTGTTTTCTTTTTTGTATAAAATAAGTTTATCTTAGACACATAGAAAATAAGCTTTCTGATTTACTTGTTTGGCACTCAAAGCACAGTTTTTTCACTTAAGAATGTACTTTGACTTTATACAGTAAACCTTCAAACGTTTCTGTTGTGGTTCAAAAGGGAAGGGAACAGATGGAAGAAACCAGAGTTTCAAACATTCCTTCATTTACTATGAACAGCTTTCTAGAAACACATGCCTTTGTGATTTGAGCATCATGCTCACTTTGGAGCCAGGGCACATTATAAACTGAAATGGCCCAGTACACAGCACAAGAAGTAGACTTCTTATCCTCTGGTGCCCCAAGCTTCGTGTTGTCCAAGACCACTTTCTAGTCTGTCTCATGTCCTACGAGTAACGAGGAACAAAGGTGTTGTGCTCACCCTCCGGAATCCCGTATCTCCTTTCCATCCCAGTTGGGTTGGAAGGGGTTTTACAATCCATGGTCACTTCCTTCCTGAGGCACTGGTCGATATCGACTGTACTGAAAAAGGCGACTGACTGGGGCAAGTCATTCAGACCCAGCTTGTAGGCAAACATGCACCTGAAAGAGACCCGACCTCCTCTCACAGTCATGTTCCTGCTGTGAATCCAGGAGAGATGATGACCTGGTATCTGTACAGCAGATCCTCCCCCCAACCAGCTCTATTCACTTAGCAAAGAAAGCTGAAGGGCCAGCACTACCCACTATCCAGCAGCCCAACACCTCCCGCTGAGACACTCAATTATGGACTCAAAACACACCTTTTTTTTCCCAGTTTGGTACACTTTATTTGATGTCAAAATTTCAACTATTGGGCCAGAATTTGAATATACGAGGACTTGCATTAGCTTTGTTAAACATAACCCCCCCCCCCACCCAGGAAATGATTATGAGGGCAGCGGAGACAGTGTTGAGTATTGTAAACATTCATTATTTACCCATTAATCAGGATAGATCATGGTTCCCAAACTGGTTCTGAGGGGGCAGATCAACATGAAACTGTAACATCATTTAATGTAACCATATAAACTAGGAATGTTACTACAAAAAAATACAACTCAATATATAAAAAAATATGTTTTTAAAGTCACATTTGAGTTTCTCCATTAACAATGTTTTCTGTCAGTATTCAGAATAACAAACTTCTGGCACTTAAGAATTAACATTTACAAATGGAAGAAAAATATCTCAGTTTTCTGCGGGTTGAGAATAGCCTCTGTCATTTGATTTTCAAAACAGAAAGGTGTGTTCTGAGGGGAGCACAATTTGAGAACTACTCTTCGGAACAACTGCCCTGGCTTCTACCTTCTCACCTCAGTGATCTAGTCTTGGTATATGACACTTTGAACCCCCCCCAAAATTTTTTCTAAAGGTTGAGGCCAGTCTTTTTTAAGACTGCTACAAGTTTTAAAAATCAGAAATAAAAGTGGGAACATTTATTTCTGGGGGGATGAAAATTCAGATCATGCTCAGCCCGATCCGAGCCCCACATATCTGGTATATGGTCAGGCCACAGAGGCCACGGGCCTTGCCTACCTGGTCAAGAGGTTGGTGATCTGCAGGGCGAGGGCAGCGCGGTAGCGGTCCTCCTCCCTCACCAGGTAGCGAACCTCATCATGGATGCTGATGCAGAAGCGCCCATCAATGGCAAACTCCTCAAACAGCCACTTCATGGCCACAAGCATGAGGTGTAAGTAGTCCACAGCAGAGCTCTGCACCACCCAATTCACACGGCTGGTCATAAACTGGGGAGGGAAGGTAGGCACAGGCGAGAAGGGTTAAACCACATACCAGTTCACTAGAGTACAAGGTAGTACAGGAGCCCTGCCCTCCCTGCGACCCTCTCCCCATGTTCCAAGGGTAGTAGGATACCTCCCCCTGGACAGCAGAGGGCTCCAGGGCTCGGGTGATGCGGCAGCCCAGCACCGGGGTACATGGTGTGTCAGACATCGCAATGCTCTCCAGCTTATTGAACATTTCTGACTCTGTGCCCCCCATCCAGGCTCGTTCAGCAACCACCTCCCACTTCTTCCATTGTGATCTGGGGGGCGAGGAACAAAGAGAGGGCAAGCTTTGTCTTTTAGCATCTTAGAGCTAAAAACAAAGCATCCCAGGTTTCCCCGGGCCAGCCCAGACCCGCCCCCTCCATCCTTAACACACAGAGTTCTCACTTCCTAGAAGCTTCTCTCTGGATCTTGCGTAGATCCTGCAGGGAAACCCAGCCATCCTCGGTCTTGTTCACAGGGAGGTCCAACTCCCTCAGCAGCCACTCGCCCTCATCTGACAGCCGATATCTGGGGGTGGGGGGGTGCAGTGTCACAACTGTCATTCCCATGGAACGCCTCTTCTATGCCAAACCCTGGGCTAGGAGTGTTCAATCCCCTCACTCCACTTACACAACCACCCTGGGGTCGTGCCTTTCCCCTACAAGCTCCACTTCAGAGGGGGAAAAGGCTCAGAGATACTAAGTGACTTTGTGGGATCACACAGCAAGGAAGAGGTAGAACCTAGACAGGAACCCAGGATTTTGGGGACTACATGAGGGTAGCCCAATAAAGGACAGACTCCAACACAAGAACTACTACTGTTACTACTGTCCTAATGCCTTAGACACTGCACTGCCCCATAACCAACAGGTGGCATGTAGTAGTCCAAGAGGCAGCAAGAGCTATCACCCCACATTGGGGTGTGTGGGGGGGTGCACGTAGGGGGGATAGAACAGACTACTCCCTGAAAGGGAGAGGACAGAAGACAACCTACAGCCAGGCCCGACTGACCCTTCTCAGTCCCCACTGCCCCAGACGCCCAGCTTCAGTGCAACTTCAGACATTACCAGGCTCGGCCCCCGATGGCTCCAGAGCCACACCACTCACCTGCTCAAAGGTGCACCAGGGTTTCCCCACCAGCCCTCAGTCCAGACTCCTCTGAGGCCAGCAAACGTTTCCACAACTAAGGCCCAACCTATTCTGTCGTCACTGCCTTGCCTCTGCCAGCACACGCCACCCACGGTGCATGCCACCCCCAACCCCATGTCCTCCTCTCACTTCCCTGGACAATACTCGGCTCCCCTTTTCTGCCTTTATGCAGTTACTACTGAACTGTTATCACTTAACTTTTAGTCTTTCCATGAGGAGGTCAGCTAATTAAACGCGGATACCGTATATTATACCCACGCAAGTCATAAAGGCACCTCTCCTCCCTCACACTCGATCCAGGAACCCTCCTAGGAGGCTGCTGAGGCCCTAAGCAAACAATAGGTACTATGGGCAGAAGCACACTGGAAGCCTGGGAAGGCTTTCTCCTCTGCCAAAACCAGTTTAAATCTCTGGTTTTCCACAGGCCCTCTCTTCAGCTGTCTTCTACTAAACTTGCTCTCACTCCCTGTAGGCACATGAGGTTGCAAGCCCACCTTACTGTTTACTCTGCATGACCAGAGCTCTGACAGCATAACAAAAGCACCGCTTTAACTCTGAGGAAAACTGACCATTAAGCAAGCAAATGTCACAACCCAATAACAAACCACCCTAGAACTAGGTAGGGGTCTGGAGGGAGAGGGGCCAGGTGAGGACTCAGGTAATGGGAAGAGGTAGAAAAGAAGGGGGCAGTAAAGGTAGTAAAGCAAGCCTGAGGCCCTGGGGTAACGTGGCTGTGGATGGGAGAGGCCCCCCTCACCTGCGGAGGCCCTTGGTGACCGCATACATCTGTCGGGCCTTCTCAGCTGCCTCCTGCCGCGTGAGCCGGTGGTTGAACTGCATGAGCAGGCGCTCAGCGAAGGGCTGCCCGGCTCCATAGATGCGGCCATAGTTGAAGACCTTGGCGTGCTCACGGCTGATACCCACTGTGGCAGCTGTCTTACTGTGTAGATCGGTGCCCCTGCTCTTCCTGCCCTGCAGTGTCATCCACCCAAAGGCTGTGCAGCCTGGGGGGCGAGGCAGGAGTGAGAAAACAGGCTTCAGAAATATTCTTCGTGGCGAGGCATCAGGCTGCCACTGCTTTGCTCCAGCCCTGGCTCCTGCTTACCATGCATGCCGGCAAAGTGGGCATCTCCAAGCACAGCTGCAATCCACAGCTCCTGTGAGTCCACATCAGCACCCACGAGAACGTAGCCGGGTGGAGCCTGCACCATTGCCTTCAACTCACTGCCTACTCGGTCAGCCTGCAGGAAGAGTGAGGTCAGACCCGACCCAGATACCCCAGTAGACTCCTCCCACCCATCCCTGGAGCCTGACTAGATTGAGAATGCTGGAGCCCTTCCTGAGGGGATGGTTTTAAGGAATGCCAGCCAGCAGTGCCCCAAACTCCACAGTTCCAGGTAAAGAATCCCTGCTCCATGCCTGGCTCTATACCCGGCCCCATCTAGACTCCACAATAGCTGTGCCTAGCATACCTTGTCAATGTCTGGCCAGGAGCAGGTGCCCAGAACATATCTGAAAAGCTGGATGAGCTGTGAAGCTAGATTTGAACTTGAGTTCTGCCTGACCCAGATCTCAGGTTCTTTTTCATGCTCCTCAGCAAAGTCCCTCTGCAACCCCAGCTTCTAGACACACAGGAGAGGAAGGGCAGAACCAGAGGTGCAGAGGACACATACCCGGGCATTGCTGGCAGTGAGCCACGTGGGCTCTACAGCCCGTCGAGTAATGGTGCCAGCAGTCACGACCTGGGGCAGGATGGCCCCATAGCGGCCTTCCTCATCATAGTGTGGGTGCCTGGGGGGAGGACATGAGGCTCAGCAGCTTGCCTGGGTCCTAGGACCCGCCCCCATTTTCCCGTTCCCACAACCACTTGCCAGGACATACCTGGTTACAGCACGGGGCAGAGCAGACCTGGGCAGCCACACCACCATCTGGGAGCTGCGGGGACAGACGGGTTGCTCAGCACAGCCATAGAGAGCACACTCCATCCCCCATCACAACACGGCCCTCATGTGCCCAGCTTTGGGGGCTGCTGTGCCTCCTCCTTGCCCAGCCTCAACCCTCTTCCCACTGACTTGTCTCAGGGTGGGCCTAGCATCTACCATCTAGGAGCATAAGCCACCGGGAACTGTCCAGGCATCTGAGGCAGCTTTGGCCCCCATCCTGGAGTATCCATGAGGCACTCAGCACCAGCCCTGCCACCACTGCCTTTTCCAGGCTCAGGGCAGACTTTACCAGCCCATCACAGCACCCTTCTCACAAGAGTGTGCCGCTGGCAGCCACAAACCCCTCAGAACCAGCCTTCGATCCATTTGCCATTCCCAGTCTACAGGACCCACTCCCAGCCCCCAACAGAGCTTACAGGCTACTAGCCCTCCATGGAAGGGGCCGCAGAGCTGGGAGGGGCCGCCAAGGTCCTACAGTACCACTCTTTACATAACAGGGAAACTGCAGCTGGAGAGGGAATGAGCCTTGCCCACGGTCCCATGGCACCAGGACCACAAGCAGCCAGGCCTCTAGACCAGGCTCTCCCTCCACTGCAGCACAGGCTGTCAGGGGCCCCTGGGTGGGAATCAGGGGAAGGGATCCCAAGACTGCAATAACCCAGCCAGAGACATGGACAGACAGCATGTCTCTGCCCTCCCACGGCGACCCACCTGATACGTTTATGGGCGTTCCTCCAAAAAGAAATCATTTTGTTGATTTCCAAGGCACGGGGCCCACTGGCACCTCCTGGGCCAGCCTGCAGGGTGCCGTCCTCCATCTTGGGCAGGAAGTCTTTGGCAAAGGGACTGCCCACATTGCAGCTGTTACCATCCTGAAGAGAGCAAAGGAAGCAGGGGCTGGAGGCACATGGCAGACCCCTAGCTGGGGAACTGATGCCCTGTGTGCCTGGGCTCTGCCCAACACTGAGCCCAGAACCTCAAGCAGAGCGGTCTGGGGTGAATCCGTGATTGCAGCGCGCGCGCGCGCGCGCGCACACGCACACACACACACACACACACACACACACACACACACACACACACACACACCCCTCCCCTCACAGTAACAGCCATCAGTCAACAGATCTATCATGTACACACACACACACACACACACACACACACACACACACACACCCCTCCCCTCACAGTAACAGCCATCAGTCAACAGATCTATCATGTACACACACACACACACACACACACACACACACACACACACACCCCTCCCCTCACAGTAACAGCCATCAGTCAACAGATCCTATCATGTACACACACACACACCCCTCCCCTCACAGTAACAGCCATCAGTCAACAGATCCTATCATGTACACACACACACACACACACACACACACACCTCCCCTCACAGTAACAGCCATCAGTCAACAGATCCTATCATGTACACGCACACACGCGCACACACACACACACACACACACACACACCCCTCCCCTCACAGTAACAGCCATCAGTCAACAGATCCTATCATGTACCAGATGTGGCACCAGACACCTGACATGCCCTGTGTCATTTAATTCCACCACCATGCCCCTCACCACCCAATCTTCAGAAGGAAGACAAAACCTCAGAGAGATGGCAACATTTGTCTGAGATCATATACTGTGCCACTACTACCAGCATTCCTGCAAAAAGGGAGTCTCCCTGTTTGAGTCACTCTGGAGACCTACTGTGCGCCCTGGGCACAGCGAGGACACCACAGAACAGGCATGAACCAGGACACACCTTGTGAGGCAGCTTGAAGAACCAGCAGCCAGGGATATCCACATCATTATAGGGTCCGTTGCCATGGTGATAAGCTGGCTGGCTGGCTTTTGGGCCGCCAGCAGCAGTCTGTGGGGGCCACACACCTAGATCAGGCCCTGCTCCAGCACCTGCATTCAGCGAGGGCCATGGGGTAGGGGGTGGGAAAAGGGCCTGAAATGGCAAGCAGGTAAGCTGGGAAATGACAGGATAGCTATGAGGTCTCAGGCTTCCTCCTTGGCCTCCAACAAGTATGGGGCCACCCAAAGGCAGGGCAGCCATCTCCCAGCTCCCCAAGACCCTGGGAATTCTCTGGGGGGAAAGAGCTACTTGGGCACAAGAGGAGGGCCCTGCCACCCAACACCCACCCAGACAACCCATGAGCAGGTGCCCAGCTCACCAGAGCTGGGAGTTGACCTGGAACTGCCACTCGCAAGTTCTCCATCCTGGCCTCGGCCTCCACTTCTAAGCAGCCCATTTCTTCCACCTGGATGGGCCCAGGTACCAAGGAAGTGAAGCAGGGGGCTGGTTTGGCCCAAATCCACCACCCCTCCCTGCGACACGCAGACAGCCCAGGACAGCCTGAGGTGGGCAACTGAGTGCATCCGGCACCCCGCCCCCACCCAAAAGGCCACCCCTTCCTTGAGGGAACAGAGCCCCCTCCCCAGAGCTCAGGCTCAGAGCCCGCCCTCACCGTCTGCCACATGGCACTGCTGTCGGTGAGCAGGAACTCCTCAGCCAGGTCTGCCTCCTGTGGCTCCAGCTGCTGCTTCCCCTGTTCAAGACAGTGCTTCCTGTACAGGGACTCGATGGCTCTGTGCAGAGAACAGCAGCAGCAGCCTCTGATTACCGGGTGCCCCCTCCAGGCCAGGCAGCTCGCTGGGGGCCTTCCACGATTCCCTCTGTATAGCCTCAGAATCAGCTCTGAGGCGTAAGTGGACAGCACTTCCCCTGGTTCATAGACAGGGAGTGACAAATTGAAAACGACAGCACAATGGTGGCAGGCTGGGTTTCGAGGCCTGGGCTGACTCAAATCTAAGCGCTTCTCCCCAGGGCCACCACCTCCCCGGGAAAAGGTCTGGGAGCTGAGCAGTCGAGGCCTGAGAAGTCAGGGCCAGGCTCTGCCCCAGGCTGGCTCCTGCCCGCTCATCCATCCTGCAGCTCCAAAGGAGCAGGCTGATCCCTGCCCTTCTGTCCTAAGGCCCCGCGGGTGGTTCAGGCTGCCCCGCAGAGCCAGGACTCTCAATTCTGGGCCACTTCAAGTGCTATGGCTTCTCCCCAACATCTGCCTGTCAAAAGCTCAAGGGTTTGTGAGCTCAGACAAGAAACTGACTTCCCTAGGCCTTTGTTTTGCCAACTCTAAAATGAAGATGACCATGGGACTGCCTAGGGAACAGACGAGGGAAGCACTGTAAAACGTTTATTAACACAGAATATAATCAGTGCTCAATCAATTATACTAAAAAAAGGGGGACAAAGCTCAACCCCCCTGTCACTTCCAACAGCCCTCCCTCTGCACACTCCTGTGAGCTGCCGGGCCCAGGAGCAAGGCCTCAGTCCCACCCACTCCAAGCACCACGCCCTCAGCCCCACAGGGCTCTGAGGCCCACACCGAAAAGGCAGCCACCAAACAAAGAACTAGAACCCAGACTCTCAGACCTGAGCTCTTTCCACTAGCCTGAGCTGGGTCTGGTCTCTCCAGCAAGGGGAAGGGGTACCCAGCCTCCAGCCCCTTCCTCCCTGAGCCAGAGCCTTACGTGTAGGGGCAGGCCACCCCAGCCGACGTTAGGCCGCTGCCTGGTGGCACCTTAGCCAGGTTGTCCCGCCGCCCGGGCACCAGGTATCCCCAGCCATGCCGCTCCGAGTAGTGCAGAGGGAAGCCGTCCCAGGTCAGCGCCATGAGTTTAGGTGTGACCCGCATCTGGAGACTGAGAAGACTAGGGCCTGGGGTCCACGCAGGGTCATCTAGCCGGGGACAGAGCTTCCGATACCACCTATGCCCCGCCAGAAGAGAGCAGCGTCATGGTAGTCAGCGGAGGACAGTGTGTGACGGCAAGGGCCCCACCCACTCTCCAAGACCCCAAGGCTTTCTGGTGACTTCAGCCTACGGTCACCATCCCTTCCCTCTGGGATACAGCCAGGACCCCCACGGAGTCCCCTAGAATAATTTGAATATCCCAGAAGGAAAGATCCTATGTCAGACCCCCTGTACTACTCAGAAGCCAGGACCCACGTGCAGAGCCTAGGGCTGGACTCCTTCCCCAGCTCCATTTCATGCAGGGAAACTGCCCAGAGGAGCAAGTAGATCTGCCCTCCCACCGCTGCTCTAGAGGCACACAAGGGCCCTTCAGAGCTCCATCCCTCATGTGCTGTTCACCGGAGCCAACACAAGGGTGAGGCAAGTGAGGCACTCAGGGCACAAAATTTAAGGCGGCCTCATCTCAGGCAAATGTAAAGTTGGCACTCTGCTGTTCACCCTGGCTGCCCCTATTTTCTCATCTCTGCCACTCTATGGGGTGTGAATGAAGGGTCACCTCCTCAAGGAAGCCTTACTTGATTTCCCCAGAGTCAGGCATTGCCTCAACACTGATGACTCTTCTGTCTCACCAGCTGTGCTGGCTGGTCTGCACAACTGGCTCCTCCCAGGGAGAAGCTACTAGAAAGGAGGAGTTATGTTCCTATTTGTACTCTCAGAGGCTACTGTGAGGCCCAGCACACAGCAGGTGCTTAATGCACTTGTACTGCTTAAGTCCAGTGACCCCGGGGTCAGAGCAAACTAGTGAGCAGGACTGGAAGACGGCAGGAACAAATGGCAGCAGGTTAGTAAGGGCCCATATGCACACCACCCCCTGTGCTGGGGCCCAGAATAGGGGTGTCCCAGGGTGGAGGGAGGGGTAAGGATGGCCGCTGGACATGTTAGGGAGACAGGGCTCACCCTGGGTGCCCAGGAAGGTGCTGGGGCCGCTTGGGCAGGAGCTCTGTGGTCCCCCTCAGCTGCTCCAAGCAGGCACGGGCCATGACATCTCGCTGAAACTCCTCCTCCTCACTGGGGGGGCCAGGGTCTGCACAGGGTCGGGGAGGACAATCAGGACCAGAGAAGGGTCTCTAACAAAGACCTGCCCAGCCTACTCATCTCCGCAAGGCTGGAGCAACCCCTTCCAAGGGACCCCCCAATCCCAGGACCTTCCCAGGGTCTATCCCTGCCCCACCTCCCGCCCATGTTCCCCACCTTCCTGATCCTTGGGATCCCCAGGGGCCTCGGGCCCCTCGACAGGCAACTTGCTGGCTGTGGCCGGCTCCTTCGTCTTCACCTTCTTTGCCTTCTTCTGCTTAAATTCCTGTAGGTCCCACTCTAGGTCCCAGAGCCAGGGATCTTCTTTGTACCTGCACAGCCAGTCCACCAGGGCAGGGCTAAGGCCAAGCCGAAGGCCAGCCCTCCCACCTGCCCATCCCCTGCAGTGGGATCCAGCCCGCCCAAGGCCTGGCTACCTCTCTCCTGAGAGCAGCTGGCAGGCATCGTTGGCCAGGTCCATCAGCGACTTCTTCATCTCCCACTGGAGCTCCTCATAGGTGCTCTGTGCCTCCGCCAGGTAACGCTCCCAGTTCTGGTTGACGGGCAGGTAGGAGACACCCATCTCCAACATGCCAGCCAGAGTCACCGGGTGGGGACACCTTGAGAATAAACACCAGGGCTGCCATAAATGACCACAGGAGGCAAGGCTTTGGCCCAATCCCTGGGCCAGCCTGGCGATCCTCAACCCAACCACCCATGTCAGAGAGACGGGTTTAAACCCCAGCTCTACCGTCTCCCAGCCATGAGACCCTGGGTAAGTCACTTCATCTCTCTGAGCCTAAGTTCCTTCATCTATAAAATGGGAATATCATCCCATCCTCAGGGGTAATGGGGGAATGACAGATCACAAAAATGAAAATGGCTGCCATTTGCTGAGTAATGACTAAGCACCAAGCACTGTGCTACAACCCCATACACACAAAAGATCACACAAGAACCTCACAACTGAAGTCAAATATATTTGTGTATGTTTCACAGATAAGAGCATTGAGGCTCAGAGAAACCAAGTAACTTGCCCAAGGCCAAATGAGTTGGATAGGATAATCAAGATTAGAACCAGGTCTGGCTGACGCTTATGACTCTGACCATATCATAAAACTGACTCACTAGCAAACATAACCAAGATGGATGTGAGGTCCTTGGCTCAGGATCTGGGTTCAGAGACGGTGCTTAGCAAACCAGGACCACGCACATGAAACAAGCACAGCCTCAGCGCCCCCCTCCAGGGCCTCTGTAGAAACCCCAGAGTCCAAGGCCCAGGTGGCCACCACTGGACAGAGTGGCTCCATGCTCTCAGCCCAGAAAGGCTAAATAAGGCCCCCAGCCTGAGAAAGGCCCAGCACCACCTGGTTACGGTGGGCCCGGGTACCAGGAACCCACTGACCCCCATGGGTTCCCAGAGGGGCTCTCCCTCACCTCTCCAAGAAGAGCGGTAGCTGCTGCTGGAAAACCTCATAGGTGGCCCACACGTCCTGGGCACAGTACTGCATCAGGTCCTGGCACAGGCGACAGGAAGGCGCTGGGTGGGCAGCCATCCCACTACCACCACCGGGCCTCTCAGGGTCAGGTCTGGCAGCTACACTCCCCAGGGTCGCTAGGGGTCTGCCACAGCCCATGTCCCCAGAGCCCCTCTCCACCACCATACCTGGAAGTTCTCACGGATGTCCTTCATGCTACCCTTGACAAACAGCTCACGGGGCTCCTTCTCTAAGCGAGGCCCCCCCACGTAGAGGCTGTGCACGTCTGCCAGATTATTGACACTGCTGATGTCCAGCCAGTCCCAGGATGACATCTGGAGGCCAGAGCAAGGGACACGGCAGATCAGCTCGGTCTCAAGCCAGACAGGCCGGCCAGGGAGGGGGGGTCCCCCAAGTGTGCTCTTACCGCTGGGCCGTTGGCTTTGCCCTGGGATTTCTGGCCTCGCTGTGTGGGGTGCCGGGCCTTGCGCTTGCCCTGCTTGGCTGCCATCCACAGACTGCGCTGGAAGCTGCTTAGCCCTGAGATGGCCATGTGCATGCTCATGGTGTCCAGGAAGCGCATGAGGGAGCCCTGAGGAGCAGAGGCTGCAGCTGAGGGGCCAGCCTACCCCTGCTTCGGCACTTCAGCCCACCAACCCCACCTCAGCCTCCCCTCCCAGCCCACAGCCTCCCAGCGCTAAAGAGTGTCTTCATGCTTGCTCACGCTTGCCCCTCCACCTGGGAAGGGCCTGCCTTCTCAAACCCTAGCCACCCTTGAAAGCGCAGGCCTGGTTCCTGGTTGAATCCCAACACACAGGCCTTCCCAGCATCCAGCAACAGCTCCAGGGACACCTTGGGAACAGAGTGACAAAAAGGAGGCCTTCTAAGCTATCAGGCTCGGCCCCCAGCCCTGCCGCTCAGAAGTTCTGTGGCCCTGGGCAAGTCAACAAGGCTGTCTGAGCCTCAACACCCTCAGCTAGAGGCTAAGTCTACTCTCACCTGCCCTGTCTTTCTCCTAGGGCACTTTTCATAGAATTAAGAATTGCCACAACTACAGTTCTGAGTGTTTGATGTGTGCAACTGTTCAAACCCTCTCAACAATCCTATGAGGTAGCTTCTGCCAACTCCCTCTCTTTACAAATAAGGAAACTGAGGCTCAGTTTCCTCAGTTGTAAAGGGATGTTAAGAGGCCCATGCTGCTCACCAGTGGCCGAGGCAGGATGGGAGCCCAGGCCATGGGGCCCACAGCCTCCAAAGACCCAAACTAAGCTCTAAAATGCCGCACAGAGATAAGGGCCATTAGTACCCTGTGACAACTCAGGTCCTGTGCCAGGCAGACCCTAGGGACAGAACAGCTGGGTACAGGGACCATGGGCAGGGCTGGTCAACAGGAGGCCCTGTAGCTTCTACAAAGGCGATGGAGGCACTGGCCAGGAAAAGCAATGCCTTCCCTAGCCACTGAGAGCAGGGCTCTTAGCCCACCCGGTGCCAGAGCCTGCATTTGGCCCCACGAACCATACCCGGATCAGGTACTGCTCCCTGATATGAGCCCGGTCGAAGCACACGTTGTGCCCCACCACTAACTGCTCCTGCCAGTCTCGCTGGGTGGGGCCGCCGGCACTGGCAGGGACCTCCAGGGGAATGAGGTCAGCCGGCGACAGCTGGCTGGTCCAAGAGTAACGCTCTTCCACCAGCCGCCGGCTGCACCAGGAATACCTGAGGGAGGTGAGAGGCAGGCAGGTTCAGCACGGAGGCATTCAAGTTCCGCTCCACAATCCCCACTGCACACCTACCACCACATGCCAGGTGCTACGCTAGCAGCTGGGGGTACAAGGGAGACCACGGGGTGCTCCTAGCCCTCACAGAGCTAGAGGTCGGGTGGGGTGCTGTCCAGGTATGTGTTCGGAGTGCGGAGGAGTTACAAAAGCTTCTTTACTTTTCAACCTCCACAGAGAGAAAGGGAGCTAAGTGTCACAGTCCCGGGTGTCCCGGATGGGCATTCAGCCTGGGCCATCAAGGTGTTTGTTACACCCAGGGCTCACCAAGTCTGTGCTTGGCTCTGAGGTGTCTTAATGACTGTTATCAACCCCTCACGTCTATAAGCACAAAATGGCTAATGTTCAAAGTGCTAGTAAAGAAGAGAAACAATTATAATAAAACCCAAAGTGGAATTTTTGTTTAATTGAAAGTGGCAAAAAAAAAAGACAAATGCTGTACATGTGTACAGGATGAATCATCTGACGGCTGGAAAGATTCTGAAGGACAAAGAGCGAATCATGCACCTCGTAGAAGGTGCTGTGTCTCTGAGCAAACACCCTCAGTGAGAGACCAGGGAAAGTGCCAGAATGGAGGAAATGTATGCACATGTGCTAGGAAATATGTGCTAGGGTTGGGGTGGGAGGGGCAGGGGATGAGTGCTGCCTGCTGGGGGCCGGACACTGATTCAGGAAAAGGCTGGAGTTTGCTCAAGATCCACAAGACTAAGTGTGGGGAAATGGCCGCTGAGCAAAAGCCTTTTGTGAACCACAGATTACGCCAAAGGGTCAAGGCCACTCAGCATCAAAGTGAGTGACGAGGCCACATGTGTGGCCACCACAGCTGCGAACAAGCTGCCTGTTTCCTTTACGGTGGAGAGGAGGGGTTATCTGCTGCAACAGTTACAACAAACATAAAACTAGTTTCTCTGGGGGAAGGGGTTACCAGCAAAAAGAGGTTCCTAGTGTTAAACCTGGTAAAATCTAACTCACACTCCAAATGATGGGATAATGCTCAGGGACTCAAGTTGAAACCTCCTCCCCTTTCAATTCAACATGTCAAAGCCCTCAAACACAACACAGAAAAAAAGGCTGAAGGATGTCAAATATTTGAGGCTGTGGTGATGACAGGGACTTTAGTTGCAATAAAAAGCCAGACTGGTGTCAATATCCAGGTCTGTAGCTGTACATGAGAACCATCTTGTTAAATTTATTTGTGATAAAAAAAGAAGAACGCCAAAATGCAAACACCTCTGGCAAATTTAAGATGAGTCAGGACCAATGCCGTTAACACTACACTTTTCCTGTGAATCTTAGATCGGTGTTGACAGCCTGTGTAACGTCCCTCTGGTCCGATGACCAAAGCCCTTACCAGCAGCCTTCGGGAAGCTGCCCTCTGGGCCATCCAAGGCTTTTCCCTCCTACTGGAAACTGTGGGCTGCTCAGGAACCTGATGTTACGCAGCCACGCGGCAGGGATGTGCTCAGGTTAAAAGTGGACTGCTGTCAGGGCCCCATCTGGCACCTCCCACCCCCATCATAGTCAGGTTCCCAGAAGGAAGGCCCCAGCACGATCCCAGTCCTCCTCAGCAATGACTTCTGCCGCCAGGCAAACTGCACAGTGCCCCCAGTACCACCGGCAAGAATGGAATGAGAATGAGAGGAGGATGGGAAGGACAGGAAGAGAAAGAGATGAAAAATTAGGAGAGGAAGGAGGAAAGGAAAAGGGGGCCTTCGGGGCAATTGGCCAAGAATGACCAAAAGATCAAAAAACAAGTCCTTCTTGTCACTGGTTTTCTTATTTCCTTTCAGCCACCACAGTCTACTTTACTTTCTCAAATGATGGACAGTATTCCCTCTATTTTGACCATCAAGTTACACAGTAAGCACTGAGATTCTCATCTTAACTGGAACTAAATCAATGAGGAATCATCTAGTTTTGCTCTTTTCAGCCGTTAATGCCTACCTTATCTATTTAGCCATGTTTTCACCATTTTCAACTGCATATTTAACATTTCGCAGCTTTCTTTACAAAGATGTAGCTTCCAATAGGAATAAAGAAACTGCCAACTTTTTTGCTGGCCATGCCTGAAAGCATTAAGGTTGTAAATAGTATTTTAATCCTGGAATGAAGAATAAAAAAGGGGAGAAACAGTACTGCCATCATTGTTTGAAAAGAAACTTGGGTAGCACTTAGAAAGTTATTTAAAAAGAAAAGAGAGATTGGATATACCTTTTAGGGACAAAAATGCCTGCAAGCCTGCTTAGAAGACTGGGGGAAGGAAGCAGTTTCTCAGCTTGGTGGGGGGGTTTGTTGTTACCTGAGGGGAGTGGGTATTTGGAAACACTGAAATGGGTCGGGGCAGTGGGGGGGGGGGGTTTGGTCTGGCATTTAAGGGAGCAGCTGGGGATGCTGAGTGTCCTAAACTGCCTGGGACATTCCCACAAAAGGGAGGTTTCTCCTGCCCAAAAATACCAATAGCATCCCCAAATGGAAACACTGTTCAAATGTCTTGGACTCACTTCTCAGGAAGCTACTAGGAGAAGAGGGAAGGCACCAAATCAAGGTGATCTCAAGTGGTCTCCCAGTCAGTCTCAAGTTCAACACATGTGATTCTCTGCACAGCCCCTATCACCACGTGACATTTGCTTGGGTGTTGTTTACTACCCATACCTTCCTACCAGAAAGTAAGGTCTGTAAAAGCTGGGGTCAAGGCTTGTTTTAGTTCACCACTGAGTCCACTGTCCCTGGAAATCCACCCACCAAACACATAGTAGGAGCTCACCAAACTATTAAGCTGGGCCCCCCACGTGTGCTCAAGTCCCCTGACCCCGCCCGTACTCACCAGGCCGAGGGGGATATGGCCACCGCCAATGTGGGGCAAGTTCCCTCTGCCAAGCAGACCTCCACGTCGAACACCAGGGCCCGCTCCTCGGGGATGGCCACGGGTTCGGCCTCCCCCGCGGGGCCGTACCGGGTCCAGCCCTCCGCCCAGGCCCAGCTCGGGGGCCGGGGGGCCAGCTGGGCCTGCAATAACAAGTTGGCCGCCTCCAGGTAGGGCAGGCTCTGCTTCTGGGCCAGGAGGCGGAAGTGCTGGTCCAGGCTGCCCCCGTAGAGGGGCGGCAGGCGCAGCTCCACGTCGGGCAAGGGCGCGGCCGGCTGCCCCCAGAGCCCGTGCTTCTGCAGGTGCTCGACGCTGCGGCGCACCGCGGCCTCGCCGGGCATCTCCCCGCCGTGCCCGAAGATTTGCTCGTGAAGCCCTCTCGAGAGCATCTGGATGTGCAATGGGTTGTGCCGCAGCTGCCCGCCCTCCGAGGACGGCACTGGCGGCGGCTGCGGCTGTCCGTCGCTGGGGACGGGGACGGAGGCGGAGCTGGAGACCCAACGCCCCGGAGCTGGAACCGGCCCTGGCCCGACGGTGGCGCTGGCCACCTTCCTCCAGAGCAGGCGGCTCATGGTTGGTGCAGGGAGCTCCCCGCTGGGAGTCAGCACACCTGGCTTTGGGCTCCAGCTTGACAGCTTCTACTGGCTGAGAGACGTGGAGAGAGACACGTCCTGTCTCTGTTTTCCTGTCAGTGAAATGGTTCTGACCATGCCTGCCTTCCACCCACAAATCCTAAAGGAGACAGATGATATACAGTGTTACTAATGACACATGTACCGTGTGATATTAACAGCCACCATTCCTTGAGCATTTTCTGCGGTCCAGGCAGTGTGCCAGGCGCCTTCAGGTACATTTTCTCAGTGAATCATCAAACAACCTTGGGAAATAGCAATACCCCTCCTGAGGAAAACTGAGGTTCACGTAAGTTCATCAGGGAAAGTGACGGCCGTGGTTAAGAGGGCAGACTCTGGATAGGAGAACGCGGGTTTGAATGCCGGCTCTGGATCTTACGAGACGTGTGACCTTGGGCAAGCTCCTTAGGCCCCAATTTCCTACTCTGTAAAATGGGGTTACGGATTCTGTCATACAGGACTGCTGTTTGGGTGACACAGGGCGAACACGCCGCGCGGCCCGGCCCTCAGCAAGTCCTCGGCAAATGGTGGCTGCCGTTATCGCGACCGGCGCAGCCCGAGGGCCTAGCGCCTTTAGGAGACAGCGCCCGGATTCGAACCCGTCAGGTGGGCCGCCGTCCCGCGGGGCCCCCACCCACACCTGAGCCCGGGCCCAGCGGGCCGAGGGCGCCCTGCAGGGGGCGTCGGCAGCGACCCCAGCGCGCCCGCCCGCCCGCCCGCTAGCCTGAGCCCGGCGGCCGCGGCCGCGGTGCGCCCTGGGACCAGCCTCCGCCCAGCTCAGGGCCTCGCTCCCTGACTGAAAAGGGAGGGGCCGCGCCGCCGCTCAGGGACCCGGCCTCCCCCCAACGCCGAACCCGCCGGAAACCTCAGTCCGCCCGGTGCTTCCTGGTCTGCGGCTCCCGACCCCACACCAGCGACGCGGCGTCTCCCTCCGCGCGGCCTATGCAGCCTCGGGGTGGCGTGTGGCCCGCACCGGAGCAGTACGCCTCGCTGGCAGCCGCAACTTCCCGTCTGCGCCCCGCTCACTCCCGCGGCTACCCGAGAGGCAAGAGGGAGACTCCCAGCGTGACCAATAGGAGAGCCAAAAGTGGACCGGTCCGCCTGCGGGGTGAAGAGGAAGGACTTCCGGTGGGTCTTCCCTGTGGAACTCTGGGAACCAAGGTCCAACCTCCCCTGCTCAAGAAGCAGGTGGATTGGTCCAGGGCAAGCTGGTGGGCGGTAATAATAGTTTTTACACTGTCCAAAGAGCCCCAACTATCAGGCGGCCGCGTGGCCTAATGGATAAGGCGTCTGACTTCGGATCAGAAGATTGCAGGTTCGAGTCCTGCCGCGGTCGTAAAGGGGGTTATTTACAATTTTTGGTTCATTCCTTCTTGGGAATTAAGTACCGGAACACTACGAAACGCTGTCGCCGATTACTACCCCACGTGGAAGTCTGGGAACACCAAGATCTGCCGAAGTAACTACCCCCACCCTCCACACCCAGTATGTCCCACTAAAATTATTCCCTTACTTGCCCCGGGGGCGGGAGTGGTGGTACTTTTCTAAAATGTACCTTCTGGGCTCATACACCCACGCTGGTGGGGGGGGGGGGGGCATCCTACGCGGAAACCCCGATTTTAAATCAACTGATAAGTGGGAATAACAGAGATTCACGTTTGAAGGGAACCCCTCCTTCCCTTCATCCTGGGCAATTCTGATGGGTAAAAATACTGCCTTTCGTTTAACCCGAATCTGCCGCCCGGTAGATTAAGCCCTCGCCCCGGCGCGTCCGGCTCCTCCCCGCCTGAGGAGCTACCTGAGGTTGCCTTCCAGTCTTTGCGGGTTCCTGTCTCTGCATCCACCTCCTGTTGCTCCAGGTGCCTCTGATAAACTGCAAAGCGCCGCAGAAGAAGGCCCACGTGGATAACGAGAGCCTGGGAGTTGGATCCTGGAGACCCAGGAAAGCGAGGCTCAGAGAGATTTGAGACAGACCTGAGGACACACAGCTGACTAGGGACAAAACTCAGGCCTCACAGAAAGTGGGCGCCCACCTCCCAGGCCGTGCGTGTGCCAGGACACCGTGAACTGACTTGAGAAACCGACTTCGGTATTTTTCAGGGGTGTGGTTTGGGGATACCCAGGGAAACACACTCCTCCGCCTGTCCTGCGGACTGATCCCGCCCAGAAAGGCGGAGAGAAGCCCCAGACCAAGGCTTGTGAAGGTTGTACTGGCATTGAACCTAGATCCTTCCATACATTTCCCTTTTCTTTATTTTTAAGTATGAAATATTGTTTATACATTGTTCTAGATGTATTTAATATACACACAAATGTATTTTTGTTTCTTTCTTTTGGCAAAAAATACAAGCAAATGAAAATTCAGCGTCTTAGAATCTGGGCTTTTTCAGGTAACCTGTACCACTGATATTTAACAAAATGCCGAGAGAAGAGGTTCTCAGCTTAAATCAGGGACTCCCTAAATGGGGAAAACATTTTCATTATTTCTTCTACTCTCCTACTGCAATTTAGCATTTCCTTCAATTATGAGGTTAAGCTACCAGCCACAGTAGTATCAGCAGCACCTGGGGCTTTGTCCCCAGTAGCAATCACAGATATGTCCATGACACGTTACAGTTGCTGCAGATTTTTCAAAATATTGTTTACACTCATCTGTACTTCATTTCTTCTTTTTTTTAAATTGGGGTATAGTTGTTTTACAATGTTGTGTTAGTTTCTACTGTACAGCGATAAGTATCCCCTCTTTTTTGGATTTCCTTCCCATTTAGGTCACTACAAAGCACTAAGTAGAGTTCCCTGTGCTATACAGCAGGTTCTCATTAGTTATCTATTTTATACATGTTAGTGTATATTTGTCAATCCCAATCTCCCAATTCATCCCACCCCCGCCATTTCCCCCCTTGGTGTCCATACGTTTTTTCTCTACATCTGTGTCTCTATTTCTGCCTTGCAGACAGGTTCATCTGTACCATTTTTCTAGATTCCACATATATGCGTTAATATACAGTATTTGTTTTTCTCTTTCTGACTTACTTCACTTTGTATGACAGTCTCTAGGTCCATCCATGTCTCTACAAATAACCCAATTTCATTCCTTTTTATGGCCAATATACACTCATCTGTACTTCAAAATAACAGTGTGGTAGGCCACTGCCCTGATCTTTTTCATGAGTTAACCAAAAAATTACATATTATATCACCTATTTGTTTTTTCTAATATTTCATTATCTTTGTTTTCCTTTGTAATCCTATGTGTTTTATGCATTTAAAAAACATTATTCTTAGAAGGTGTCTATGGTACAAGAAAGCTAAGCTCTCTTGCCCTAGCTGAATGTCACTTCCGGGGATGGTGTTGCTGGACCTGCCTGATATCCGTTAAGAGAACAGCCCTCCCCATAGGTTCAGTGTCAGGATCCCCACAGGTTCAGTGTCAGGAAATGTCCAGCAGGATGCCTGCCCCTCCCAGAAGGTACTTCAGGCCAGTCTGGTACCCTGGCCCTGGAATTAGAATCTTCAGCAAGGGTAAAACTGATTGACACTGATTCCTGCTGAGGGAGGGTACCCGGAGGCATGAGCCAGCCCTTCCTGCCCAGCTGCACTATTTCCAGGGTTCTGAGCCCAGCTCCCCAACCTTCCCTCCCATCTTTTCTGGGAGTTCCTGCGAGAGTGTGTCCTTCTAGAAAAGTCTATTTTTGCTAGTAATACCTGAGAAGCCATGTACATTTCCCTACAATTCCCTGGACCTCTCCTCCCACATAGCAAGAGACAAATTTATTAGGAACCCCCTGTCCAAATTGAAACACTGTACTTTTTTGGAAAGCATGTACCTCAATTGTAACAAAAGCGGATTTTTAAAAAATCTCCCCTTCCACTGTTGTAAATTCCCAGGAAGACTGACCTTGTGTCTCACTGGATGCTCTGCGCCAGGCCCTGGCTGGAGCTTGGTTAATAACAACCAGCACTTATTAGATGTCAGGTTCTGGCATCTAATTAATTAATCCTCGCATTGACCCCTAGGATAGAGGTACTATTATTATCCCCTTTTACTGATGAGGAGACTGAGGCACACAGAGGTAAAGTAGGGTGCTTAAAGCCCTACAGCGGGTAAGTGGTAGAGCTTCCCCAAGATTTGAACCCAGGGAGACCTGCTCTAGGGGCAAGGATTTCAATAACTGCGTTATACAGTAAACACCCACTCACCCTGAAAGCTGAGTACCCCAGCTCCAAGGTTATGTGCCAGACATGGGCTGGGGCTGGAGATGCAGGCTGGTGCAGACTCTGCATCACTGCTGCTGACTAAGGGACTCTTCGGTCATGGCCTGCTCCTCCAGGGTACCTCTAGTGAGCTTACTTCCTGGTGACTGTTTTCTGTCATGTTTGCCAAGACCAGCTTCAGCAGTTTCTGCTTCAGAGAGAAAATATCACTGTTCTACCTCTATCAAAAGCTACCACTGCCAAATGAAACAGGCTAAACATTTTAGACTACCATCTGCTTTAGTCCTCTCAATAACCCCTTTGGTACTATTGGTACGTAGGTACTATTATTATTCCATTTTACAGAGGAAAAAAGAAAAAGTCTCCAATAAGTATGAGGTTGACTCACTTATCCAAAAATTACACAGTGAGTGCAGGGCCTGGAATAGGACCCAAGCACTGTATGATTCCAAACCCACCAGGCATTTCTGCAAGCCCACTAAACACCCCACGTGCGAAAGGGAGTCTGAGAAGACAGAAAGCCAACCCTGATCCTGGGTTTGCTACTGGCTCACACCAGAGTGACTGGCGTAAGATCCCAGGCCATGCTGATAGCTGCCCCAATATTTGTCAGAGGCACAATGAGTTTATTTTTATTTTTTTTTAACATTTTATATTTGTATCTGAGTGATACAGGTCTTTTTTTTAACTTTTTCTTTTATATTGGAGTATAGTTGACAAACAATGTTGTGATAGTTTCAGGTGTACAGCAAAGTGATTCAGTTATGCATATACATTTATCTATTCTTTTTCCAATTCTTTTCCCATTTACATTGTTATGTAATATTGAGCAGAGTTCCCTGTGCTATACAGTAGGTCCTTGCTGGTTATCCATTTTAAATGTAGCAGTGTGTACCACATGTGAGTTTATTAATATTTTTCACGAGTCTTCCTCCTTTGTGCTTGACCAGTGGGACCCCCAAGGGAGTTGGACAAGAGGAACAGGATGAAGAAGGGGGAGGGGTCTTTTAACCAAATATTATTTGCCATGCAGTTCATAAGTCTCCTTATCTGTAAAATGGGGACAGTTATAGCACCAGCACCAGGGAGTTGCTGCAAGGGTCAAATGAGCTCTGCGTGTAAAGCATTGAGAACAGCGCCCGGCCCAGAGTAATTGCTCACAAAATGTAAGGTGTGATTATTCTTATGTCAGCACCTCCATAAAAGCTGTGCCAGCGCTATGAGCACCTCCAGGGCATTTGTCCCTGAAATAACCAGACCTGCACTACCTACCGGCCTTCAGAAAGCAGAAGGCGACCATCTCTTTTGAGCTGTTTCTAGCAAAAACACATGGGAAGGGGAGGGCTCGTTTGAGGTCAGCTCCTGCTGTGCCAGGTCTCCATCTACCACTTGTGGGATCAAGTGGGCATGTGTGTAAAACTGGGGATGAGAGGTGTGGGCTATTTTCAAAATGTGCTTCATATTTCAGAGGGGTAATTGTTGATGTCAAACCTGTGTAGTTTAAGGGAAAAAAGGGAATTAATGGAAATGCAAATCATTGGTTTTGTGGATGAGAAGCTTCCTGACCAGAAGAGACCGTGCCTCGACCATTTGTGTGTCCCTAGCATGGAACCTGGCACATAGAGGTGGACGTTTATTGTCTCCCTCCACCCCACCCCACCCCCGGCCAACACCAATAGTCCCTTCCTGACTCCTGGCCAGGGCTGAGGAGCTGACTCAGTCCCCACAGCCTGGGACTGAGCTTATTAATGAAGCCAAGCCAAGCAGGCATTCCACCAAAAAGTGAACAGGATTTCCTTACCATCAAATAGCCCATCAATGTTGAAATTTCCAATGGCAAGAGACCCTTTTTGCTTTAGCTCATTTGGGTTGATTTCCTGTTGCTTGTGATGGAAAGAACGCTCACGGATTAAGTACTCATTAAATATTTGCTGAATAAATGATCGCACTTTTCTTTTTTTAATCTCTTTAGCTAAATTTCACCGAAGTAAATTTCACCAAGATAAGACCAGGCCATACACAAGATTCTCCACAACAATTTATGATACTGGAGATATCTCTGATACAGAGAAGTATTTAAAAAGAAAACTTGATTTATTTCTACCATAAATTGAAAACTATCACATAATAAATATAATTTTAATACATACAGCTACAGAATACCAAATTTATACATTAAATATACATTGAATGTATAATTCAACATATAAACTTAAAAATAACAGACACCAGCAAGAAATTCAGCTGGTTTACAAAAATCCACACCTGAAAATAAGTTCCTCCCTCAGAAGAATGAAACATTATGAACACTATGTAGTAAGGAGACACTCAGTTAACGTATCTTAGTTTAAGATAAAGATGAGGTTCTCGGTCAATAAGACAATTTCATTTTTAAAATGTTGATGTTAATCGGCCCCAAGCGTCTCAATCCACATGTGCATGCCACGAGAAAGGCAACTGAACTGCCTTCTCTGATATACATTTGCATACTTGTACATACTTCACACACTAAACAAATGCCAACTTCTGGAAGTGACATTTCTACAAATCACTGAAAAAAAAAAAGTCCCCACGAGGATCCATCCTGGGGGCCATGGCATCAGTGCAGTGTGTCCTTCCAGACAGAGAAGGGCAGAACCCTCAGTTCCTGAAGGATTGAAATACCCACGGGCTCCAAGCCCTGGCCAGGGCCCTGTGGCCTGTTTTGCCAACTGCAAAATTGCATATCCCATGTCCTAATCTACTAGATCCCGGCCAGGCCTGGCTTGGCGAGCAGCGCCCCCTGTGGGACGAGCACAGCACCACCCACGGAGCCTTGACCTGCAGTGACTATTCCGCATACCCGCCAGAGATGGTAAATGGGTTTCTTGCCATTTGTTTGTCACTAGCGATTTTAAGCTCAAAATATAGGCTGTGGGATTAAAAGAAATGCATATTTCTCTCTCGCAGAGACACTTCCTTAAGTTGGGCTAAAGTCTAAGCACCTAGAACTTGTGTGGAGATTGTCCTGCTCTCCTGTTAAAAGGGGACAGACCCCATCCCATCCCAGGTACAAAAAAAGGTTTAAGTCATTCATTCATTGGGGGATAAATGAGAGCAAGACTCTCTGAGATCAGGTGTTTACATGTAGGGGAACATCTCAGGTATCCTGCTTCTGGAAGAAAATGGTCATCTTGCCTTGGCATTTAATTGTCAGGGTTTCAAGACAAGATTCTGTCTGTTGTCCTTCAGGGGAAATTGTAATGTCTGATAATTGTAATGTGCCATTCAGTTTAGATTGGTCTGGTTATTTATTTATTTAGTCCCTCCCTGCTTTGTTCCAGAAACACTGTCAGGTGGCAGAGATTAGTTTCAATAACATAATCATTACCATCAGAGCATAAAGCCGGGAAGCAGCTCAGGTTGGCATCTGGTGGGGTCAGCAGACTCTAACCACCCAGTCCAGGTGCCCTAGCCTCCTGCAGGAGGCTAACAAAGGCCTGCCATGCCCAAGGCCCCACTACCCAGCAAACCAGCTGTGCTCCCCTGGCCACAACTGGCTGGACTCAGGCAGGTACCTGAGTCAAGGTAGCTGTGGACCAGCCAGGTCTGAAAGAGACTAAACGTCGATGAGGTGACGCTTAGCCCATGGGGGTGATCCAAACCAGACGGTGACCAAGCGTCCTGATTGCATCCTCTTTCAGGAAGCGTGAAGGGGCCATGAACATTCTCATCTGAGAACACAGGATGCCCAAGGTCACCAGAGCTACTGCTGCACCCACGTGGTGATGAGCCTGGAAGGCCATCCCAGCCTGGGAAGCTGAGGCAGCTCTCCCCACGACACCGGAGTGCCACACTGATGCAAAGTGGCAGGCACGGCTGTGATTGTGGCAGGATGGTCGCTTTGCTAGAGGCCCAGTTCTGGAAGTCATTCTGGAGGCCCAGCTGAGAGCCCATCCCCCAGCCCTTCCAAAGATCTGTAAGCACCTAATTCCCTGTACTAACTGCCTTTTGTATTAAAATATCTGGAAAGGTCTCTGTTTCCTGAAACTGAACCTGACTGATGCCAGGACCCTCCTCTGGGCTCCCAGCGCACCCTGTGGTGTAGATCACATGGCCGTGGTGGCTTAGCTTCCCCCCCGCCCTCACCCACACACCCACCCAGCTGTGAGCTCGCTAAGAGCCATGTCTGGTTTCTCTTGTATCCCCAGCACCCAGCACAGAGCCTGCAGGAAGGAGGTGCCCAATCCACATATGTCGCGCGAACCAAGGAATCTCCCCAGCGAGAACAAATTCTTTTTCACCTTCATACCCGTATCATTCAGAGTAGGAACTAGGAAACACTCTGGTTATTTCAAGCAAAATGAGATGTGGTACAGAACTTCACCAGCAAGAAACAAAGATGGCTGGAAGGGCTGGCATAGTGGGTGTTAGAACGTGACTTGCTTCAAGGTCACGCCACTGCAGCTGGGATCTGGAGCCAGATTCTAGAGGACAGGAGGCCACTGTTGCCACGGCTACCACCGTTGCTGCCACCACAATGCAAATGCAGTGACTAGAGAGTGACACACCAAGTTGGGCTGCGACAACAGTCTTGTCCTCCAGAGCTGGTCTGTGCCAGGGCCACAGGAAGACGGCCCCTGCCTCTCTTTGGCCTCTCAAATCTCTCACGAGTGTATCTCACAGGCAGAATATAAATCACACCCAGAACCATAGCTGCAAGGGCATCTGGGAAATGCACACTGGCTCCCAGCACTGAGGGCAGGGGCTGTTTCTTCATTACCCTGGGCCTGGTTCATGCTCAGAGGACAACAAGTGCTCCATCCATGTTTCTGGCCAAGTTCTCTGCCAATTTCTGTGGGTTCCCAAGAATGGGGATCTAGGAGAGGGACTTCCGGGCTACCCTTAAAAACTGCTAGCAAACCAGCAGCACTACCTGACCCCTACTCACAGGAAGGGAGAGGCCGCAGGGAAGAGAGGCTGAATGCCTGGGCCTGGGGCCTGAGGCACCTCAGCTCAGGGACCGGCAGCATCTTGGAAAGCAGAGGACACAAGCTGGGAGGAGGGCAGGCCTGGACCAGGCAAGCAGAGGAACCCTGGGCATCTTGCTGAGGAAGCCTGCTGGCTCCAGACAAGGGGGATACCCAGTGTGAGGGCCCTGGGCAAGGTGTGTAACCCCAGGAACCCACAGCAAGAGAAGACAGGGATCAGCTGCCCCTCCTTGGGTTTGCAGGGAGACTCAGTGACTCCCAACTGGAAGCTAAGGCCGCTGAAGTATGACTGGGCTCTGAGAGGCAGGACCCCGGGGGAAAACTGTGCCCCCACTGCAAGGGTCAGAGAGCAAAGGTGGCTGCTCTGACCCACCGGCACGGGGATCCTCACCCCTCAGCTATCGAGGTGGGTGGGATTTCGCTGTTCTGATTCGGCACTTCCGAACCAGAGTGGGTCAGTGTGTGTCTGGTTCCTTCAGCAACCCACGCCTGGCAGACAGCGGACTCTGACCACCCAGTCCAGGTGTCCTAGCCTCCTGCCAGTCCTGGGTCTGATGGGCTAGGAGGAGACCTGGGGGTGGGGGAAGCCACGATGAGGCCAGCCCTCAGGATTGGAATCTAAGCCCCAGCGGGGCAGGGTGGGAAGGGGAGGGCGTCGTGGAAGCTGCTGACACACTCCAGCCCCAGGGTCACCCGCGCCTCTCCCGGGGCTCAGCTTGGGAGGACAGAAGAGCAGGGGAGGCCGGGACCACCAAGAGGCAGGCACGCCCCCAGGACCAGATGGGAGCAGCAAACACTGGCTCTTGGTCCTCTCCGTGACTCCCCTCCACCCTGGAAGTCCTGAGGGGAGCTCCGAAGGCTCTTTGCCTTTCCCAGAATGCAAGAAACTGACACCATCGATGAACATCTCCAGGGGGCGGGGACACGGGGAGACTTTTCACTTCAGTCCTGCGGTAGCTTTTGAATTTGGAATGGTGAACTTGTTATTGGTCAAAAATCATACATTACACTAAACTTTACAAAGAAAAAGAAGTCATTTTTCTCCCTCCGTACATTATCTACTTCCACGTTTAACACACGTTCACCTTGACCACAGGGGACAGTCAAATCACTATGGTTCCTCGGGCAGGACCCTCGGTGTTACTGCTCCCCACCCAGCCCGTGCCACCCACAGGTGGTCTGTAAAGAGCTGCAGGCACCACCTTGGCCACAGGGACAGATCTAAAGGTGGCAGGTGAGCCAAAGGGGGCCCATCAGGCTCTTTGCCTGGGATTTTTTTTTAACGGTAGCTAGAAGAGAGGGTCAGGTCTCAAATCTGCTGCAGCCATGCACCTGTGGTGTGTAGAAAGCTGGTCTGACCCACGGGGAGAGGAGAGGAGCACCGGATGAGACCCCAGTGACGTCAGGTTCCCGTCATCCCTTCCCTTTCTGCAGTTTGGCTGTGTGAGCCAAAAAATCCCCTTTGTCTGCCAAAACTGGTTTGAATCAGGTTTCTGGTGCTTGTAGCCAGAAGAATCCTAAGTGACTGGCCTTCCCCTTTGTAAAATAAAGGGGCTAGGCAGGCTGGTCTCTGGGGTTCCTGGTGGCTTTGGCATCCGGGGTCGCTGTGCCCTGGAGTGAGCCGGCGTCTGGCTTGGATGTGACATAGACCGTTGCCCTCCATGTCAGGCAGAATGGTTCATTATTGGGACACTGAATTCAGGAGGATGGGTCAAATGAAGAAAAGGTGTTTGGCCGCCTTCTCTGGCCCTATCCTGCCATTACCTACCCTGCTGCTGGGCCAGCCAGCTCGGGGGAAGCGGACACACAACCAAAGCCTCTCGGAATAGGGAATCAGCGCATGTTACCGCCGATAAACCTCACAAGCTCCCTCTGAAGCCATGACTTTCCCCTTCTAGACATGAGGACACTGAGGCCCATGGAGATCCAGCATAATTTGCTTGAGGTCACATAGCTTAGACAGGTAGAGTCAGGGTTCAAACTCATTTTTTTCATAGACCTCTACTTGGCATTGCCACAGGCCTTCCAGGTCCTCTAGTCAGACCCACCTGGAAGGGAAGAGAAAATCCACTCTTTTCCAGGGGCTTGGCGCCCAGGGGCCCCGAAGCAGCACTGACTGCATGGATGTCAGCAGGAAGTGTCAAGGTGAGAGGCCTGAGCCAGTGTAGGTCACGTCCAGCACTACGTGGCCTAAGCAGGGGACCTCTGAGAACTACCATCGCTCATCTGTAAAATGGGGAGAAAATGCCTCCTTTGCCTCCCTCACGATCAGGTGAGCCCTCCAGTGTGGAAGCCTCAGGACACTGTTCAGCTAACTCCCTGCCCTCGTCAGAGTTCTGTGTGCCTTGTGGGGAGAGCTGGGGCCTCCCACATCCCCTGACCACAGCCCATGCCAAGGGTCACCTCCTGGGACCAGCTAGGCTGCTTCCACTTTATCTCTGCACGAGGGACCAGGGTGGCAAATGGAGTTAACAGGGGAGGTAAAAGCTCAACGGCTCCCCCCAACCCCTGCCTTTTTTTTTTAAGCAACTAATATTTTTTTCTGTTTACCACCCCCCTACACCGAAAAACTCCCACAGACTAATCGTAGAAATTTTAGAAAATATATCTTAATCAATATACAGTCGACACTCATTATTCATAGATTCTGTATTTGTGAACTCACCTATTCTCTAAAATTTATTTGTAACCCCAAAACCAATACACGCTGGGATTTGCACAGTCATTCTCCAACATGGGCAGAGCCAGGAAAATTTTGAGTGGTGGAGCGCTGGCGTTTCCAGCTGAGGTCCAGCAAGGCAGCATTGTGCCTTCTTGTTTCAGCTCTCAGATGCCAAACAAGTGTCATTTTGGCAGTTTACGCAGGGCCACTTTTTTTTTTCACATCTATACGCTTTTTGTGGGTGATTTCGCTCTTTGAAATGACCCCCAAGCCTAGTGGTGAGTGAAGCGTCGTCTGGTGTTCCCAAGTGGAAGCAGGATAAGATGGGCCTTAAGGAGAAAATACGGCCATTCGATTAGCTTTGTTCAGGCATGAGTTATAGTGCTGTTGACCCTAAGTGCAACGTTCATGAACCAACAATAAATATTAAATAAAATGTCTTTAGGTAGAAACATCCCCCAAACAAGGTTATACAGCTACCTATTGATCCACTGAGAAAAATGCGGTGACCTGAGGCTGGCAGGAACCCAACCCCGTGCTGCCCTAGGAGCGCTGGTTCAGCCTTCACTTCTTCCCCGTTTTCGCAGGACTTTACAGAGCGTGACTACTGAATAATGAGAATCACCTGTTCACTAATCTAGAGGGAGGGTGTGATATTCAGTTCAATGAAGACTGAAGGTTGCACAGTACTGAGTATAGGATAATCCCATATTGTAAAAAGTAAAATAAATAAAGCAAAGTTAAAACAAACAAACAAAAAGTCCTTCACCTGTGTGTTTGATGTTTGCTGGAACTTGGAGAAAAGAGTGGAGAGGTTCAACCTGACTTTCCTGGGTGGAGGGAGAAGAAGGTGTGTGTGGGGGATGATGAAGTCTTTTCTTTATACACCTCTGCCTTGTTATGAGAGGCGTGTGTCACTTTCGTAATGTTTAAAAGTTTCACACAACAGAAAAAAATCAGTATCCCTTTCTCCTGGTGGCGCCACCTTGTGGATACAGATGGAATTACTGACATTACTGATCCTCGCTCTGACAGGTGTCAGCCGGGACCCCAGCCCTCAGCCCCAGGTGCTCCTCAGAGCCTCTGGGGACATCTCACATGGGTTCAGGGACAAGTCGCACAGTTTGTCAACCCATCGAGGCCTCTATGCATGCCAGCACGGCACCCTGAGGGCCTGGCTCCTCTGATGGGAAGATGGAGGGTGGTCATTCCCGAAACCACAGGGAACTTTGAAGGGTGGTCAGCATGAGTGGTTAAAAGCTGGGTTCTTAAAAAAAAAAAAAAGCTGGGTTCGTAGCACTGTGTGACCTTTGATGAGTTACTCAACCTCTCTTGGCCTCAGTTTCCTCCTCTGTAAAATAGGGATGACAGGGGTACCTATGCATCAAAATCAAAGCAAACTGCTTGGCAAATACCTGGCCCATTGTAAAGACTATGAAAGCTAGCTATTATTATTGTTATTACAGAATTTATAAACTTTCAGAAGATTCCTGTGATGTTGTGATTTATAAGAAATGAACATTTGGTCCTTATCCATGCTTTCTGGCTCACAGCTCCCCAAACCCTTGGAATTTCCTGAGCAATAAAAGCAATGGGAACATCTCATGTTATAATACTTGGTCTCCTGTCCTCAGTTCCTGAAATCACTGCAATAGTGGTGGGGGCTTCCCTGGTGGCGCAGTGGTTGAGAGTCTGCCTGCCAATGCAGGGGACACGGGTTCGAGCCCTGGTCTGGGAAGATCCCACATGCCGCGGAGCAACTAGGCCCGTGAGCCACAACTACTGAGCCTGCGCGTCTGGAGCCTGTGCTCCGCAACAAGAGAGGCCGTGATAGTGAGAGGCCCGCGCACCGTGATGAAGAGTGGCCCCCCGGCTCGCCGCAAATAGAGAAAGCCCTCACACAGAAACGAAGACCCAACACAGCCAAAAATAAATAAATAAATAAATAAAATTTCCGTTTAAAAAAAAAAAAGTGAAATGGGTGTCTGATCATTCACAAGCCCCTTTCCACCACAACTGGCTTTATGTTAATGAGGCGACTTGGGGAAGTCCTCTAAAGACGGGGGACCTGGTTGCCAGAGGAAGCAGCCCTGAATAGAGGGGTGGAACTTTCAGTCTCACCATCAATTTCCAGGGAGGAGAGAGAGGCTGGCGGTGGAAGCAATCACCAATGGTCAATGAATGAATCAATCATGCCTATGTCATGAAGCCGCCATAAAAACCCAAAAGGAGAGGGTTCAGGGAGCTTCCAGGCTGGTGACACATAACCCTTCCACATGCTACCTTGCCAGCCCCCAAACTCCCCAAACTTCACAGGGACAGAGGCTCCTTTATTCAGGGCCTCGTCCTGTGTAACTCTTCATCTGGTTGTTGATTCACATCCTTTAATATCCTTTGTAATACATCAGTAATCTAGTGAGTAAATGAGTTTCCTGAGTTCTGTGCGCCACTCTAGTAAATTAATCAAACCCAAGGAAGGGGCTGTGGAACCTCTGATTTATTTCCAGTTGGTCAGAAGCCTAGGTGACAACATGGACTTGCAAGGGACATCTGCAGTGGTGGGTGGTCTTGTGGGACTGAGCCCTTAACCTGTGGAGTCTGATGCTATCTCCACAGTGTCAGATTGAGTTGAATAACAGGACACCCAGCTGGTGTTCAACAATTGTGTGCTGATGTGGGGAAACCACTACACACATTAGACTCGGTTATCAGGATCCTGGTTGGTGGGATTGTGGAACTAGAATTGTAGTTCCCAAAGGTCACATGAAAATAGCCTTCTGGCTGTAAATCCTGTTAGTCCACAAGGCCAGCCCAGACTGTATGAATCCCATTTAGACCCAAGCTGCTCCTCACCACCACCCCCATACTGACAGACAAAAAGAAGAGAACAAGAAGAGAACTCAAAGGGCTTCCCCGAGCCCATCACCCAGAGATAATCACGCTTTGGTGAGTGCACTTCATGAAGCTGGTATATTTGTACTTTTCACTACATGCAGTGGACCTACACCCGTGGCTTTCACCTGACACTACAGAGTGATTATTTTTCTGTGCCCGCAGGTAATCATTTACACAAGAATGTATGTGACTGCCTGGACACTTGGCTGTTTTCCACTGATTTCTCGCTTCACTTGGCTTTCCTCACTCCAGATGGTTTATGCGGATCTGTGGGCTCTGCCAAGGTGATGACTAACTGGCCAACAGGGCTGGGAGGTGCCCCTGTGGCACAGAAGGGCGGCATCGCTGCGTTTCAATTTAGCTGAGACGCAAACACCCACAGACGCCACCGGCACAGGCTGCTGAGAACATGGCCCTGATACACGCCACAAAATCTCTCCTGATCTAGAACCAGCGTATATCTAGAACTAAAAAGGCTTTGGATAGATGAAAATAGGCCTTTGGGGAGATACATCTTACGACCTGCTCTAGCTTGGAGTGAGATGATGCCCACTGCTGTCCCTGGCTGGCCACAGAGCAGGGGCAGGACAGGAGAAATGCAAAAGAACAGAGCCTCTCTCCCCAACCAGGCAGAAATTGGGGCCAGCATCAGTCTGGAGCAGTCTGAGTTTCCAGGGTGAATGTGGGACTTGATGGCTAAAAGGAGCTGATGGCAGATTTCTGAACATGTGTGAGGTGGGGACAGGTGAGTGTGGATCAGGGAATGACAGCGGGGCCCTCAGGGAGCCACACCAGGCTTCAGGGAAGGAAGGGAAGGGGAGCAAGAGAGTCCAGTGACCTGGTGACCAAGTAAGACCCGTGGACCTGGACCGCATACCTTAGGACATGGATGGGCAGGGTCTTTGCATCGTGATGGCCCCTCTGTCCCAAACCCACACTGGCCCCAGCAAGCTGGAGTTCACCAGCCTAGATGGGAAATGGGGGTAGGATGGAGCTCATCTATTATGGGTTAAACTGTGTCCCCCACAAATTCATAGGTTAAAGTCCTAACCCCCAGTACCTCAGAATGTGTCTGTATTTGGAGACAGGGTCTTTAAAGAAGTAATAAAGTAAAACTTAGGTCATTAGAGTGGGCTCTAATCCAATTTGACTGGTGTTCTGATAGGAAGAGGGGATTAGGACACAGCCAGCACAGAGGAAAGGCCATATGAAGACACAGAGCAAAGAAGACAGCCATCTACAAGGAGGGAGGCCTCAGGGGAAACGAGCCCTGATTTACTAAGTGCCAACTCCATGCCTGGAACTATGTGAGGCACGTGGTCCCTGACAGGGAATCCACTGCTTGTACTTAGAGCACATGCTCAGATGACCTCTACAGCACAAAGAGCTGGGCCACTTTGTTTCCTTCCCCTTCTTTTTTTTATTTTTTATTTTTTATTTTGCGGTATGCGGGCCTCTCACTGTTGTGGCCTCTCCCGTTGCGGAGCACAGGCTCCGGACGCGCAGGCCTAGCGGCCATGGCTCACGGGCTTAGTTGCTCCGCGGCATGTGGGATCTTCCCAGACCGGGGCACGAACCCGTGTCTCCTGCATCGGCAGGCGGATTCTCAACCACTGCGCCACCAGGGAAGCCCTCCTTCCCCTTCTTAACACAGCATAGGATCGTTATTGTTGGTATTCTTTGGGGTGGCTATAGAAGGCTGTTGGAGGTTAAGCGGGGCCTAAAGCCACCCCTTGGCAGACCCCTCCTGCTGGTGGCCGGGTCCCCTGCCTTTTTACCCCGTTTGGCCCTCCCCCAGCCTGTCCAGCGCCCTCCACCGTAAATTCACCCCCTGTTGAACACCAGAGGTGGCAGCCAGGAGCTCGCCCACTCTTTGGGACAATGAGATTTCTCAACATCTTCCTCTGATCGCCTTTTAACAGACATAAACATCTCCTGCTCTCCCCACACCAGATGCACACACCATTGAGAATCAAGATCTTCTCCACAGGCCCCATCAGAAAAGAAGATTTAGTCCACCTTTACTTTCTATGGTTGTCTTGCCTAAACAATGCAGGATTTCATTTTCTCAAAAGGAAACCATTTTTATATATTGAATATATAAAAATATATCCAATGATGGATATATTTTTTAGGATGACATTCCTCCTCACCTAAAGGTTCTGATATGCTTCCCTTCCCCCTGCAATAAGCAACCCTGGGAGGAAGGACCAAGGCACCCCCTGGAGTAATGCAGTACCCAACCTGCACAACTGTGCATGGTGGCCCTGGCTCAGCAGGCAATCCTAGCTGAACAAGGTTGCTCTACAAGCTGTCAAAACTGGACTGTCATGGTGCGGGGACTGCAATCACCAAGACAGGCAGAGACGCCTGCAGAGAAGGAGACAGAGTGCCTGCCTGGCTCCTTCTGAAGCCAGAGCAGGGACCTGAAACTCCTTGTTTCAGGCCCGAGGAAGGTATTCAGGCCTTGGCTGGCATCCCTTGGCTTTAGCTGGGAGGGTGACTTCAATCACCAAAGGGGACAGAGAAGCAGCCAAATCACAAGGGCTTGGCAGAGAGAAAATCAGGGCATGAAAGCAGGGAGATGGAAACCAGCAACCCTTTACAGACTAAAATCAGGAGGGGTCTTTACAGTCTGGACACATAACACACAAGCTTTAACACAGTTCCTGAAGCCCCAGATGAACTGTAGCCTGAGGGCATCCCTCTCTGGTTCACCCATTCTCTTGGGTCTGTGTACATACCTCCAACAACAGGGAGCTCACTACCTCAAGCAGGAAGCCCATTTCTTGTTTGGGCAGATCAAGTTACTGAAATCTCTGACTTGTGTAATCCTAGTATCTCAGAACGCACTCAGAAGGAGAGTGGGGCCATTGCTATAGTAAAAGCTGGCGGCTAACATGGACTGATCACTTACGTTCAAGCATTATCCTCAGCGCTTTCTTTTTTGTTTTTTTGCGGTACGCGGGCCTCTCACTGCTGCGGGAGAGCACAGGCTCTGGACGCACAGGCTCAGTGGCCATGGCTCACAGGCCCAGCCGCTCCACAGTATGTGGGATCTTCCCGGACCGGGTCACGAACCCGTGTCCCCTGCATCGGCAGGCGGACTCCCAACCACTGCGCCACCAGGGAAGCCCCACAGTGCTTTCTAACAATTGTCCCATTCAATCCTTTCAATAACCCCCATGAGGAGGGAACACCACTAGCCCCATTTTACAGACAGAAAAGATTCAGGTGCAAAAAAGTTATGAGTTGCCAAAAGTCGCAAAACAAATAAGTGATGGGTGGAGATGAGAGCAAAGGACTATGAGAATGTTGGTCTCAGGCTCAGGGTCCCCAGTGGCGCTGCTGGGGAGCTCCAGCCCCCGCCCTTGGCAGGTGCCACAGAGGTCAACACACCTCCCTGGTGACGCCAGGAACGGCTCTGGAGTCGGCCACCCTGCTCTACTGCCCTGTGGCCTCTATTCAGTTGCTGAGCTGGGGTCTGGGGTGGCAGGCCTGTCCTCAGTGAACCTTTGGGATTGGTTCCTGCCATTGACCTGCATGTCCCTGGGCCGTTGGTCCTCCCCCCCCACCACCCGGGACCTGCACTGCCCTGGCTTGCCAGCCTTCCTGTGGTGGATCCCGCCGTGGTGCTATCAACATAAAGCCTGCCCCTGGCTTGGGGCAGGTATTAGTCAGAGTTCTCCAGAGAAATATAACCAATAGGATAGATATATATTAAGAGATACAATATATATGAGAGAAAGAGAGAGAGGGAGAAGGAGAGGAGGAGAGAGAGAGAGAGACATGTATTTATAGATATAGGAACTGGCAAGTCTGAAATCCACAGAGCAGGATGGCAAGCTGGAGACCCAGGGAAGAGTTGATGCTGAAGTCTTGAGTCCAAGGCAATCTGGAGACAGAATTCCTTCGTCTTCAGGGGACCTCAGTCTTTTTCCTCTTAAGGCCTTCAACTGATTGGACAAGGCCCACCTAAATCACAGAAGATAATTTGCTTTACCCAAAGTCCACTGATTTAAATTTTAATCACATCTTTTAAAAATACCTTCACAGCAGCATCTAGACTGGTGTTTGACAAAAAAAAACTGGGTGCCAAGGCCTGGCCAAGTCAACACACAAAATTAACCATCACAGGGCAGTTCCGGCTTCTGGATGCATCCATGCCGTTCTGCCTGCTCTTTCACAGTCTTGCCTTTCAATGGACAGCATCCCCTTGGTCTCCTCTTTCTAGGCCAACCCCTTCCCCAGCCTCTGCTATTTACACAGCTTGAGGACCAAAGTCCCTAAGGCCCTGATCACTCTGTCAGTCAATGTCCCTTTTAAGTTAAGAAGCCATCTTTGGTCAGCTTTCCCCAAAGCAGACCCCAAGACAAGGATCTGCAGGCTAATGAAGTGCTCCAGGAGAACTGGGCAGGGAGTTGGGGAAGCAGGATAGGGGAGGGGTAGAAGCCCAGCAAAGACGGGATTTCCAGCAAAGTCCCAGCCTCAGTGTATTTCTGCAGAAGGCCCTGGGATGTGAGTCACACCTCAGAGTTTGTCCTTGAGGGAGCTGGGCTTTCGTATTTCTGCACAGGATATCATTGGTTACAGGCTGCTCTGGGGCTGGAGTCGAGGCATAAACTCCCAGGCACTTCAGCCCTTCAGTATACAGCTGACAAAGCTCCATTCTTCTGAAGGAGCTTGCAGGTGCTTGCCCTGGAACGTCAGATGTTATGAGAGGAATAGGAGGGGAGCTGGATGGGGACCCAACAGTGTCCACTACAGCGCCCACCTGAACACAGTGCCCCAGGGTGGTGTGACCACACAGCTCTGGGAGACTAGCACGAGGCTGGGCCTCCTTGAGGGCAAGAGCCGTTTCTTTACCACGGCACTGCCTGGTCCGTGTCCCCTATTCAAACAACATTTGGGAAATTAACAGAGGAAGGAACAAAAGTTATATCAATCAGGCATCTGCACAAGAACAAGAAACCACTCTGGTATGTTAAGCGGAAAGGAATTTCAAAGAATTTAATGTAGAGAATTAGGCAATTATAAAACTGCTGGAAGGACTGGGGAAGCAGTTGGAGGCTAGACTTGTAGGAGTGACTCTCAGAATGCTGCAGAGCTGGCCTGCCAGAGGAGCTTCCACCACTGTCTGGAAGGTAGGAGGTTAAGAGGTGGCCCATGGAATGGTTGACTTTAACAACACCCTGCTGCGGTTGTGATCCAGGAATCAAATAGTCACCCCCCTTAACTATGAAAACGCCTATAGATTCTCAAGAAGCTAAAGACTGTACACTGGAACATGTTGCTGGAAGTCCCACATCTCCGCTGCATTGCTCAGAGGTGACCGGAATATGGCCCTGGCCTCACTTCCGCCTTGAAAATTGCTTCTATCCAGAATACGAGATGCCAGGGAATCTGGATAAAGTTGTTTTAGCTTTCCAGTTTGTGCAGTACCACCTAACATTTCATGACCTTTGTTAGCGCCCTTGCCACCAAACCGTTGGTTTATGAGAAGTTTGTGGTCCACAAGGAAGATCCTTTTTTTTTTCTCCAAAACCTGCTCTAGAGTATACCATGTGAGGATGTTTATATGCAATAATTCAAAGACTTCTGTTGCTGTCTCTGGAAGAGAGATGCCAGGATTTGCCACGGGAGTAATGAAAATAAGCAGAAATATGCAAAGTATTTTGGCAGCTTTTTCTCTCTAGGAGGGTGCAGCTTCTAGAGACGTTGCCCCTGTCTTCTGAGTTAGGAGCTGAGAATGTGGAGATGAATAAGACACGATCCCTGGACTTCCCTGGTGGCGCAGTGGTTAAGAATCCGCCTGCCAAGGCAGGGGAGACTGGTTTGAGCCCTAGTCCGGGAAGATCCCACATGCTGTGGAGCAACTAAGCCCGTGTGCCACAACTACCAGGCCTGCACTCTAGAGCTTGCGAGCCACAACTACTGAGCCCACGTGCCACAACTACTGAAGCCCGCCTGCCTAGAGCCCGTGCTCTGCAACAAGAGAAGCCATCGCAGTGAGAAGCCCATGCACTGCAATGAAGAGGGGCCCCCGCTCACCGCAACTAGAGAAAGCCCACGCGCAGCAACGAAGACCCAATCCAGCCAAAAATAAATAAATAAAAAATAAACACATTATTCTGAGCTGGTTGTGGAGTGGACTGCAGACTGTGTCACAATTGCCACACAGTGACTCCCTGCAGCTGGTTCAGCAGAAGCACTTGTATTATGCCAGCTGTGAATCTTGCCCGGTCCTCAGGAGGGCTGCTTCCATGAGATGTGCCCACGGCCAGGCGCAGCCCGCGTGGGAAGGCACACGAGGCAGGAGGGCCAGGCTTGACAGGAGGGGTTTGGGTCAGGGAGTTGGCAGGGGCAGAGAACAGAATCCTCCTCCAAGCAAGCCAATGGAAAGGGGTTTATTGCAAGACTCTCCTGGGAGGGGAAGGGCAGAAGCCCTCTGAGAAAGTCTCAGGCACTCTCTCCCTGGAGCCCCAGGGCCTTTTCTCTGCTGACTTCTTTACCCATCTGCTCCATTCTCCTCTCAGCTTCTCTGCTCCCTCATCACCTGGGCTGACACAGCACTGACTCCTTCAGGCTCATGCAGACCTTCTCAGCCTGGTCTCACTTCAGTGCTCAGGAGAGACTCAGGTTGGGCCAGGGATTAGTCCCAGTGAGCCAGTGGCCATGCCTGATAAAATCAATGGATCATCAGGGGGAGGAGAGAATGCAGGAGGTGCAAACATGGCCACTTAGGCCCATCTGGTCTTTTATCTGAAGGAAGATATGTCTGGGTAAGGTTTTATGGAGGAGGTGACATTTGCCTAGAATCTAAAAGATACTCCAGAGGGACTTCCCTGATGGTCCAGTGGTTAAGACTCCACACTCCCAATGCAGGGCTTGGGTTCGATCCCTAGTCAGGGAACTAGATCCCACATGCTGCAACTAAGAGTTTGCATGCCACAACTAAGACCTGGTGCAGCCAAATAAATATAAAATACACTAAGTGTATAAAAAACAGAATTACAGGAAAAAAATTTTAAATAAGAGATACTACAGATTCAATGCAATCCCTATCAAATTACCAATGGCATTTTTTTACAGAACTAGAACAAAAAATCCTAAAATTTGTATGGAGACACAGAAGACCCCGAATAGCCAAAGCAGTCTTGAGGGGAAAAAAAAGCTGGAGGAATCAGACTCCCTGACTTCAGACTATACTACAAAGCTACACTAATCAAGACAATATGGTACTGGCACAAAAACAGAAACATAGATCAATGTAAGAAGATAGAAAGCCCAGAGATAAAGCCATGCACCTATGGTCAACTAATCTATGACAAAGGAGGCAAGCATATACAATGGAGAAAAGACAGTCTCTTCAATAAGTGGTGCTGGGAAAACTAGACAGCTACATGTAAAAGCATGAAATTAGAACACTCCCTAACACCATACACAAAAATAAACTCAAAATGGATTAAAGACCTAAATGTAAGGCCATACACTATAAAACTCTTAGAGGAAAATATAGGCAGAACACTCCATGACATAAATCACAGCAAGATCCTTTTCGAGCCACCTCCTAGAGAAATGGAAATAAAAACAAAAATAAACAAATGGGACCTAATGAAACTTAAAAGCTTTTGCACAGCAAAGGAAACCATAAACAAGATGAAAAGACAACCCTCAGAATGGGAGAAAATATTTGCAAATGAATCAACGGACAAAGGATTTATCTCCAAAATATATAAACAGCTCATGCGGCTCAATATTAAAAAAACAAACAACCCAATCCAAAAATGGGTAGAAGGGCTTCCCTGGTGGCGCAGTGGTTGAGAATCCGCCTGCCGATGCAGGAGACACGGGTTCGTGCCCTGGTCCGGGAAGATCCCACATGCCGCGGAGCAACTAAGCCCGTGAGCCATGGCTGTTAGGCCTGCGCGTCCGGAGCCTGTGCTCCGCAACGGGAGAGGCCACAACAGTGAGAGGCCCGCGTACTGCAAAAAAAAAAAATAAATAAATAAATAAATAAATAAAAATGGGTAGAAGACCTAAATAGCCATTTCTCCAAAGAAGACATACAGATGGCCAAGAAGCACATGAAAAGCTGCTCAACATCACTAATTATTAGAGAAATGCAAATCAAAACTACAATGAGGTATCACCTCACACCAGGTAGAATGGGCATCATCAGAAAATCTACAAACAACAAATGCTGGAGAGGGTGTGGAGAAAAGGGAACCCTCTTGCACTGTTGGTGGGAATGTAAATTGATACAACCACTATGGAGAACAGTATGGAAGTTCCTCAAAAAATTAAAAATAGAATTACCATATGACCCAGCAATCTCACTACTGGGCATACACCCAGAGAAAACCATAATTCAAAAAGACACATGCACCCCAATGTTCATTGCAGCACTATCTACAATAGCCGGGTCTTGGAAGCAACCTAAATGCCCATCAACAGACAAATGAATAAAGAAGATGTGGTACATATATACAGTGGAATATTACTCAGCCATAAAAAGGAACGAATTTGGGTCATTTGTTAAGATGTGGATGGAACTAGAGACTGTCATACAGAGTGAAGTAAGTCAGAAAGAGAAAAACAAATATCGTATATTAACGCATATCTGTGGAACCTAGAAAAATGGTACAGATGAGCCGGTTTGCAGGGCAGAAGTTGAGACACAGATGTAGAGAACAAATGTATGGACACCAAGGGGGGAAAGTGGCGGGGGGTGGCAGTGGTGGTGGTGGGGTGAATTGGGTGATTGGGATTGACATGTATACACTGATGTTTATAAAATTGATGACTAATAAGAACCTGCTGTATAAAAAAATAAATAAAATTTAAAAATCAGAAGGAAATACACCAAAAAAATTAAAAATAAATAAATAAATAAAAGATACTCGAGAGAGGAGTATTATAGGCAGAAAAATGGTAGGTGCACACAGAGGCAGGGAGTGAATGGTGCTAGAGTCTGGGCCTTGGGGAAATGAAGACATCTGGGGTGGTGGGAGTGTCGGGGACACAGAGAAGGGGACACAGGTCAGGTCACAGGGGGAGCTTGTATGCCTCTGAGAAACATGGGCTTTTATTCTGAAAATAGTAGAACCCCACTGAAGGATTTTAAGCAAGGAGGAGATATGATCAGACTGGCATTTTATAAGGGTCCTCGTCCAGAAGCGTGGATGACACATTGGAGGGGGCTGAGTTCTGAAGTGGAGGCCCAGCTAGAAGACCTCTGAAATCACTCAGGTGAAAGAGGAGAGTTGGAAGTAGGGTGGCACACATCCAAAGCTGAATCCTGTCTCCAGCAATTTTTAGCTGTGTGACTTTCAGCAAGTTACCTACCCTCTCTGAGTTTTGTCCCCGGAGGCATATAGTAGGAGGTCAGCACAGACTTGTTGAATGAATGTCAAGAACCTATCAAAATGTATGACCAGAGAGAAAGCAGAACACCATACTGGGGCGGGCAGAGATGCTCCTACCACTGGAGGTGTGAGCCTAGGGGGAATCTCAAGACTCTCCAAACCCCAGGGTTTGCCCACAGATCCCACCATTTCCTTTACCCATCTCTCATTCACCTTTGAAACAAGAGGCCCTTAGGCCTAATGAGAAGTTTTTTGTTTGCTTTTTTTGGTTTTGTTTTTTAAGTTTTCTGAGGTCCTACAGGTATGAAAGGGACTCTGCCTGAAAGGGAAGCTGCAGAGGTGGGAAGGGCAAGCCTGGGAAGTGACTGACACTGCCACAGAGACAAGGGGCACAGATTGCCTGGCTACAAGAACCCTGGGGAAGGTCCTGAGCCTGCCCTGTCCACCTGTCTCCATGGGACCTTCCTAAAGGAGGCCAAGGTAGCAGAGGCTCTCGTCCTAGGTAGGAGAGGAGGTGAACTTTAGGCTTGCTGACTGGCTGCCTCACTGGTGACCCATTGCCTACGTGCCTGTTTCCTGACAGGTGAGAGGACCCCATACACATGAGCGGCTAATCTGCATTGAGATGCCTAGAGGAGCTAGCAGTGAAAATAGATGCCCGGTTCTCTTTAGGCTACTGCATCTTTGTCCCCTCTATTGAGACCCCAAACCACAGCCAGGCGCGCCGCGGGTCCGGATGCTTCTCTGCTCAGGCGGGAATGCACCTGTACCTTCCGGGAACGTCGGCCAGAGGGCGCTGTTACACAGCGCTCGGAGCCGCGCTCCCGAGGGCGGCGAGGTCAGAACGGTTAACAGGAGTACCCCGGACGCATAGAAAGGACGGAAGGAGGAGGACTTAGGGTGGGAGGCTGGAATATCCTCAGTAAGTCCTGTGTCATGTAAGAGTCCTGTCGTTGTACGGCCAGGTCTTAGGGGTGCGCGGGCTTCAGCCTCCCCAGCTTCAGGTCTGGAAGCCAGGGGTAAGGGGGATGGCCGGGCAGCACTGTGCAAGCTCCAGCAGAGACGCCAGGGGGCGCTAGTCTGGCCTCCTCCGCTATCCATCCAGGCAGCAATCCGTTCTTGGAAGTCTCCGCTCTCTGTTCCCCGGCGGTCCCAGCCCGGGGGTCCGAGTCATGGGGCTTCGGGGACGAGGATCGTGCCGAGGAGGTCGCCCTCCTTCCCTCCCTCCCTCCCTCCCCGGCCTGCATGGCCCACCACCCAGCGCTCTTCCTCTGCGCCCCGCGCCCTTATACACTGCCTTTCTCCGGCGAGGGGCCCGGCCCTCCTACCCCGCCCCGCCCATGGGCTCGTCTACCACTTTCCCCTCGAGTTTTGCTCCTGGGAAGGGCGTGCCGATCCTCGAACTGGACAGGGCAGGTCGAAGCAGAGGTTTGAGTGACCTCTGAGGCTGGGTGTCGATATTCACCCGGGAGTCAGTGACCCCATAATCCCGCAGTAGGAGAGCAGGATGGTGGCAGTGCGAAGAGAACCTTCGGGAGCCGGGAAAAGATATGCTAACAGCAACTGACCCTTTCCTGGGCACTCGTCCTGGGACCTCGAGGTTTTTCCGTGGGTTCAAACTGAATGCTCGGACTATCCTAGGCTCTTCGGGGCTCAGAGAGAGAACACCTCCCTACAGGACCCGAGGGACACTCGCTAGAGCGCTCGGCAGGGCACAGGCGTCGGAACCCGATCCTCAGGCTCGCACCACCAAGCTGAGTTCCCGGAGGGGTTCACACGCTCTCCGTCTCCTCGGGTCCTGAGGCAGGAGAGGTGAGGTCGCTGCGGAGCCAGCCCTGGCACCCTGGGAGCCTGGAAGTCATGACTAAGACCAGAGCATCTCTTGTCCTTTTCCCAGTGGGCTGGGAGAAGACCTGTCACGCTGAGGAGACCAGCCTTTGAGGGCAACACGGAGCTCACGCTGGGCGCAGGACGAGGATGGCGCGCCCTTCTGTGCTTCTGCCCGAAAACTGGACCGCCTTTTTTCACACCCTTAACTCAGGAAAGGCTTGATCCAACTGGAAGCTGGGGGTCTGGGCCCCGAGGAAAGAGAGGAAGGGGAAACTCAGGCTGCAGGAGTGCAGCGGGAGGGTGGGGAAGTCGAAGAGGTGCGCTGCTGGCTGTTTCCCCTTCCCCCATTCCTGAGGCCGCGGCCACTGCCTCCTCAAAAGCTGCACAGCCGGCAAACAACAGGGTTCGGGCAAGCCCCCGGGTGAGAGCGTGCAGACTGGGAGAGAGTCGGCGAGAATTACACTAGGCCTGCACCCGTGCTCGTTCCCTCCAGACCGGGAGAGACCCAGATAACCCCGTGAGGACTCCGCCGCGGCCTCCAAAAAGGGCAGCTGAGAGCGGGAGTGGAGAGGACGGGAGGGGGCCGCCAGGGCCCGGGTTTGGCGGGCGCGTCAATGGGCGGCAGGGGCCAGAGCAGCGGCCTAATGGATTCAGGCCTGCTTGGCTGAGGCACACCCGCCCGCCCGCCCTGAGCTCTCAATAGCGGACAATGGAGTCCCGGGGTGACCTGAACAAAGAATTTGGAAGTAGTTAAACTGCAGAACACGTTCTGGGCCTGGGTGCCTCCTTTCAAAAAGAGCACAGGGAGAAGAAAAGAAAGCACTGGGGGGTGGAGGGGGTGAGAAAATGCCCAGGGGAAAAGTTGGTAGGTCGCCCTAGTTGCCGCCAGCCACCAGACGCCAGGAATTCAATGGGAAATGGGGGGGGGGGGGGAGAGTGGCCCAAGTCGGCCGGACCGCAGGGAGAGGCCGAGAAAGTTCTCCCAGAAATGGCTAGGGTTCCCCAGCAAGGCCGAGTCTTTGCTCAGGGTAGGAATCCTGACCCCAGGCTTCCACTCTGGGCCAGGCTCAGGAGCTGGGCTGCCCAGGGAGACTAGGAGAAGCTTCTCTTGGGCTTTGGATGCTAGAATGGAGGCCAAAGGGTGGGAGGGGGGAGGAGGGAGGGAGTGACTGGGCCTTGCCCTTGTTTTCCGGTGGAGATTCTAAATGCACTCTCTCTCTCTCTCTCTCTTATGGGTCCCTTTGTCTAGCCCTCCACCTCACTGGGTCTCTCCGAAACTCCTCTAGCAGGATCTCTCTGGACAGGTCTCCCTCTCTGATCCTTTCCTCAGAGCTTGTTTTTGTTTTTCTTTCTCCATCCATTTCAGGAAGGCTAGGTGCCCTCCCCCACCTCGGCTCACCCTACTCCACACAACCAGCAATCGAGATTCTTCCAATGACAATATTCTCTCTCTCTTTCTCTTTTAAAGTCAGGCCTCTGGGTGTAGAAATTAAGGCCAATTATTATTTTTATCTCATATTTTTCTGATCTTTCTCAATTTTTCCACAATGAACTGTCACAAAGCAGAAGGGGAAGTCAATTAGAAAATCAGTCAGTTTCACTGTTGTCAAAGTAATTTAGAAGAGGAGAAACAGGAGAGGTTATAGAGACCAAAAGAGTAAATAAAATGACAGAAAAAGAATGGTCAAGAAATGCGTTGGGGTGGTGGGGTGGCGAGACAAATCATCTTTCCCTCTTCTAGACCTTTCCTCAAGTTGTTCAGGAAAGAGAGAATTAGGAAGGAAGAAAGGCACTGTGGCGGCCAAAGCTTTTAGGGGGCAATGCCTCTAGAATCGGAGAGAGCGCGCCCCAGCCAGGCGGCTCCCTCCTATGGGAGGTGCTCAGTTTGCAAGGGGTTAACAGCATTGCTCGTGAACTTGGCCTGTCTCTCTGGCTCGTGATGGATGGTGAAACCCGCTGACAAGTTCAGCCGGAGGGACCTCCCCTGCTGTGGCGGCGGGAGAAACACACAAGCAGAGGGGACCCGGGACGAGCGGCCAGGGCGCGCGGGGGAAGACGGTGGTTCGGCGACAAGGCAGGGCGACCGACAAGGCGCGCTGCTCTTCCTGCCCTCTCGGCTCCCGCCTCTCCTTGACCGCTCGCCTCCTTCCCTGAAGCTTTCCGACATCACCGTGGAGCACCAAAGTTTCCCGGGGTTCCACTCTGGGTGTCCCAGAACCCCCTGCCGGCCCCTGTGAGCAAGGCTGGGCGAAGGGAGCGGGACGTAGGGAGCCAGCCTCTCAGGAGGCCGAGTTCAGCATTTGGACAGCGGCTCCGGGGCGCCGTCGGCCAAGAGCATGGAGTTTGCAGGTGCACAGCCCAGGACAGGGCGGGGAGAGGGGAGGCGGAGGCATTGGGCTTTGGAGAGGCAGGACCCAGACTGGAGCGCACCCTCCGCTCCGCACGGGACACGTTTCCCCGAGCTAAAATATCCCTTCTGAGCACACACTGGGGCTCCGGGACCGGCCAATCCAGCGTGGATACCCTCAGCCTAAACAACGCTTGCGTAGGGGAAAAGGTCAAACGTCCCCTTTCAGCCCAGAGAGTAGACGCCCCCATCCTCCCAGCTCTCCATTCTCCCCAAAGCATTCTCCCCGGATCCCTTAGCTCAGAGCTGCCAGCGAGGCTTCCAACCCGCTGCTCCCAGGTTGTTGTTAGCTCTGGACGAGTCTGGCGACGCCAGGGGAATGGAGGGCTCGAATGGCGCCGCGACTCCCCGGGAAAAGCTGGGAGGCAAGCGGGGCGGGGGAAGGAAACGCCGGGGCGCGGGGACGAGAGCCCCTAGCAGCTTGCCTCCGCCCCCTCCATTCCGCACTGGTCGGGGTGAGGGGGGGCGGGGGGAGCCGCGCTGACGTCACTGCGGGCCGTGCCCGCCCGAGAAGGCGGCGCTGAGAGCCGCTCAGAGCCCGGAGAAGCCGCGTACCGCCAGGAGCCCCCGAACCACCGCTGCCTGGCTCGCCTCCCGCGGCTCTCGGCCGTGCGCCCGCCGTGGCAGGGGCGCCTGGAGAGCGGCCGGAGCCGGGCCTGAGCCTGGGTACGCGCCAGATCAGGGGCCGCGGAGCCGCTGTCCCCGCAGCCGCCCCACCCCCGCCGCTGCCTCGCTGGCCCCCGGCCCCCTTCCCGGTCCGTAAGTGCCGCTGTTTGCTGTGTCTCAGTGAGGCTGGGGAGAGGGGGCTAGGGCGCCAGGATGGTAGTCTCGCCTAGGGCGGCATCAGGGAGCTGGTCTGGACTGGGAGAGGGGGCTGGGGCATCCCTGCTCAGCCCCCTTGGGCAGCACGGGCGGCTCTGGGCTTCCCGTTGCCGCCGGGCAGGGTGTGGGGTGCGCTCTGACTGCGGGTGGAAGGTGGGGTCAGTTTCTGGATCCTGACCCATCATCCCCAACAAATCATCAAGGCCAAGGTCAAGGGTCATGGGGCAGTGGCAAGCGCCCAGCAGTGAGGACTTTGGGTGTGAAGAGAGGGGAGGGCGCAGGGCCGATGGAAGTTGTGGGATGGCAGACAGGTTTAGCAGAAAGGAGGGAACGTTTCCGAAGTGAGGTTTCCTGGAGTCCTCCGATCTCCCCCTTCCTCCCCTCTGCCCCTAACTCTCCTCTTCCTTCGTATCCCCTCCCCCACAAAAACAACCCTGAAAGTGGCTTCCTGAAAAAAATATTTTAAGAAATAATGCAACACACAGTACCCGCTCTAGACAAGATTTATGGTACGCTTTCCCCTTCTGTATTGGGAAGTTGTTGGAAAATCCTTTCTGCTCTACTCCCCTTTCCATGCCCCAGAACAGGCCTCTTGGATCTGTCTGAGGGTGTCTCTTCCACCTCCTCCATGCCAGGCTCCAGTGAGCTTGGAAAGAATGAGGGTGGCAGTGGAGGTTGAGGCTTTGGTGAGGGGCTTCTCTGGGAGAAGTCTGAGGTGGGGGCTGTCCAGGCTGGCCCACAGCAAGGCAGGGAGGTAGCAGAAGCTGGGAGTGGCTCCAGGTCAGATCGTGGTGGTTGTGCATGTACCCAGAAATACACAGTCTGATTCTTTGTGACTGAAGAGAAATAGAGACGCTGGGGCTGAAAGGGAGCCCCTTTTTGAGCCCCTCATACCCTGAAAAAGGTGGTTTCTCTGGCTATATATATAGAGAGAATGGAGTTTAATGGTATGGCTTTCAATCAAGGAAAAGAGGCCAGAAGGTAGGATAGATAGGTGGGCACGGAGGTAGGGGTATCATGCAAAGCTCCACCGCAGGAGCCTCTGTCAGCAATGCTAGCTGCTGGGGACCCCAGGTGAGGAGTGCTGCTCTGCCCATGCCTTTTCAGGAGAGGTGTTTCCCAGTTCCTGCCCAGCCTGGGTCTCTTCAGAGCCCACACCCTGGGTGCCTAAGCCTTAGCTTCTGAGGAAAGGGAGGCTAGATGTGGGAGCCATAGAGGGCACCACAGCCCAGCTGACCAGGTGTACATGAAGGTGGATGTGGAGGGCCCTGGGGCCCTGGGAGCAGGAAGCTGTGTCCATCTGAGTTAGTCCAGTGCTGGACTTTCAGACTCCAGACAATAGGAAGATCAGCTTAATCAAACCTTTAGCCTGACGAAGGGGCAAGGGAGGGAGGGGGCAGTGCGGAAACAGCACTGTGGACTTGGCCTAGGTTGTGACCTGAGATACTGTCTCCTAATTAAGGCCCAGAGGGGCCCAGGAAAGGAAGGCTAGATCCAGGCTGAATGTCAGGTCCCATGGCTAATGGAGCTTGGGGAGGTCCATCGGTCTCAGGCTCTCAGTCTCTGGATAAAAGCAAGTCTGGTAGCAGGATAATGGGTCTCTGCACAGGGCTGTTGGCTAGGGTCAGAACTGCCTACTCTCCTTCCATTTAACCTGTTAACTCACTGTTTCCTAAAATGGGGGGGGTGGAGGGCACCCTCCTGCGGGTAGTTAGGGCCCTCGCACTGAGTTGTGTAACCACCAAGAGGAAACAGGAACTTGGGCCAAAGCCATCCCGGAGCCGAAGCAGCTGAGGTTGCCAATGGGTATGAGAGTGCTTGTGTACACGTGTGCCTGCACGGGCAAGGTATCTGCCACTTGCCTTAGGCAGGCTGCTAGATGGGTGTTTGGGCCAAGTGTGGGAGGAGAGATTTTCAGGTTGTGTGAATCTGAAGGGGTACAGGGCATATGTGTGACTGCAGCAAGAATGGGCAGATACAGGAGTGGGGGGGGGGCAGGAGCCCTTCTGTCCTTTGGTGGAGATTCAAGGATGAAAAATGAAGTCTCTGGCCCTCGGTGGAGGTGCCTAGGAGGGAAGCTTCCTCATGAGGAGCCACCTGCCAACGGGACTCTCTCTTTAGCTGTCATTCTTTTCTTCTGGTAGCTGCTGGCACCCCTGGAGCTTGGTTGGGGACTGTGGGGAGGAAGCCAAGGATGATCGGGGCAAAGGGAGTGGTGGCAAGAGAGGTCCAGCTGGCGGCTCTCAGCACCATGGCCAGGGCTCAGCCACCACCGCTGGCGCTTTAGTCTCAAGACCCAGCACTCAGTCAGCCCCAGTGCCTGCTTTCGAATCACCTTAGGGCCTGTGCTGGGCCCACGGGCCAAGGCCAGGGGATTGGCGTGGGACAAAGCGCACAGATCCCAGACCCAGTCCAATGTGCAGACAAGAGAGTGATCGGGGCCAGGGCTGATCAGGTTCTCCCCACTGGGGCTTGGAATCAGCCTGCTCGACAGCCTGACACCTCAGCTGGCGGTGCCAGGCCCACACAATGCACCTCCACTTGGCATCAGCCTGGACCATTTCCTGCCCCTGTCTAATCTGTGCATGGAGGCCGGCCATCAGACCAGGGAGACTAAGGTCAGCCCTGACCCACCAGAGCAGCCTCCTCCCCGATGCCTATGCCCTCAAGGTCGGATTTTTCTGTGGCCTCCTTCCTGGGAGTAGTGCTATAATGGCCAGGTGCTGGAGGGGGAGAGGGAGGGGGAGGGGTCGCTCATCTGGGACAGTCCCACTCAAGCAGGGCATGGGACCTTTGCTGGCTGGCCTCACCTGCCCCCCGCCAAGGGACTCAGTTTCCCATAAAGGGTAGCAGAAATGTGGCCCTGATAACAGTGGCCTCTCGCATCTGAACTCAATCCAAATCAGGCTTTTAATTCTTCCTCCCAGAGCCCCCACCCGCCCTCAGCTTGCCAGTCGGGCCTCCGGCGCCGTTGTGTTACCGTGAGCCTCGCTGAGGAGCCATTTTGTGCAGCATCCTGCTTAAATCACACTCCGAGGGGCTTCTTCCTCGCTTTCCCTTCCCCCACGCTCCCTCTCTCCCCTTCCTCTCTCGCAGGTGAGCAGTGCTTCTCCGTCTCTTCCAGCCTCCGCAGCCCCACCCTTCCCACCCGGGGTGGCCCAGAAGGACTAGGGCTCTGGAGGCCACCCACACACACCAAGAAGGGGAGACAGTGCAGGTTCCTGGAGCTGCAGGAGGAGGGGAAGTAAGGGGCGCCTCCCAATTATGGTAATCCTTTGGAATTAACTGTCTCGGGCCCAAATTCGGGTGGTTCCTTCCCCAGGGCTGCTGTCAGCCTCTCTCTGTTCCTCCACCGTTGTGGCTCTCTCTAGTTCTTGTTCGCCTTCTGGAAAAAGGAATGTGTGTGCAAAATGGGATTGGGAGGGAGATATGTAAATGCTAGGTCTGGTCTGGCATAAGATGACTAGGGTGGGAGTGAGATGCAAGCTGCCTTGGATTTAGGGTCAGGATGAAAATAGAACAAACCTGAGACAAGCGGTGGGGCTACAGGCACTTGACAAAATTGAGACCTTGGCAAAATGGAGATGTGTCATTTTTAGGGGCAAATAGGAGAGAAAAGCATTTCATGATTTAGAAAATTTCATGATTTAGAAAAATCATGAAATCCTTTCCAAGCTACCTCTTTTGCACACTTGTTTGGAACACATCCTGTGGAGATTTGCCTGGCTGTGAGTGGCTCAGTGCCCCAGGGCCCACTAAAATGGATCCTCAAGGGTACCTCTGCCCAACCTCTCAGGTGCTCTGTGCAGCAGTCTCTGATCTGAAAAAACTGGTGTGTTGACTGCTGGAAGTTGAGAATCCACTTGCCTGTTCCGCTGCCAAATCTCTCCCTAGCTCTTGGACTAAATTTTTTTCCCTGGGGGCATCTGGGAGCAAAGATATCACATTTTTCATATTTAATCTTTTGCCTCCCAGGGATGGCTGGTGTGAGAAGGTGAATCTCAGCACCTAACGCTGGAGGGTAGCCACACATCAAGGAGGAAAGGGGTGATGGTTGGGGTGAGCAAGAAGGGACGCCCATGGACCACTCACCTCTGGGAGGCTGCAATGGGGCCTCCAGGTCTGTGTCAGGCTTACTTGGGGGTGACTCTGGTAGGTCTTGGGTGGCAGCCCCTTCCCCTTGTTGAGCTACTTGCAGTGAGTAGGCCAAGTGTGTGCTAAGAGCCCTACAAGGAGGGCCGAGGCAAAGGTTTGTGCTTTCATTTTCCGGTGGAACACGAATTTAACCAGCATCGCAGTTAGGGCCTAGGATATCTCCAAGGGGCCGGCCACAGTCGGCTGTACCCTCCTAGACTTGCAGAGAGAGGAGGGACCCAGCAGCCTGGTACTGAGCGCCAGGGCCTGGACCGAGTGTAGCATGTCTCGGGAGCTTCTGCGTGCCAGGCACGCACTAATGGGTGGGAAACCGACCCACGCGCACCAGGACATTTAATTCCTCCTTCCCTTCTCACTCAGTCTCGGCGCGTGGGTTTGGTCGACTGCAAGGTGCTGGGCGTGAGAGAGGGAAAGGGAAGTTAAAGGTTAAACAGCTCCTACTCTTTGGCTCTCGGCCTCCCAAGTGCGCATCTGGCCGCTCTAGAGAGACCTTCACCACGCCCCACCAGCGCGTCCCCAAACCTTGTCACCGTAGCTCCCTAACTCTGATGGTCCACGGTGGCTGCTAGGCTCCTAGGGTCTTGGGGGAAGGCAAAGGAGTTGGGGGGAAGGCCAGACGGTGCGCACCCTGGCGCGCAGCCCTAATGCTTTCGAGAGCAGCGGGGGCGCTCCCTGCCCTCCCAGAGGGGAAGCTGTGAATGCCGAGGCCATTGTAAGGCTGGGTGGTGCGGAGCGCGGGAAGGGGGCTGGGATTTGAATGAGAGCCTGTGATTGGCCGATCCCTGGACTGACGTCACTTCCCCGCGGGGCGATTAGCCTGAGAGAGGAGGGCTGGCAGTCCAGTGCGCTGGGGGCGGTCGGGGCGCCCTAGGCTGCCGAAGCGCACCGCGCGGGTGTTCTCAGTGCGCCCCGGGACGCCGTCGGAGCGGGCAGCCGGCGCCGGTGTCCGGACGCACAGAACGGGTACCCGGGGAGGAACGCGCTAGGAGGGCGGAGGAGGGAGGGATGGAGGGAACTGGGCGGGGGCTGCCGGCCTTGGTTGTGGAAGTCAGTGTATCTGTGTGTCTGTCGGTCCCCTTTGGCTCTCCGCGTGCGCCCGGGGCTCCGAGAGCAGCGCCCGCTCCGGTTTCCGCGCCCGGTGGACAGCGGCACGTGGGGCCAACGGCGCGGCAGAGGCGGTGGCGAAGGGAGGCCCGTTTCTGTCTTTGGTTATCTAGCTGTATGAGTGCCACAGAGCCGTCATAAAGCTAGATAACCGAAAGTAGAAATGACTCTCACAACTTCTGCGTGCGAGCGCCCGTCTCGCCGGCCGCCCCGGTCCACACAAGCCTGAGGAACCTAGAGGAGCCCAGTGCCGGCCCAGCGGACTCCAGCCCGGCCGAGCGGCCGCGCCCGGACCAGGTACCTGACCTCGTTTCTCTCTCCGGGGACACTTTCCGAACCCTGGAGGAACTTGCCAGCTTTCCCCCTACTCCTCTTTCCCCGCCTCCACCCATCCCCCGGCGCCAAAGTAGGAACCCCAAAGTGGAGCGGCCCGGGGGAAGGGAGGGGGATGGGGTTGCAGAGGGGTCGCTGGCGGGGAAGGCGCCAGCCTTCGCCTTCACCCCATAAATCAGGCTGGAACAATCCTCTCCCGGAGCTGCGGACGGGGATTTTGGGATGCAAATGTGGTCGGAGTGAGACAGCGGCCGGTAGGGGGTGGGAGTGGGGGTAAGTGAAAGGGTGGGCAGGGGTCTGCCCTGCCGCTAACAATGCGTCCTTTATCGAATTATTCGACGAGTCAGCCCCTGAGCGTCATTAGCATACGGCTTGGGGGTTGCCGGAGCCTCGCCCCTCGGTGAGGTCAAGTTCTTGATAATTTGATCACTTTTCACGGGCTCTGGCAGCTGCCTTTGTGTGCAGTTGGGGGGTCTGTGTGCAGCGTGAAGCGGAGCAGAACTGGCGAGGAGTGCGCTCAATGGCTAGGGGCCGGGGCGGGAGGCCTCCCTCCCCGACGGGCCGGCCCTGCCCTGCATACAAACCGAGACGCCAGCGAGCGAGCGGGCGGGAGGGACCGAGCTCCACCCCGCCAACCTCTGCACGAGCCCTGGCTCGGCCATTCCCGCCCGCGCCTCCCCAACTTCCCGGAGTGGTTAGGCTGCAGGCAGGCTCCCGGCGCCTTCCCACTACTCTCCCGCACCCCGCCTCTCTGCTTGCAACATAAGATGTATTACAATGTCTAGCAAATAAAAAAGCAATTGGGGGAAATCTGCATTCCGTTCCCATGGCAACCCAATGCAGCACACCCGGCCACTCAAGCTCCCAGCCCCTCTTAGCTGGGCGTCGGGCTGTGGGACGCGCCCCTGCTCACTGCATGGGCATCAGGATCGCACAGAGCACACAGCGTTGGGGTCCCTTTTGAGGTCCTTGTCTGCCTCCAGGTCACTTTCCTCCCTGACACCTTGACTCGTCCTGAAGCTCAGGGCTCCCTGGAAGCTTTGGGGAACCTCCTGGGCTCCCAGGGATGAGTGGCTGTAGACCCAGCCCTGGACCCTGCCATGCCTCAGGGAAGAAAGGAGCCAATGTGGGTTCAGACCCCCTGATGGTGTGGAGGGCTTTCTAGGAATGTAGGTGTGTGAGTGCTGTGACAGGCAGGCTGTAATGAACTTGAGCCACCATTCAGACATGAACCTCCATTCCATTTCCCTTTTATACAGAAGGAAACAAATCAGGAGGCCTAAAGTGATTCCTTGGGGCTCTCACGGCTCAGAAGTGCAGAGCTGGGCCCAGGTCTTATTCCCATCTCTGCCCACTTCATTCTCCAGAGCCTCTCCCTCACTTTTTTATATGGCCCATCATTCCCATCCTCTCACCCAGAACCTGCCCACTCCCCTCTTAATAATAGAAATCTTTTCCCATTTTCATTCCTCCGAGCCTTTTTTTTTGCCTTTGCTTAACAAAAAATTTTTTTGAAAATAGGTTTTATGTGTAAGAAGCAAAAATTGAAACAGTACAAAAGGGAAATCCATCGGCCCTGGGGAGAGCAACTGTGAGGCTGAGGTGGACGGTGGAGGGAGACTTTTCACTGTATCACCTTTTGAATTTTGAACCACTTGAATGTGTTAGCTATTGAAAATAAAATTAAAATAAGAAGAAAACAAAAGTCAAGGCTGGGAAATTCAGTTGTCCTCCCTCTGTCCCCAGTTATCCCTAGAGATAATCACCAGGTAGAGAGTTTTCATGCATCCTCTGTGACACCCCCTCCCCCATTTTTAAAGGCCAGTCTCCCTTTTTCCTGGCAAGAGGCGGGCAAAGGGTGGCTATCTTGTTTCAGGATCCTGGAGGCCATGGGTAGCATCCCCTGGGCCGCCCCTCCCTTCTCAGCACACCTGGGAGCCTGTGCACTGATCGTGACCCCATTTCGGAAGAAACCAGAGCAGCTCTTCCTGCCTCCTCACCCTGTGCTCCCTGCCTTCTTTCCCAGCCAGCTGGCCTGGGTCCTGGGCTTCCATCTTCCCTTCCCACCATCTCTATCCTTTGCTATTTTGCAAGAACTAGTCCTTCTAGTAACCTGGTGGCTTTGCACACTCACAGCTGTGTCTATATAATTCAAATGTTTTTTTTAATTAACAAAAAAAATTTTTTAAACCAAGGTCCCAACCCATCTCGTCAGTCCTGAAATCTGGGTTGGGGGAGGAGGAGTCTGAGCAGGGGAGCATGCAGTTTTCTTTCTGCTTTTTACGAAAATTCGTTGATACAAACGTCCGGGTCAGGGAAAGGATCGCGGTGGGGCTTCGGGGGACAGAGAGCTCCTGAACTCTAACCTCTGGGACCCCACCCCACACCCACCAGAAGTGGCCCTCGGACAGAGGCCAACCCGCCGGATTTGTGCCTCCGGGTATGAATGCCGACCCCTAACACAGCCATGTTCGAATCCCCTCTGGACACTTGAAGTCTGAGGCACAGACTCAAAATCGGTGCCTCACCCCGTCAAATCTCATCTGGCTTGCCCAGGCCTGGGGGAGCCGCCTGGGCCTTGGCCCTTCTCGGCTCTTCTTCTCATGCCCCTGGGAGGCCTTCCTCCAAGTCTACTCTGGCCACTAGGCTCCCCATGTTTGGGCTACATTTTTGCCGCACGTTTCCGCTACCCCCACCCCACTAAAAAAGGCTTTAGGGAGCCTGAGGACGCAATTGAAGCTGCAGCTTGGAAGCCGGGATTGGTTGGGATCTCAAAGATGCTCTTCACCTAACCCCTTTCATTTAACATCTAGAAATAGCGAGCTTAGTAAGGCCCGGTGGCTCGCCAAAGATCGTAGACCAAGCCACTGGTGGGGCAAGAATCAGGGCAGCCACCGCGGTGAGTGAGGCATCAAGGGCTTCCTTCTCACTCGTCCACGAACTCCCAACCGTGAACGACCGTAGGACGACGAGGCGGGCCTCTGCTCGGCGAATGAAAAGCTGGCATCGCTGGGCGCCGCCGAAAATCAGGCTGCGGCGCGGCCAGAGGCCTGATCCAGGCCGGTCAGGGAGCTCTCCACGGCCGCGCCGGCCGACCTCCCTGGAAATGGGACCAGAGCGCGGAGGGAGCGAGGCCAGAAGGCCTCCCAGGGCCCAGCCGCGACGCTGAAAAGCATGAAGGGTCGGAATTAGGCGCTCATTTAGCAAGCGTTACTAATCCGAAGTTACAGCGCTAATTCCCTGATCCGGCCGCTCCCACACGCAGCGCTGGGATTAGAGGCGCGGTCGCCGCCTCGTCCCGCCCTCACACCCCCAAATGCGCCCGCCCCGCGCCCTCGGGTCTGCGGGCTCAGGGCTAATCCGCCGCGCTCACCCGGCCCGACCGTGCCGCGCGCGGGGCGGGTCCAGCCAGCTGGGGTGTGCAGTCCTGTACGCCTAGGTCGGGGAAAAGCAGGGAGGGGTCGGCTCTGAGCCCCGGGGCAGCCCCAGCGGGATTTATGCGCCCTCCAGGACCCAGGCGACGCGGCGCGGTCAAGAAAACCGCCCGGATTTTTCCAACCCGTGTATGCGCACCCACAGCAGAGGCCCCGTGGAGGCCGCGGCGCCATTTTAATAGTCTTCATTTCCCCCTTGGCATCTCTTTCTCGCGTGTGTGTCGGGATGTCTCGGTCCCCCATCCCGCCTAGACTTTAGACCCCCTCCATCAGCCTGGATGGAGTGACCAATCAGCTCTGGCCTAGGGTGGGATGTGCGTCACCATGGTGACGGCCAGGGCGCCCTGGCAGTGCCGCCCATCAGAGGGCGAATCTTCACTCTGCCTGGACAGGAAGGTGGTGACTGGCGGGGGGCTGGAGGAAGGCTGTGGCAACTCATCCCCACTCCAACCCTATTCTCCCTGGGGTCAGTTCAACTTGGGTCAGGCAGGGGGAGAATGGATGATGTGGGCACGGCCTTGGTAGAGACCTGCGCATGTGCTGGGAGTTGTGTTCAGGAATCTTCCCTTCCCCCAGGTGGTGTTCCCCTCTTCTTTCTCATCTTGGTCCAAAGCTCCATCTTGGTCAATCTCTCACCCTCTTCTGTGTCTCTCTTCCTAAGAGAGTGGTGTTCAGGGTCTCTCAGAGGTCCCCCCATATTGCCTTGCTATTAAGGGCTGTGATTTTGGGCAAGTCACTTTCCCTGAGCCTTAGTTTTATCATCCACAAGACGGGCTGGTGTGCATGCTCCTGATGGAAAGCACTGAGTGCACAGTGGGTGCTCTATCAATGTCAAAGCTCCTTCTCCCTTAGCAGGGAGGGCAAGATAATTGGGGACGGAACTCAGAACATAGGGATTTCCTTTCTGTCTGGGGAAGCCAAGTTTGGGTGTCTCATGGCTTCCTAGAGCCAGCTTTTCATTGCTCCTCCAGACAGCTGGGAATCGGAGAGGAAGGGAGGGTTTTTCAAAATAGAGTCAGGGCGGGGGCTGTGGCTGGGCAGTGGCTCTGAGAATGGGCCACTGCAGCTCCTATAGTGCTGGCTCGTTCCTTCCAGGCCGGTCCGGCTTAAGCACCACTTTAAGTGGTCCCGGCATTCACTGGCCAGCCCCCTCACTGCAATTGAGCTGCAGGGGTTTGAAAAGAGGGCCAGGGCCTCAATGACAGGACCTTGGGCCAGGCTAATTGGTTTTGGTTCAAGGGGATACTGGAGTTGTGAAAAGCTCCAAACTGCCTTTCCCACGCCAGAGCCAGGCCACAGTTTTAAGGAGACGGGTTGGAGGAGCTTGGGGGCCAGGCAAGAAAGCTGGGAGCCAGGTGTCTCCGGCTGATGACCTTGCTCTAACTAACGGCCAAGACATTCCTCTGCTTGGAGGGCGGGAAGTTGTTATAAGGCATTGCATGGGTGCAGGCAGGTTCTACTTGCCCTCTCTCACACACATGGCTATAACAAGAAAGGGGTCTTTGAGCCTTTGGCAAACCTTAGTTGGCAAGCAGCCTCACTTCTTCCCACTAGAATCATCCAGTAAGAGAAACGAGCAATTGCCGAGTTGTAGTTCTTGCCCACAGAACTGGACTAAATCTAGCCTGTAGACTCTGGGAGAATCCTGCACTCTATCCTGAGGCAGGCGGTGCAGTTGGTCTCATGATAACCCACTTCTGTCTCCTGAAATGTCCCTAAACCACCCTGGGTATGAGCAAACAAGGCAGAGATGGGAAACAGGGAAACTTGAGGTCGTTTTTTTTTTAAAAAACTATTATTTTTAAATAAAGGGTCAACTATTTCTTTACATTCAAAATTAAGCATTAATTATATTATGACAAGTCTATCATTATTGTAGATAATAATGTAAATGCTTTGGAGCTTATGTCTTGAGGTGTACCAGATATCTATGTGTTTGGACCAAATGATTGCACACTCGTATGTATAGTATATCCATTCTTATATATATGTGGTCTATATACTGAATCGTACACTTATATGACAATCAGTTATGTTAAGGATGGTGGCAGGGTTAAGGAAGAGCTATAAAAAGATCACTCTCATTTAAAATGTTGCATTGATTGAGACCTGGTTTTTCATGGTTCACTGTGTGTTGGAGGGAGCATTCTGAAGTAATCACCAGTGAAAGAAACCCCCTACCCTACTTATTATCTTCCACATTTTGCACCATGTTTGCCCACTTGAGGCATATGATATGTAGGAGAAAGGTACTCCGAAGACATATAGAACTCTGTGTATCACATTTTCCATTTTAATTTCAATTTTTAATTGCCCAGGGCCTAATTTCTTTGGGACTCTGCTGATCTGCACATTTGAGATTCATGTGTAAATATGTATGTGGCATGTGTGCACACCTGGGCTTCCTTATCACAGAGTGTGCTCTCTCGGTGTTTAAATACACACAATCCACACCACACACGATTATGGGCTTGCATATTTGCCTCTTCTCTAGAATCGGGTTAATTTTCCCTTCGCTAATCCTCAAACCCATTAAGTTCCCCCCCCAACCCCCGCCCCCACAAAAAACTGCACACCCTACCACAGACCAGTGGTCTCACCCCACTTCTCCAGCAGGCAGCTCTCCAGGCAGGATGCTGGAGTGAAGGTTCCTATTAGGCAGACTTCATTAATGTTACCAAATATACCCCAGCACATTTACTCGTCTACTATGAAGTATTATCATAAATGATTAAAATTAAACTGCACCTGTCAAAATAAATGAACAAGGTACAGTTAGTGATATCTTTGCCTTGATTTGCTTATTCACTAATTTGAAGAAAAGAAGGAAGAGAAATGGAGAGAAGGGAGGAAAGAAAGGACAGACTGCCGTGGGAAGGGGAGAGGAGATGTTGAGAGAAAGCAGAGGGAGAGAAAGAGAGAGGAAACCCCCTCAGTCATCTGCCCTTGGGTTTCCAGTCATTAGGGCACTCTGGGAGGCTGGAATGCAGTCTCTAACGTCAGCTCATAATGAATATTGAGGTGTGGATGTGGAAGGAGGGATTTCTTTGTTTACTGAGGAATGGCCATGGGAATGGGGGAGAGGATTGCCTTTGGGGATTAAGGAGTGGGCTTTGGTTTTATGAAGGGCCTTACTTCTTTTCTGAAGTTTTCTGCAGCTAATTGATTCAATTCAGACATTCCTCCTCCCTACCAGGCCAGCCAAGGCCGCGTGTCTGTGAGATGTGCACAGCCCCATTTCCCCATCTGCTCTGGCCCCTTTCTCTACTGTGACCCTTGAAAAGGGTGTGAACCTTCACATCAAGGAGATCACAGGCTATGGAGAAATCAGTCAGCGGCTGAGACCTTTGCATGCATGTGTGTGAGACACTGCCACATACTTATACACCTACATGTATATTATTAGAAGTATAATTTACATATAGAAACAGATCATAGGTGTACAATGCATTCACATCCATGTAACCAACACTCAAGACAGCATTTCCCTCACTCCAGAAACTTCCTCCTGCCTCTTCCCAGTCAATCCCTCCCCAACCCCCTTCATGTATCTCTTACCATGGATCTGTTTGACCTATCTAGAGTGTCAAATACATAGAATGTATGCCAGGACTTCTTAGGAGATTTTGTGTTTGTGGTCACGTCAGACTCGCATTAAACACTTTCTCCTCGGATGGGCCCAGAAGTCAGACCTGTAATTAGATTTTTTTGGTGGGCAGCTGGTTTGAGGTGGTCTTCCTTCAGGACAGCCCTGGTCTCACCCAAGGTCTGTTAATGATCAGGGGACAGGTGAACCTCACACATTGCAACTTGTCTCCCATCAGTGGCATCCAGGAGCTGATGGAGAGCTATTAATGGAAGGTGCCAGCTTTGTGCTAATTAGAACTTCCTTTCAGCTTCCATCTGCACAGGCACTGGAGCCCCTCACCGGTCAGCCTCACCTCCCCCCACATCGGCTTGCAACCTAGTTTTTGTTCCCGCCATGAATTAAGAGGTGCTATGAGTGGAGCTGTTCTCCTCTGTCTCTGGCCAAACCCAGGTTCTTTCTTTGTGTGTTGCAGCAATGTGCAGAGAGTGGCATTTCTTGAGCCTTCTCTGTCTTGTTAGGGTGGAGATGGACTGCAAATTGGAAAGGGGGTTGGGTACCACGGCCACTCCCCCAGGTTAGGCTGGTCTCACACTCTTCAACTTGGGTTTGTTTTGAAAAGAACCTTTCTCCTCTGCCCTCTGGAGAGTGTGGCTTCAGATCTTTGTTCCCTCCGTTACCCAAATTCCTGATGTCTCTCAAGTCTGGTTGTACCCACCCCATCTCAACCTTCAACTGCCATCTTTGCTGTGTCAGGCAGCCTGGGGGTGGTGGCTGTCTCCTTGATCATCTTCTTCTTCTGAAAAAGCCCAAACTTTTTTTTTTCATTTTGCTTTTTCTTTCTTTCACCTCCGGTCCAATGGACATAATTCTTTAAGTGGAGGTTGTTTTTTTAATAGAGATTTCGTTAAAAAAGAAAACAAAAGAAACATTAACATCACATTAATGTCATTTAAAGAAAAAGCACCTCTCAGCTTGGAGGCTGGGGGAGTTACAGCTTCCTGTGTGATTATCAATTGGGATAAAATCTCTTGCGGGTACCAGAGACAGGGGCATTTCCTAGTAATGCTCCTCTTTTTAGCTCCTGAATTCCCCCCAGGTCTCCATTGGGGTTGTGTATAAAAATATCATGCCCTTCCTGCCCCTTCATCTCATTTTCTCCTGCCTGAATTATCTTGATCATAATACAGGTCACCCACTTCTTTGACTGTGTAGACTGGGATTTAAAAAATCAGGAGTGGATTATTAGCCAGCATGAGGCTTTACCAGGTTCCCTCAAGGTTCTGGACCCAAGCTAAAGAGGGTGGAAATGCCTCCGGGGTGCCCAGAGGGCTGCAGAAATTCCCCATCACAGGTCATGGGGAGAACAGGAGGACGGGCTCTCCTCTGTGGCCTTTTCTGCCCCTAAGGGTGACAATCCTGAGTGGAGGCACTAGAATGGAGAACTCAGGACTATCCTGGACTGGGTTAATAATCCAGCAGTCCAAATTTCAGAAGGGCAGCAGCTGGGGGTGGGGTGGGGAAGGGATGCCCACGCCTGTGAGGCAGGATTTTGGGGCATGCTTTCAACATTACAACTCAGTGTATCCTTCACAAGTCATATCACCTCTCTGGGCTTCTGTTTCCCCATCTGTGAAATGGGAATAATAGTACCCACACCTCCAGGGGTCATGTGAGAATTAAGTAAAATATACAAATAAAGTCCTGGCATACAGTAGGTGCTGAGTAAATGATAGCTTTCTTCAGGGTCAGACAGGGGATGCAAATGAATGTCTGGATCTGAAATTCAAACCTCCACCTGCTGGAGACATAATAAAAGCACCAATGGATGTCCAAGAATCCCTTGGAAGAAATGACCAGTGCCTGCCATGTCCACTGGGCCCCTGAATCGAGAGGCAAAACAGGACTCCAAGGAGCACCCAGTGTGGAAGGGGGGGCGGCGCTGGAATGGGTATAAAGGTCCAAGCTTGGCTGGCTGAAGAGGAGGACACACAAATGTCTATAGCCTTGAAGGGAACAGATTAGGAATTGACTTTCGAGGCCAAGAGGGCATCACCAGCAGGTCCTTGTTAGTTCAGCGGTTGGGGATTTCTAATAGCTGGCGCCTGGGATCCCAGCTCCGGCAGGTTCTGGGTCTCAGGACTCATGAACATTGCTGTCGGGGCTCGGGGTGGGGGGGTTAGTCAGGATCGTTCCGGGGCGCTGGCTGGCAGGTTCTGCGCAGTGTGCTGGGCCCTAGGTGCACCCATATGCCCCATCTCACGGTTCTCCACTTCTGGAGCGAGCAGGGTTTCGCTCCGGAGGGCGGGCCTCCAGCGGCATACCTGCGGGTGGCTAAATGCCTGGCCGGTAAGGAGCGCCGGGCCAGAATCCCCCTTAGCCAGTACCCCACCGGGCTTCCCTCCTGCGTCCTAGGCGGGCGAGACTGAGGCGCAGAGAGCTGGCCTGTGGACATGAGCTGGAGGACGCATGTGTCCCCACCCCACCTTCGAGCGGACGCGGGCGCGCTTCTGGGCGGGCATGGGGGGTGCCTGATGTCTCCGCTCTGTTTTACAGCTACTCCCCTGCAAGCGCTTCCCTCTTCCGCGCCATTCCGCCTGCGCTCAGCGCCCTCTTCTCGAGCACGAACTAGCTGTGGGCACCGGCTCTCTCGTAGGAGGGCGCGCCGGAGGCAAGGTGAGTGGCAAGACCCAGGAAATGGGAGGAGGAGCTGTCTGCCTGCACCCCAACTCTGCCCTGGGTGTCTCCAAGAGCGGGCTCGCCGGCCTGCAGCCCGGAGGCTGGGCGATTCCAAGATCAGGACAGTGGAGCGGCTGTGTTTTAACCTGTGTCACCAGAAAGGCCCTAACCCTCCTCCCTAAGCCCAGATCCAACGTCAAACACACATGCGCAACGCCCCGTGAAATGGCATTAACAATACACTAACTGGCTTGTGGTGCTTTGTGATACAATTCGGCAGAGACGACGCAGAGCGCGATGTATAGCACACTGTAGGCCCCAAGTAAATGGCGGCTGTGACGGTTCCGGCCTCCGACGCGGCTTCTTGGACACCCAGGCTCCCCGCGTCGGCTTTCCGCGGGAATCGGAGGCGCGCAGTAGCCAGCGCCTTGCCCCTCCGCCTGGGGATGCGCGGCCGGCCCCGTAAGGGCTGGCACCTGTGCCCGCGCCCCCAGTCTCTGGGCTAAAGAAAAGGGAGTCACCAGCACAGACTCGAGTGCCGCAGTGGGGCACGAGCCCAAGCAAAGCAAGAATCCTTTTTAAGCATTCACACCTCGTGTACACCCGGGCACTGCCTGGGCCAACGCCCTTCGTAACCAGGAGCGCCCCCAGGCCCCGCGGCGCGGGCGCGGCGGCGGGAGGGCGCAAACGGGACGCCCGGGGCTGGCCGAGGCCGGCGGGAAAGACGGCAGGAGGCCCGCGGCCGTGACCCCTGGTGTGCGCTGAGACTCGAGTGGGGCCCGTTGCGGGGCCGGGAGGCCATTTTGAGAGCTCGAGGAGCGGCGGCAAGATGGCTGCGTGGGCACGAGGTAGGTCGCGGCGCCGCGGCCCTGCCGAACCCCTCCTCGCGCTCGCCCTGCCGCGGGCCCGCAGAGGCGGAACGCGAGTCGAGTGCGCCCGGCCCCGCAGTGTCTCGGCCGCCGTCCGCCACGGGCAGGCCCTCCGGGTATTAATTATCCCCGGGGGGTGGTGCCTTGCGAGAGAACGGCCGCCGTCTTCTTTCCCACCTCCCTACCGGACCCTCCGTCGCGGCTGCCCGCGCGCCCCCCAGGTCGCCAAGTGTGCTCCCGGCCGGAGACGAGGAGCCCCGCGGTACGCGTCGCGGCGGCGGAAAAAGAGGCTTCCGGCCCGAGCCCTACTCACTTACCTGCCTGAGGCAGGGGCGGAGACGGCCTTCCTCTCGGCCCGAGCGGGTGCAGCCGGGCTTGAGCGGGCCGAGCTGAAAAATGTCGTTACTTTGGAGCCCGGAACCGCGGGTGCTTCGCACTCTTTCCTTATTTCCGGGGAATGTCAGGCGCATGGTTAATGCCCGCTTTTTCTTGAAACCGCGAGGCCCGAGTGGCGAGCAGACCGAAGCCACCCTTCCCGGGCCTGTGTGTGCTCCGGAGCTCAGTGATAGCGGGGGCCGAGGAAGAGAGAGACCCGCCGATGGGGGCGGCGGTTTAGCGAGGGCCTCCGCGTCGCCGCTGTGGTTGGGGGCAGGCCTAGAGGCTCCGTTCGCATCCTCTGGGGCTGCTTCGGGTCCGTTGCTTCCTCCGCTGGCCCAGTGGAGCAACTTTGAGTCGCCCCCTCCAGGCCTCCGTCCAAAGGTCAGAGCTGTGGCTCTTCTGTGCCCTCCGCCCCGCCTCCTCCACCAGGTTGAATAATTTAAGCTCAGTCACTGTTGTTCTAACTAACCCAGTTGACCCACCGCTACCCTAAATCAGGTTCCACGCGTGTACATTTGTACAGACCGACCAAGGAGCTCCAGTAACGTTAGTTGTGTTTGAGTCCTGCTTTGTGCCTGGCCCGCTGCTAAGCACTTCATGTACATTAGGGCCTCAGCTTGATAAGTAGGGTGATGATTACCTCTTTGTGATTTGGGCCTTAGCTAGGATGCGGCAGAGCCAGGGCCAGGATGTAGATTCAGGGCTGTCTGCCCAAAAGCCTGAGTTCTTACCCACAGGCTCAGCACTTGCATACATATAACAGACACATGGATTCATCTGTTGTGTCTCATCTCTCAAACAAGCACCAAGCCTGTCCTGAATCCAAGCCCCCATCCCCACATCACATATGAGGGCTCACATATGAGGACTCTCCTGTCACCTCATCCCCAACCTCCTGGCCTAAAGCTCTGGCCTAAAATAGATGTTCTGATTTAATACTGTGGTGGTTCTGAGCCTCCCAGCAGCCAAGACAAAGAAGAAAGTATGATGGTTTATAACCTTGTTGAAAAAAGGAAGCTTATCAGGATTTTTAGAGATATGAACATTTTTTTCCCTCCCTAAGATTTATAGAAAATTTAAAGCTTGGTGATTATGTAGGTCAACTGCTCATGTCACAGATGAGGAAACAGCCCAGAGAGATTAAGCAATTGTCCCCAAGGTCATGAAGTTAGCTAGCAGAGCAAGGAATGGGACCCAGGGCTCCTGATTCCCGGTCCAGTTACCAACCTCTCAGGAGCGGGCTTTAGTGGGCTTCTCAACAATGGTTTAGTTGTTTTTAGTGACCCCTCAATTCCCCACTATAAACTCCTCAGACCTGTGTGCTGTCTTCTTCCTTCCTTTGCCCCAGTTCCTAGTGCTAGGCTGGGCTCACCATCGTGCGTGTCTGTAAATATCTGGTAAATGAGTGAGTGGATCTCTCTCTTAAAGACTAAAGCTCTGTGCTGCTGAGATAAGGGTGGTGGTGGAGAGATGTTCTGGTTTCAGTCCTCTGGAGGGACTTTGTTTTTTGAACGTTACATTCTTGAGCCCATGAATTCCCTAGACCTCTCTCTTTTGGCAAATGGTGTGAACTGGGTGGGTAGTGTATTTCCCCTTTTGGCAGTTGTCCGGCTCCTGACTGTCCTATCACATTGTTGGACCTAACGGGAAGGAGTTCTTTTTCTCTCATTTTTATTTATTTGTTTTATTTTATTTTTTGTTTTGGCCGTGCTGCGTGGCATGTGGGAATCTTAGTTCCCTGACCAGGGATCGAACCCATGCCCCCTGCAGTGGAAGCGTGGAGTCCTAACCACTGGACCACCAGGGAATTCCCTGGGTCATTTCTCTCTTGAAGGGACATGTTGTCAGTGAGACCTACAAGTCCCTTTATGTGAACTAAGGAGGGTTTCCCGATGGCCTCAGCACAGCTGCCATGAGGCCTGGTAGATCCATTCTTTTGTCCTCTTTGGGCAGAGAGCCCCCCTTTCTGTGCCTTCCCAGGTTTGGTTCCTGTGGCTTAAGTACAAGTCGTAGAATGTGGCTCATCAGATCCCCAGAACTTATACAGGTTAGCAGATTTTCATGCCTCCCAAAAGGTAACCTTTGAACCCCTGGCATGATAACTGTCAGTGCTGAATAAATTTGGTGAGCCTGCCATAGACCAGATTCTTTGGAAATTTGTACTGGAAACTTGTCACCCCTGGTGTGTGGGAAGGAGGTCTGCTTCTTGGTGAGCAGCCCCTATTGACAGAAATGCTCCAACAGATCCTAGCCAAATCCTGACCATCGTCTTTGGGCAGGCTCTGCCCAGGCAAAACAGGGTGGAGAGCTGAGACCAGTTTACAGCTAAAGCCCCAGCTCTGGAAGAAAAACAGGGTTCAGCTCCCCAGATTAGTTACTGTCTACAAGGATTAAAGGCCCCAAATAATGGCTGGCCTCTCCCCTCCTCCGTGCCAAGGGAAGACATGTAAATACAGCCGCACGCCAGCTTAGGCAGTAGATGTGTATAAATCGAATTTAGCAAATCAGATCATGGTTTAAATGCACTATTTAAAGCAGTCCTGCAGTGAAGCCTTTTACAAAGGGAATAATCATTTTGTGATGCTAATCATCAGCCTCCAATCTATCTCCTTTGTAAGTTCAGATGTTGGTGCACTGGGTGTCCTGAAATTGGGGCGCTCTTGTGTAGGGCCCGGGTGATGGCTGTCTGCCTTCTTTTTCTGACCTCTCATTTTAAATGGGTGCATGTCCTTGTTCTCACTGGGGGCCTCAGGATGCTTGTCACTTAGTCTGATAGTTCTCATCCATCCCACTCATCTTTTTATAATCGGATAGAGCCCACCATTCAGCTGCTCCTGGCTCCTTTTCTGAGATTTTCACCCTTCCTGGGGGAAGATATAAGCCCTGCTGTTCTCAGGGTATTAGAACCAACTCCTTCTCTGAACTGAACCTTCTTTTGTTTCCCTGAGCTTCTGGTACCTCTGGTGCTGATCATAAAGAAGATCTTAGAGTTGACGGGACACACACCGGCCTCTGAATTTAGTAGGTGAATTAAATGCAGGCACCCACTTGCTGAATAGGCACTGTCCAAAATATTCTCCCCATTCACAGCGAAATAACTGAGGCCTAGATGTTAAAGTGACTTTTCCCACAAGTTAAAATCGGGACTCAAAGGAGAACCTGTCTCCTAATTGCTATAAAAGTGTTTTATACACTGAGCCATAGTGCCTTTCTTTGCAGAGAAAATATAATCAGAGACCATCTGGGTGGGAGAGGAAGAGAATGAAGGGAAAGAGATGGATCAGAATGGAATAAAGGAAGTGGGCAGGAAGCTGGGGGCCGCAAGGAGCCTGACCTTGCTTAGCTCACAGGCCCTGATATAGTGTCTTTGTCAATGCTGCCACTATTGGCGCGTTCCTCGGTAATTATGACTGTGTGTTGGCATGGCGACTCGGAGTAAGAAGACTAGAAGCACTGGGTAAATGCACGACTTGTTCTTGCCTTCTAAAGCAGAGAGGAGCTTTTGTGGGTAGTTCCTCCAGGGAGCCGTGGTAGAAAAATCACCAGACCCAGTGCTGGAGTGTGGGTATTTACAATCTTCAGGAGCCAGGGGGCCCTGCTCAGGGGTGGCACACACAGAGGTCTTCATCGAGACTGGCCTCCCGTGCAGAGATCTCCCAGAACCTCCCTTCTGTTCCTTTCTGTTGGTCTTTGTTCCAGAGCTTGTGATGTCAAGTATATCAGTTTCTACTCTTCTCCAGGTTGTCTATTTCAAGTAGGTTTAAGTTGCAGTCCCCCTGAATTTGATTTATCATAAAATGATCTATTTCATAGGCCACGAGTATTTATCAGGAGGCTGAAAGGAAAGGCTGATGTGCCCAGCTGTAGGGATGGAGTTTGGGGCCTCCCTTTCTACACTGGAGCCCTCTCTTTAGATACTTGGGTCACATCCTCATCCAAAAATGGGGGACGTTGCTGGGGTCAAGAGTTGAGCTGTCCAGTATGCTAACCACCGTTGGTCTCATGAGCTGTAGTCAGTGCAACATGCCAAAATGATAATAAATACTGGGTTAAAATATATTATTAAAATTAGTTTTACCTCTTCTTTTTGGTGTGGCTTCTAGAAAATTTTAAAGTGATACATGTCGCTCATATTTTCATTGAGCTAGACTAGAGAATCAAGACCTCTTCCAGCCCCAATGTTCAGTAACTAATCCTGATCTACCCCTGGAAGGTCTCTGGCGACAGAGAGTTCTGTGCATGGAAAAGCCAGGCTGGAGGCTGGTGTAGCCTCTTAAATGGGGGTTACCCCTCAGTCCTTTGAGGCAGAAGGCCTGAATCCACAGGCAGCATCATGTTTTTCAGCTTTTAGGGTGGGAGGAAGAAAGCCAGTGGGTAACCCCCAGAAGAGTCTTTGCTCGGAGGTTTAGTAGTGCCCTGTGGAGTTTGTGTGGGCACAGATGTAGATAACAGGAGGGTTGCCCCAGGGGTGGAACATGCCCCCCCAGCTCCTGACCTCGAAGTGATTTCATAGTCTCCCAGATGTGTGGAAACCACAGGGCATGAGAAGGCAGCCGTGCATCCCAGGTTCGTGCCAAACCCACTTAAAGCAGGTTTCCTTTGGCCCGAGGGCTCCTCATTGCCCCTCTCCTGGCTGCCCCTCCTCCCCCGAGTCTCTGCTGCTCTCTGTGAGCTGAAGCTTCTGGGATGCACCTTGGCTCAGAGCCAGCGTCTTCTTGGAGAAGCCTCCTGCCCTGGCTCCTTGCCAAGCCTCGGGTCTTCAGAGAGATTTTCTGGGGAGGCGCTGGGCTCATCCTGCTGTCAGAGGGCAGAGAGGCCTTTTCACCTCCGGGGACTCCTGGCTGTGAGGCCAGCCTTGCTCGCAATCACCTCCCTGTCTCAGAACTTCAGTTTCCTACCCTGGACTGGGTTAAGGGCCTCTGAGCTCCAGTAACCCTTGAGGTTATGAAAAGAAGGCTCCTCACATGAGCCGGGGAGGTGAGGAATAGGCAGCCAGGAAATCATAATGAGTCATGATAATGGTGACAGGACTCATTTATTGAGCACTTATGTGTGCCAAGTTCTGCGCTAACGCTTTGCATACTTTAACTCCTTTAAGGCCTGTCTCTTGAGGAGCAGAAAGAGTAATAAAAGTAATCTAGGGGGGCTTCCCTGGTGGCGCAGTGGTTGAGAGTCCGCCTGCCGATGTAGGGGACACGGGTTCGTGCCCTGGTCCGGGAAGATCCCACATGCCACGGAGCGGCTGGGCCCATGAGCCGTGGCCGCTGAGCCTGCGCGTCCGGAGCCTGTGCTCCGCAATGGGAGAGGCCACAACAGTGAGAGGCCCGCGTACCACAAAAAAAAAAAAAAAAAAAAAAAAAAAGTAATCTAGGGTCTGCCCTTCTTTTCTAAGCCAGATGCCGTTGCGGTGATTGCATGGGGTATGTTTCAGAAGCTACAGCCCTTGGGTAGGTAGCATCTGAGTCCCCTGTGAGTCCTCATCTCCTAAGGAGTCAGCCTGGGCTTTGGGAAGCAGCAGGAGCTCATTTGGGTTGCTAGAGGATGGCTCTCTAGTGCCTCCTGCTTCGGACTGGCAATGTACTTGGATGATCCGGGTAGGAAGGCTGAGTGCTAGGCCCCTGGTGAGATGCTCAGACGAGGGAGAAGCATCCCACCCACTCCTAGCTTTCTCCTAATTGTCAGTGTGGTCCACAGCCTGGCTGTGCTTCAGTCTGTAAAGTCAGGGGTTGATTCAAGCCCACCAGTCTGCCCATGGTGCCAAGGGATTGCACCTGCCTGGGATGAGGTTGAACCTCCGCCTTCTGCACTGTTACATCCCGTGAGGTAGCATTCTGTCTTCCAGAGAAGGCAAAGGTCTCCACGTCCTCTGTCTAATCTCATCTGGTCCTTAAACAGAGAACGTTAGACCTTCTTCCTGATTCGCCCAGTTTGTTGGCACAGGACAGGAGAAGTGGTGCATGCCTCTGAGGGCGTGTCATTTCCTTGGGGAGCGCTGGGAGGCTGGGAGTAAAAAGAGGGAGGCCTCCAGTTTACAGCCACCCCTCCCTTTGAGCCTGCAGCTTCCTTTAAGCCATGTTTAGTTGTTTCTAGTCCGCTCTTCTCTCTTCTGCTGTTGGATCTTAGGCTTCAAGATCATGGTGGAAATCAACTATACTTCAGGCAGAAAAAGAAAAGATCATGGTGGTGTGAGGAAGTGCGTGTGTCTCAGTGGTGTCAGGGTCTGTGTGACCTAGTTCAGACCCCTGGGGCACACTATTTCACCTCTCTCTCTGAGCCCGTTTTCTCATCTGCACACTTGGGGGTAGTAATACTTACCTTGTGGCACTCAAGAAGTGTCAGTTTGCATCCCCCACCTGCCGCCTTGGAGTGGGTATATGTGTGTTGGGGGGAGGCGGGGGCTGAGCACGAGTGAGCCAGCACAAGTGAGCCAGCACGGCTCTGCCGCGGGGAACCATCTCACTGGTGGGCCACACGTCTGTAATGAGTGAAGACGCAGGGGAGGCAGCGATCGGGCTCAGCTCTCTGTTAGTCACTCTACAATAAGTCATGGCGTTTACTGACTGCTTCGGCTCCCAGCTCCGAGGTCCAGAGAGAGCCCCAGAAGAAGCCCTGACCTGTTCCCTGACCCCTTGGAGCAGAAACCAGCCTAAGAAGGCACACATTTGAGGTGCACAAAGCTTGACTCAGGCCATGGGAGTTAAGAGAGCAGGACTATGTGTGGGGTGGAGTCATCAGAGCAGCCTCATTGTACCCCCAAAGGTCTTCTAGGCTGAGGAGTAAGGAGGACTCCCTGAACAGAGGTTCAAAGGTGGGCATGAATCTTACAGGACTGAGTTAGAGATTTGGGTATGAAGAGCAGGTCAGATGGTGGCGGCCAAGAACAGTGGTGATGGAGGACAGGCTAGGGGAACTGGTCTTGTTACCATGTGCAAGATGGGTGTGGGTTGCTGCCAGGCCAGCCTGAGTCTAGTAGACACATCACATCCACTGTGGGCCTCTCACCGCTGTTGGCTCTTGGCCTGGATTTCAGTACCTCCAGGGCTGTGCCGTGAAACCATCCCAGTTTGTAAGGGAACTGTGGAGCTCAGAAATTGGAAGTCTTCCCATACCAGATTGTATTTTTTCTACTGCATTCATTTATTCATTCAGCTTTCATTGAGCACTATGTGTCAGGCTCTGGGCAATGCCTTGGGGATACAGAGAAGAAAACCACCATCCCTTGCCCAGTACTTTAAAGCTTGTATAATACAGAATTTCATCTATCTATTCAGAACGGGAAGGCTAGGCCCCGGGCGGGGGGGTGTTGGATTAGCGGAAACTGGGGGTATGACATTTCTCACCCATTTGCAGCTTCCTGGCTTTCCTGCCTCTCTCCATACCCCAAGAGCCTGGTAGAGCTGGGTCAGAGGCCATTTCATGCTTTGCCCTTGGTGACCTTAAGCTGCCATTTAGCCCAGGCTAGAACTTGGTTTTTTTAAAATTTTTCTTTCTTTATTTATTTTTGGCTGCATTGGGTCTTCCTTGCTGCCCGCGGGCTTCCTCTAGTTGCAGCGAGCAGGGGCCACTCTTCGTTGTGGTATGTGGGCTTCTCATTGTGGAGCACAGGCTCTAGGCACACGGGCTTCAGTAGTTGTGGCTCGCAGCTCTAGAGCTCACGCTTAGTAGTTGTGGCACCTGGACTTAGTTGCTCCGTAGCATGTGGGATCTTCCTGGACCAGGGCTCGAACCCGTGTCCCCTGCATTGGCAGGTGGAGTCTTAACCACTGCGCCACCAGGGAAGCCTGGGCTAGAACTTTAGTCTTCCAGATTCCATTGGTTCTTTATAGAACTGTCACCTCTCAATTGCCTTTTCTTCATTTAAGAAACAGCTTTGATCCTAGGAATCAGCATAGGAGTAACCTATCAAGATTTGCATTTGAGTGGTAAGGAACGTCTTAAATGTAATCAAATGATAAATTACCTCTGGGTGAATTCATATACAGAAGGTTTCTCCTCAGAAGAAATCCAACACTGTTTGGGGCCTCAAGGCCAGAATTCTCTCCTGGTTCTACTCAGACTGGTTGGGAGGTGAGCCTGCATGTAAGCATGTAAGTTAGCAACGGTGGGCACCCAGATGCCTTCTCTCAACACATCTGGCGTTTAAAAGAGTCATCCATTTAGCCACTAGGTTGGAGCCCAGCCTGTAAATGCATCCACCAGCTCTAAAGCCCAGACTACAGGATCTCATTCTCTCACTTGCCTCCCAGGAGGAGAAAGGCCAAACAGGTTTCATCTTATTGTTGTTATTACTGTTTTGGTGATTTTCTTGTTGACGTCAATGCGTGTATGTGTTTAGAAAGGTAAAACGCTAGGAGTTACGTGGCATTTGTGGTCAAACTACTTGTCACTCTGACGAGATGTAGCAGGGACCATGCCACTTCCCGCTCTGTGGAAGGTGGTTCCAGATCTTTGAATGGAGTCCCAGGTCAGTTGGAGACTCTCGGGGAAGTATCCTCCCCCCAGCTTCTGTATGGACAGGCCAACTGTTGCTGGTGGGCAAGATGAGCATATGTGAGACAGGCTTTCCTCTGTGGACAAGTAAGAGGCAAGTAGTGGGATGCGGATCAGTGCTGGACTCCACTTCTGAAACTTTCCATCTTTCCTTCCCTGAGAAACTCCAGAGAGGTTGGTGAGAGTGATTTCTCGGGAAGATGCAGTATGTTTTGCCTTCTGTGAGGGACAGGACAGTGGATGTCCAGCTGCTGACAAGGAGTGAGCCTTCCCCACACTGGGTGGCCTCTCGCCCTTCTAGCTTCCTGTGCATGGCTCTCTTAGAGGCAGTTTGAATGAATCTCATATGCACAGAGACTGGCCTTGGGTTTAAATTTGGTCACCAGTTGACAGCACATGCTTTAGTCTCGAAGCCACATGGTTGATGTTTCCTCCAGGACAAAGTACACGCATAGACCCCCATGCTAGTGCCTGACGCCTCTCCAGAGAAGCCATTTCCCATTCTGTTCTAGTCTCATGTTCCTTCTGTCCTCGCCAGAATGTGCTCCAAAGTCAGAAGACAGGGAAAGGAGAAGCAGGAGCCCTGGTGGAAGAGTCTGAAGGTGGGTCCTAGCCTGATACAAGCCATGGGCCGTGTGTGTGTGTGTGTGTGTGTGTGTGTGTGTGTGTGTGTGTTCACAGGTCATTCCAGCTGCTACTTTGACCTGCCTACACAATGAGCTCTCCAGTTTGGAGAGGAAATTTAAAAAGGGAAAGTACACCCGATAGTTCTTGGAGCCAGTTGCCTGTTAGGTTGGCTCATATGAAGTTTCTTTTTTATAGATCAAAAACAGTCAAATATTGGTGATTTTGTATGGTTCAACCTAATACATTTCCACTGCTCTGGGCCATTGGAGAGGGAGCCATTCATTCTCCATTAGTCTCAGAAGCACATTTTAAAGAGTCTCTGAGATTTTCAGCATTTGTATTCCTCTTCATCCTGCATACCCTTCTCAAAATTATTTTAACTGTAGGAAGAAATCACCCCAACCTGTGGATTCTACTGTAAGAGAAAACTACCCCAGCAAGGCTCCACTTTGCCCCAGCTTCAAGACATTTCTCAAAATGCAGGACAATCGAGATGACTTTCAAACACCTTTTCTTTCTGTATTAGAAAAAATCCTTCAGGGCAGCTCAGATAACCCTGACTAAGGGCTAAGACCAGTTCCAAACCTTTCTGTCTCAGGAGGCATTTGCTTCCATCTGGATGCCTGGAATGGTGTTGTACTTCACCTCCCACATAGCTGATAGCTGTCCTGGGAGAGAGCGGGGGAGGAGGTTGTTGGGGAGCTGGCGTGCAGCCTCTCCATAACCTTTCAGCCACCCTGGTGCTGGGCGACCAGCGGCGTGGGCTTTTGACTGAATGCACTCGCAGTCCTGCATTCATTATGCCATTGTCAGCGTGTGTGTCTGGGGCTGCCTCTGGGTGTGTGTGTTTCTTTTTGTGTCTGCGTGTCAGTGTCAGGCTGTGCGTGTCTGTTTACGTCGGCCTGTCTAGGCGGGCTCAGTGCGACAAGGAGCTGGGGGCTGTTGGTAGGAGGGAGGGCATTTCAAAGCCCCAGATCTCCCCCTCAGGAATCTCGGGGGATTTATGTATTGTATATATATTTACATGTGTGTGATAGATAGATAGATAGATAGATAGATAGATAGATAGATAGATAGATAGAGATGTCTATCTATCTATCTAGATAGGGTTTTTTTGTGTGTGCTGCTCATTGTGTAGGGCTACACGCAAGTGTCTGACCAGGTGTGGTGTAAGCAGCCAAGGGCCGGGTGAGCCCCATCTGCCAAGAGCTTACAGACTTGCCTTCCCACCTGCCCACCCGCCGTCCATGGGGAGCCTGTCCCTTCGAAGCTCACGGTCTCCTCTCTAATTTATTAGCTGGGAAGGAGGAGAAAATGAAATGTTGCCTGAAGACAATGGCCGAGACAGCAGGTCCCACCCTGCACAGTCGCCAGCACCTCTCCCCTCAGCCCTGTCTCCTCCTCTGCGTTCAGGATCTGTACATTACATTGCTCAGTCAGCAGTAAGAGGAGAAAGAACCCCCAAACCAAACTATAAAAAACACATTGGCCGTGGACATGCAGGGGTAGCTATAGGCTGTTGAAGGTAGGAGAGGGCAATAAGGCAAAGATTTGAGCCAGACTTTGTATCTGCCGGCCCAGTGGGTACAAGGCCCCTCATCCACTCTGGGGTCCCCCACCTCTGAGTCCTGGGACTTCTCCCTGCTGCCAGACAGGGGAGGGGAGAGGGGCCCAAGGCAGCTGCAGGGGCTGTGTTAGTAAACACTTTGCTGGGTTCCCATTTTCTTCATCACCCCACCCTTCTCCACTCCTGATGCCCCATTACACACACTCCCCCCACAGCATCCCTTTTTCTGTGGCCTGCACAATGAGCTCATTGTCCTGGGTGTGAGTTGAATAAGGGATCGGCAGGCCTGTTCCCAGCATTGTCCGAGGGGCTGGGAAAAACCCCAGCGCAGGCAGGAGGACCAGACCAGACAGAGACAGATGCCTAAATTAGCAACAAAGCTTTGTGCACGTCCCCCGGACAAGGGCTCGCCTTGTTTGCGTGGACTCGAGGGTGTGGAGCTGGCCGGCTGCTCGCATGTCTCCCCATGTTAATTAGTTTTGCATGCATGTCTGAGAAGGTGCCAGGGGAGATGTGTTTGCCTTTCCCCGGGAGGGGGACCTGTTTGTGGCTGTGGAGCTGAGCTGGGCTGCGCCTACCTGGGGAGCCAGGCTCTGAGCCTGGGTGGGAATCTTGGCTCCCCCATCCTGCTCTTCTGTCTCTCTGTCTTTTTAGGGGGGCTTGGCTTTGCTCCCCATGGCTTCTCTACTGCTACCCCACCACGTCTGAAAGTTGGTTAGCTCTGACTACAGGGAACTCACTGGCTTCCACCCAGACCCGGGCCAGTGCCTGTCCATCTGGCAGTCTGTCTCCCACGACACAGGGCCCCCCGGGACCAGGCAGCAGAAGCGGCCAGTCTGGGCTCTCCTCCGTCCCCAAGCCAGATGGCCAGTCTGCTTATCGAATTACGGCCTCCCCTGGCCCCAGACCCCCGCCGCCCACAGTTGAGCCAGGATCTTGTTTGGGATATGACGGAGAAGCCCTCTTTTAGGCCCTCGAAGGGGCCTGGCCCTGAGGAGGAAAGAGGTCTGGTAGACAAGGCATGAGCATGTCCTTGTCACTGGCTTGCTGCCTGACCTCAGGGAGGCCAGTTCATCGAACACCCGAGTCTCAATGTTCTCACTGGCGAAACAAGTGAGTGGCACTTCAGGAATCTCCTGGTTCCTTCCAACTCAGAAAGTCTGTGATGGTTGTGGTCATTTTAAACCTGTGTTGATTTAGCTCTCACTGATTGAGCATAATGACAGGAATGGGACCAGTGAATTCTGGCCAGGGGTGGAGCAGGGGTTAGAGGAAGGATGTTATCACCGTTGGCACTGGAGCGTGGGCCTCTGTTTTTGGAGCCGGTAGAGGATTAGGAGCTGGCAGAGCCCCTCTTCCCAGGTGCTCACAGAACTCAGCCCCAGCAGCCCAAGCCCTCCTCCTCCTGCCCCTACCCTGCAGTGGTGGGAGGCAGGCCCTGGCTCGGCAGAGGGAAGCTTGGCAGTGGCAGCAAATGGGAAGCTGGAGCGAGAGCAGCTGCTGGCCAAGGCCCTGGGTGTGTTCCGGTCGCCCCCTGCAGGCCCTGACATGGGGGACAGGGCTGGGAAGGGGCTGGATGCCTGCCGAACTGGGCCTCCGGATAGCTTTCTGGGTCGTGCCACAGCCCCTCACAGTAATGCGGGAAGGTCAGGGCGCAGGGGTGTGGAGCACAGGCCCTCCTGTTCAGGTACAGGAGTCTTAGGATCCAGCGACCAGGGCGTCTGGTTTCATGGCCCTTCCCTAGCCTTTCCCCCACCCTGCCCCACTGGCCCTGCCCTCTCATCACAGCTTCTTAGTAATTGAAAGTCTAAGCCTGGGACACTCAACAGTCCAAAAAGCCCTGTGCCAAAACCTCCAGTTCCTTCCCGTTGGGTCTTTATGGACCTATTCATCTCATTTCTTACAGACCTGGTGAGTCTGTGCAGACATAAGGGAACTTCTTTGCCTGTATTTGTGTTTTAAATATTTTGCGATGGCTTTGGTTCAGGAAGTGCTGGGGTTTTAGGGAAGAGCTTTGAACACCCAAATTCCTTCTCTTGTCCCTTCTTTGCCAGCCTCCCCCATCCCTGGTGCTCCCTCCTGCTCTCTCTTTTGTTGTGTGGGATGCATCTTGCTCTTGAGTCGGGCAGCTGATTAGAGGGACCCACAGAGAGCCTCTGGGATTACCCTCAGCAGGCGCTCAGTCCTGGCAGGGGAGGAGGCCCTGGGCTCCAGCCAGTCCCCGCCCCCAGTGCACTCACTCACTTCCTACCCCTCTCCCTGTCTCCTAGACTGCTCCATCTGGGGACCTGGAGGGGAAGTCAAAAGCTAAATGAGGAAGAGTATAGAGGTTAGAACCCATGGTGGAAACAGAGAGTAGGGTCCACAGTAGAGGTGGGGGGAGAGAAGCAAGGCAGGCAGGGCCTTGGGAGAGCCACGCACTGCCCTCCTAACCCCTCCCTACTCCTCCCTCCTGGACATTAGCTGCCTCAGCTGTAGCCCTGAGCTCCTTAATCTGGTGATCAGTGTGGTGCTCCGGGGAGGGCTGGCAGAGGCTTTAGGAGGTGACAGGGGATCTTGGGAGTCGCACTCTGCTAACCAAGCGTCACACAAAGCCAGGGAATCACATTCCAAGCATGGCTCCCCATTCCAAGGCTGGACCAGCATGGGTGGTACCCAGTGGAGGGCTGGGGCACAGGCCCTGCATGCAGCTGGAGTGACCTTGTTCTTTGTTCCTCAGGAGGAAAGCTCCCAAGATTTAGGCTCTCTAGCCCTATCTTCATGGTGCCGGTTTTATTGTTTGGTAGCTGTCCCCACCCTTACCCCAGCCCCCAAATCCTCTGGCTTCCTATCCCAGTTAGGAGAAGCCATGTATACATTGCAGGTATTCCTTTCCCTGGCTATCCAGGAAAATGCTGTCAGGGCTGGTCAGGGGGTAGGGAATTTGTTCTAGAACTAATGAAATGTGCTGGGCAGTGTGCCTCCCCTGCTTACCCTGAGCCCTGAGAGAACCCTGGGGAGGTAAGAAAATGAGGTGAGGATGCTAGGCACAAGCCCAGGTGCTTCAGAGCCTTCCAGCCCACCGGGATGGGGAGGTCCCCGACCTGGGACCTTGGCTGGAGAGGAGGGACAAGGCAGAGGCCCAGATCAGAGTTCTGCTTCTGACATCACCATACAACAGACCCCTGAATATCTGAGAGCCTTTTAACCCTCATCTGTAAAATGGGAACAGTAATCCCTACCTCCCCATGGAGTTGCTAAACACTAAATAGGGTTCATTTTCCTTCTCCTTTTCCCTTAGGTATGGGGCAGGTATGAAGGAGTTGAGCTTCTCAAAGTCGGTTGATACAGCTATGACTTGGAGGATGAGGACAGCAGTGACGTGCAGAATATTTAACCATGGGCACCGGCCAGTCAAATGGCAGCTGGCCCAAATCAGCAGCCCAGGGAGGAGGGCACAGCTGGGCTGAAAGGAGTTCATTTGTCTTTGTGTCTTTCTGTTCCATCACGTGTCTGTTCATCAGCGAGCCAGCGAGCACACAGACTTCCCTCGAGGGCAGTTCCTGACGAGGTTGCAGGATGCAGGATCCCTGATCTCCTTTGCATTTTGAGCAGGTCAGGTCTGCCTGGCATGGGGGCACCCTGCTCCACCTGGCAGAGGACCCAGCAGCAAAGGGCAGTGAGCCGAAGTCCTTCCTAGCTCCAGGCCCTGCCCTGGCTACAGCTCTGCCATCAGGCTCTGTGGGGACAAGCTTCTCCTGGGGGCTTTCACCCTCCTTACACCCACACAAGCTGCTCCTCCTCCCTGGCCCTTCTTAAAAGTACTGGGGGTGAGGATTAGGGACCTGTCCATGTTCTGGTCCATCTCCTCATGCCTCTGTTTCCTCATCAGCCAGGGGAGGTTCGTGGTCCGTACCATCTGGCTGTGGAGGATTGGGAGTGTGGTGGTGGAGTTGGTGTGGAGCCCCATTCTGTCATCAAGGAAGGCTTCTGGTCCCATGGCGGCGTCTGCCCCAGCCCCAGCCTTCCCGAAGCCACCGCTTGACACGTGGTGTGCTCTGCCAACAGTAGCTTCTTTTACCTGGTCCTTCTGTGTGCCTCGCTGGGTGAAATCCCTGCCTTTGAGGGCTCCGAATAGCCCGGTAGAGTGACAGATTGCATAGGAAGACACAGCCCTACCTAGCTGAAAGTCAGAGACTTGGACTTCCTTCTGGTCTTGGGTGAACCCCCTCCCTTTCTGGACCTGGAAAAGGAGCATTGGCTAGGATGGCATCTAAGGTCCCTTTTAGCTGTGACATTTTGTAATCTGGAAGTTTTTCCTGCTTTTTCTCTTCTGCTACCTACCAGTAACCCTCACCCCCAGCCCTCTGGCTCACAGGAAACCCAACCAGCATGGTCTCCTTCAAGTTGCCCTGGGATGCAGGGAGGCATTTCTGCACCCAGAGGCTACAGAAATGAAAACCCAGCTCACTGCTGGCAAGTGACGTGAGGCTGGGTCGTGACCTGTCCTGGGGCGAGTCTTTGGCCGGAGAGCACAAGTCTTAGCTGAGTTTGTTCCTGGCTTCTGATCTGGAGCCTTCTCTTCTGTTTCCATGTGCTCTGGCTGGTCTTTGTCCTGTGGCTCAGTTTGCCACCAGGTGACCCTCACAATGGGTTTTCATTGCTCACCTTGGGACTTGCCCTCTCCTACTTCCCTTGGCCAGGCTCTTCGGACTCAGAAGATCCAGGCCCCGAGAAGCAATCCATAGGGGAAATGCTACTTCTCAGTGCCTAGCCCCCCTCCCCAGGGCCCCCAGCCAGGTGGCTCTGCCACCAGTACAGCTGACACAAGTTCAGGCCACAGAATCAGGTGGACATGGGCTCAGGTCCTTGTTTAACCAGAGCTAGCCCTTAACCACTCCGAGCCTCTGTTTTCCCATTTCTAAAATGAGGATTTCTCATATTCATATATTTCTCATGAAGTTGCAGCGAGGCCTAGCAATGATATAGGTAAAGTTCCTTGAAAATGTAAGGTTGGTCTATCTTACCTTCTCATCCAAGCTGAGCCTTCAAAGGCCACAGACATAAACCATTGTCTTTCCTGACCTCTCGCCTTTGAGTTTCAGCCTGCTCTGCTGAGGAGGTTCCGAGACAACCTCAAGCAAGCTCCTCCCCACTAGCCCCAGGGAACAGAAATACCTACTTTCCGCCCTAATAATACCTGAATGAGATTTATAGGACATCTTCCTCCCCAGAGTGCAAAACTCCCTCTCACATATTATTTCTCTTATCTTTAGATTGTCCTGTGAAGTGTGATGGGACAGCCTGTTTTCACCTTCTCTGAAAATGGAGACAGGAGGAACTGTGGGTCTTGCCAAGGTCACAGGATTGGAATACAGAGCCATGCCGCTCCAGGACACTCGAGATCATCAGAAGGGGAAGAGCCAAGCAGAAAGGAAAGACGCAGTAGACGCTGACCTGAGGCTGCAGCAGTCAGGGGCCAGGATGGAGGAGGAGGACTGGGCCAGAGGGCATGATGCAGGCTCCGCTCCCATTCCTTCTCCTGTGGGACTTGGCAGGGGACCTGGGGAAACATGCCCCAACCCATCCTGTGGAGGTCTTTGCCTTTGACCTGTTGGCCGCCATTTTGGGCCTTGTCACATCGTGTGCCTCTTCCGTCCAAGCTGCTCTAACCTGGCCTGCAGCAAACAGAAGCTCTTCGCCATCCACATTTCCACCCCAGAGGACCGAGGGCTGCACGCTGGGAGGTTGCCAAAGCAAGGGGCTCCAGCCTTCTAGGAGTTAACGACTCCCTCTCCCCAGCTGTCCTCCCCTTGGTGCTCCTCCTTCTCCCTCCTCCTGCTCGCAGCAGGCAGGGCCTGGACCTGGGAGCCATGCCGCTGTGCTGTTGCCAGGGGAGCCGGGAGCCAGATCTGAGCTATGCAGGGAAAAGGCCCGGCCTGTCAAACTGTCTGAGATGAACCGCCGCCGTCCCCATGCAGCTGGGCTCAGACGTGTCTCAGCTCTTGTTCTGTGCCTGAGAATGGCGAAGCCCAGTGAGGTTCAAGGGCAAACTCACTATTCATTAGTCAGGGGTTCTTGACGTCCGTCTCTCCCAGGGATGGGTACCCTCCCCCGCCCCGCCTCCCTTTTTCTCTCCCTCCTGTAATACATTCCTGGGTGCCTTTGGTGAGGACTGCACACCCTCCTCCTCCTCCTCCTCCTCCTGCCCAACTCTTCTCCAAAAGCCCCTGAATAAACTCCCCCCAAGGAGACCAGGCAGGGCAGAGACAATGGCCGCAGGAAACCATTCAGGCGGGACTCCAACCACACTGGCCTGCCCTCCACATCCACTGCCCCTGTGGGCCCCACTCCCCGCTGACCCAGGGCACACCTGGACTACTACCCCACATGGGCCTGGATAGGACAGAGCCACTGGGCACTGCCCTCAGGACAACAGGTCAGTCCAGTGCTACTCGGTGGGCTCCTTGAATGCCTCCATGGCCTGTATCTCACATAGCTGCCTGTCTTGGTGCCTTTCTCTACCATCGTGTGTCTATTCTAAGACACTCTCAAACACTGTTGGTTGGAAAGTGTGAAGTGCAAAGGACACATATACTTGGTTATAAACAAATTGCACTGCTAGAAATTTACTATATGGTTAATATGCAAAAGTTCCCAAAGAAGAATGTACAAGAATGTTCATCAGAGCATTTCTTTTATAAGAATGTAAAGAAATTGAAATGAACCTATGGTCCATTCATACTGTGAAATATCATGCAGCTACAAAAATTAATGTGGTAGGTCTCTATATATTGGCTGATATGGAAGGCTGGCCAGTATATATTGTTGGGTGAATAGAATAAATCGTAGAACAGGCAATAGAGTATGATCTTATTTGTGTGTATTTAAAAGTCGTAAGTATGCTTATATATGAAGAGATTCTGGAAGTATGTATTAAAAGGCTACCTCTGGGGAGTGGGAAGGGATGAATGCACTCTTCCATTTTCTTTCCACTTTTATTGAGAAATGTAAAGAGGCTATTTAATATAGTAGGCTTAACTTCTATTAACCAACTTGGAGTAGGAGCTCCAAGAGAATGGTGGTGAGGCTGTAAGAAAAAACATCCCAGAAACTATGCCATTGGCCATTTTCGGGCCAAACAATCACATGTCATCGTCATGGCTGTTATTGTTGTTAATTAAAAGCCTACCAAGTGCCAGGCTTAGTACTTTGGGGTCTGGCTTAGGTGGTATCATTATTCCAGTTTCCCCATGCTGAAGAGTAGTTGACTGGCTTGTCCAAGTTCCTCAGCAGGGATTGGGTTGTTAGGGGGGATCCCAGTTCCACTGAGAGTAGACACATTGCCCCTTCGTCTTCAGGAGCTGCCTGTTTGGGGGGGTGGCCTTGGAAGTCCCAGTCATGCGGCCCCCCGACACCCACCTGGTCATGCGATGGAGGGGGCGCATTGCCCCCTTCTGCCACTGCCCAATAGAGGTCTCATTGTGTTGGGGGCCATTGGGCTTGGGCCAGCAGGAGGAGTGGGCAGGGCTGTGAAAGGCCTTATTTGCATAAGCAGCATGTGTCCTGAGAGAGAGAGATCACCACACGGAATGTAGAGCACTTTGCCTTCCCTGTTTACTTCACCCCAGAAAAAGTAAACGGCCTAGCAAGTGTCTCTGAGGAACAATACGGGGCTCTAGGAGTGGGAGGCACGGGTCTGGCTACACAGGAGGCAGGCCAGGACTTTGCCACTGCCACCGGTGGAGCTCTCCATTGGGTCCCTGATGGCCTGGGTGGGGTCGGGGGGAAAGGTGCCATGGATCTGGATCAAGCAGCCACCCAGAGGGCCCTGGGAAATCCGTGGGGTCCTGGGGCCTAAGCGGCACCTACAGTCCACCCAAATCAGCTGTGGAGCCTGCAGAGAGAGCAGGAAAGAATTAAAAATGGACCACATGCAGAGGGCTACAGTGACTCCTCATAACTTTATAGGCTGTCAATATTATAATTATACCCATTTTACAGATGACACTGAGGCCCAGAAAAGTTAAGTTATAGGTCCCAAGTCACACAGCTAGTAAGTGCCAGAACTGAGATTCAAAACCACCTCTCTTGGACCTCAAGTCTGTTACTCCAAACCCCAAAGAGATCCTGTTTGGCTTGACTACTTAGAGGAGGTCCCCAAAGCTGCAACCCCTCCTTGCCTACTGCCATACATAGAGTTATTAACCCCTCCTCTGCAAGGTCACCTCCTCAAATGGTTCCTTGCCTGGGGTCCTCCCGCAATTTTACCTGATGCCATCTATCTCCTGCAGTATGCCTGGCCCTGGACTGGGCAGTGGAGTGGTGGGGAGGAAGATTGTAGAGACTCTGGTTAGTTTAGCCTCTCCTTGGAGTTGTCCAGGGTCAGTAGGGTGGTCCAGATGGACTTCCTGGGGGTGGAGGCCTTGAGGCAAAGACATAACCCAGCTGGTCAAGACAAGCGTGAGTGAGCATTGGAGAGTGGGGGCTGGGGACTGGGGAAGGCCCAGGGCTTCCACTTGGTGGGAAATGGGGAGTGGGAGTGGGTGGGGTCAGAGGGTCTAAATGCTGCAGCTTCCCAGTCCCCTGGCTGCAGGTCCCCTACAGTTCTGCAGATTCTGCTTCTCCCCTGACCTGAAGGGGCCTTACAGGAAGATGAGGGCACTCCTGGGCTTGCCCCAGTGCTTCCGAGAGTCTGGCCTGATGAGGACCTCAGGGACAGCTGAAGCTGCAGAAGCAGAGGTGGGAGAGCAGAGATCTCACTCAGGCAGCTGGAATCATTGGGACTTTTCCAAGGCCAGTGGGTCCCCCTGGATGGTCCTGCGGGAGGACTAGGGCAAGTTCTGAGAGAGGGGCCTCTTCCCATCCTGTAAACCTCACCTCCCTGTTCCCAGCCCACAACAAATAAAGTTTCTTTGTAAAGCCTTCCATGTCTCTGGTCAGTTTTCTGGGGGGAGGACATGGGTGAGGAAAGTAAGATTTATCCACTAGCAAAGACAATTCATGGTGTGTCAGGTGTGGTGGATCCCTGATATGGATGGGAAGAGTGGAACAAGAAGCCTCCCAAGGCCTTGGAAAGTCTGTCTCCCTGATCTGGGCTAGGTTCCTTTGGGATAAAGGCCATTGGCTGGTCCAAGGCCTACCTTTAGCCTTGAGGATGGCAATCTTAGGTGTACTACCCTCAGAAGAGGGGCTCTGGAGGTTCTGGATTTTGAGACAGCTCCCAAGCTCCTCCTAAACCTCCATCAGTGTCTTCTCATATAATCCTCACAATGACACACACCATGCCCCCACCATAAGACTTAATCCCATTTTACAGACTAGGAAACAGAGGTTTCAGAGAGGCTAAGAAATATGCAAAGACACGCAGCTGGGAAGCAATGGAGGTGAGCTCCAGATCTCATTTCTGTAACCAGAATGGGATGCAGTGGTTCGTAAATCTGAAAGCCCTTGACAAGGTTCTCCATGTATGTGCAAAATCACAGCATTCCTTTTCACAAGGCCCTTGGACTTTCTTGTGCCAGGCACTGTTTTAAGTGCTTGTTCATGTCCTCAATCATGGTTTAATCCCCAGACATCCCTATGCAAAACTGGGCATTACCTTAATTCCTATTTAACCAACGGAGAGAGTGAGGCAGAGGTAGCTGGTGGGTGCGGGTGTGGGTGCAGCCAGGATGCCGGCACAGCCACACCTGTCCAGATGCCAGGCACTCACCCACTGCCCACGCTGCCTCCCTAAAGGCCTGGTGCTCCACCAGCCTCGCCCTGCCGCACAACCCCAGTGAAACTTCTCTCATCCCCGCACCACAGCGGTTCCGGCTGCGTACGGCCCCTGGCGGCGCGGCGGGGTCTGCATCGCCGTCCGGTAGGCGGCGCTGCCTGGGGCGCCCGGCTCCCCCCGCGGGCCGCGCTCCGCCGGGCAGCAGGCTCGGGCCCCAGGGCCCCGGGAGGAGCCAGGACCCCAGGCGGGAGGGAGAAGACTGAGGGGCGCGCGGCACAAAGAGCTTTTTATTTAAATTTGTTTAGAGTTTCGCGAATTTGCATGAAAAATGTGTGAGAAAAGCCAGCTCCGGTGACCTCATCCGCACCTGCCATTAACGTTCAATTAGCTGCTGAATAGCGGCCGCCGACGCGACGTGCAGAGAATCCGGCCGGCCCCGCGCAGCTACGGCTGCGGGCCGGGTCTAGGATGGGGTGGGAGTGGAGGGCGGGGGCGCCGGGCCCCGGCCTACTCCTGCGGGCGGGAGACCCACGGCCTGGTTCGCGCCCCTCCTCTCTGAGGGGACGAGGGGACCCCACAACCCTTGAGTCCGAGGCCGTTTGGGGCGCACCTGGGCCCAAGGACACCTGGAGATGCCAGGCTCCCTCCCGGCGCCGAGGAGGGCGGGCTCGCCACCTCCCCAGAACGAGAGGTGGACGGATGAGCCCCCGTCCGAGCTCAGATGGGTTCCCTCGCCACCTTCCGGACAAAGTGTCAAGTACAAGTTCAAGTTCAGGGCTGGGCCCGGGGGGGCGCCAAGCCTTCCCCGGTCGCCTTTGTTCTTCAAGATAATCGCTCCCAAGTCCCCTCCGGGCGGGACCCGGCAGACGCCCCCGCCCCGCCCCACCGTGCCCCGCAGGAGCCGCCTCCTCCCGCCCGCGCGGCGCCTGTGCCCTGGTCCCGGCACCCCCGCTCGGGGCCACCGAAGGGTCTGGGGGCTCGGGGAGGGGGGAGGCGCGATCCGAGTCCGTGGGAGCCTCCCCATTCCCGCAGTCCCAGCAGCACACCGAGCTTGGTCGGACGGATGCTCGCGCTGAGGTAAGAAGCCTTGGCGGGGTTCGCCTGCACCCCTTGTGCCCCGCCCCCGCCCCGGACTCTGCGACCCACAGGAACAGGGCAGGGCAGCCCCGTCGGGCCTCGGGGGTGGGGGCGCTGCCCCTCCAGGGCTCTCAGGAGTACCAGGCCTGGGGCGGGGGGCACAGAGGGCAAGGGCGCCCTGTGTCTGCCCGGTGAAGTCGCCGGCCTTTCCCAAGGGCGTCTAGCTTATCCATCTCTCATCGGGTTAGCCTCTTGGTCTCCACTTCTGTGCCGCTAGTTCTGGCTCTGGCTCCTCCTTGCTTTCTCTCAGATTCTGCTGGAGGATCCCCCAGTTAGAATCTAGCTCCCCAGGCCCTGAAGCTCGGTCTGGAGAGCTGGAGGGGTGTGTGTGTGTGTGTGTGTGTGTGTGTGTGTGTGTGCGCTGTGGACTTTCCCTCCCCCATTTCCAGCACCTAAATTAAGGACCTGGGCCAAATGGTGGTAGCTGGGGTGGGGTGGAGTGGGCTGTGACTTAGTGGCAGTGCAGGGGCCATAAGGTATGCTCCTTATTGCAGGTAGAACCTCTTGCTGTTCCTGCTGTGCCTGGTTCCTGGATTCTGTGTGGGGACAGGTATTAGCTTGTACCTCACCCCCCCCAGCACACTGCCAGGCTGAAAGGGTACAGAAGGCTTCTTCTGAGTGGCCCAAACCTTGTCCCCCATTCCTGCCTTTCACTGTCAGATAGATGCTCACTCTGAGGTTGTTTACATACTGGTGCTTTACACGCAGTTCTAACGTCCATGATATTTGGTTTCCAAATTCACAGCATCTTAGAAGTAGCAAAATAAAAAAGGGGAGATGGGCTTTTTCCTGAAGCCACACTGCTCCCCTTCTGTGTTCCTTCCCTTCTTCTTCTGTGTACTCCCCAGAGTTCTTACTTCTGGAATTTTAGTCATGATGAAGTTTCTGCCTGAGTATACTCCTTCCCATCTTCACTTGGCCAAACTTTAGCAAGTGTTTCCTCCTCTAGGAGATCTGCCCAGATTTCCCCCACGTCTCTCCCTTTCTTAACATCTTCAGCTGCACTGCCAAGTGCTTAGTACATGATAAATGAAATAGTTTCTGGATGGATTAATAAAAAAATCAAATACACATAAATTTGGAGAGCATTGAGGATTGAGGGTCTTTTTTGGTTTTTGTTTTCTTTTTAATAAACATTGGTTCAAACTGAGATATCTCCCAGGGACTCCTTCCCTCTGTTCTATTACATACAAGGTCTCATTCACAAGCAAGAATTAGCAGGAAAAGGCTAGGTCCATGTACTCTGTTAAAAAGGAGAAAAATTCTATGCAAATTGCTTTAAAATTTAAAAAAGAAGAAATACCAGCAGGGAGCCCCTCAGCCTCTCTAAGGCTTTCCCTCTCCATCTGACTGGGTTCTCTGAGGGCCTGGAGGGGCTGAGGTTTCATGTGCTGCATCAAATCCCCGACCTTCCTGCAAGGCCTCATCGGGGCCACCAGGAAGTTGACTAAAAATGGAGACTCTGACCTAGCTACTGCATGTCTTTATGCTCCCGATGATTCATCACTGATATGCTGATGTCAGAGGAGCCTAGGAAGATGTTTACATCTTTTTAAAAAGGGAAATGGAAACTTTTTCCTGCAAAACCATCTGCAAAGTTTGCTCTAGACCCTTCCTCTTCCCATGAGAACTTCTGACCTGAGTCTAATCTGATTCTCCCTGGGTTATTGTGACATCTTGGATAAACCTTTTTTTTTTTTTTTTTTTTTGTCCCAGTAGCCAAGATTCCCAACTCATGGTTGGGCAGAATGAGGAACTTTAAGGCAGAAGTTTGCAAAGGGCAGTGTAAATACTATTCTGATATAGAGTGAGAAAATAATAATTTATAATTTATATATATGAACTCATTTAGTCCTCTCAACTAAAGGAGATGGGTCTTGTTATAAGCCCCCTTTTATATAAGAGAAAACTAAGGTGCAAAGCAAACTGTCTTCAGTGTCACATCTAAAAAGCAGTCCAGGTGGGCTTAGAATTTAGGCAGGCTGTTTTAGATTCACTGTGCTTGACTTCCAACATTTGAGCTTTATTTCTGAGCTAGGCACTGAAAATGCCTCCCAAATCACATTTCACATGGATTCTCTTGCTTTCCCTATCACACAGAGACAGAAAGTAGGTCTTAGAGGGTGGGGATGAACAGCTCAACCTTTGGAATCTTGTGTTCAAACCCTGACCCTCTCTCTTACAAACTATTGATATGTGACTTTTGCCAATTCTCCATTTCCTCATCTGTAAAATGGACTTGTAAATCGATCTCAAGGGCTTGTTGTAAGGATAAAATAAGATGTTGTGCTTAGTCCAGTGCTTGAGACGTTATAAATGTATCCAAGAGTGAAAGCCATGATTATTTTAACAGCAGTCATCTTTAATGACAATGTTACTGTCACTTTGCATTTTTGAAAAACAACACTCCTGCCCCTCAGAAAACACTGTCAACAATTGGTCTCCACATGCTTTAACCAAGCATCTGAGGAGGTGCCCAGACTGTGGTAGGACAGCTGCTCCATTCTGTACGAGATAACCCAGACCCCCAGATGGTCACATGGATCCCTGGTGTCTTTGAAGGTGATGAAGTAAACGCAGACCCTTAAAATCTTGTCCCTCCTGGTGTGTGTGTGTGTCAGGGAGTGTTGGAAGAAGGATCTTGTAGATAATTGAGAGAATTAAAGGCTAAGACAGCAGACTACTAAGGAGAGAAATCTGAGATGAACAGTTCTGTTTTTTCTTTCTTAACTTTAAAATCTGGCCATTGTCTCTCCATGAGGAGAATAAGACTAGACCCTGCTACAGAAGCTGATCTGATCAGTGGGACACTTCTTCCTCTTTTCATTGAGTTAATAGTTATTTATTGAGTGCTTGTTCTGCACCAGGCATTGTTTTTAGGCACTAGGGATACAGAACAAAACAGAATAACCCCTGCCCTTGGGGAGCTGACGTGTGTGTGTGTGTGTGTGTGTGTGTGTGTGTGTGTGTGTGTGTATGGAAAGAGAGAGAGAGGGAGGGAGGAAATAATTGCCTCTGAGCAGGATCCCTCTTGGTGGGGATAGATCAACTGGACCACCCTCACTCACTCACCCTTTAAAGACAAGGGCACATGTTTTCACACAGCTGTTTCTGCCTATGGGTGGAACTGAGGAGAGAGAAAGGGAGAGAGAGATGACTCAACTTCCATATCAGAAAATAAGTAAAGGACTGAGGCAGAGATTCCTCGAGAAAAGTGCTCATCAAGCAGGCAATACACAGGTGTTCTGCCCTCCTCCATCCCATTCCTGGGCTTCTGGGACCCAGGGAATGCTAAGATCCTGACAGTGGTGCAGGGACAGAAATGGTGACAATCAGTGGAGGAAACCAAGAGGACTGGGAAGGTGTGAGGCTGCATCCAGGGTCTGGGCAAATCATATTAACAGCTTGCCCGTGACAGCATGTTTCTAAATGCATTACATATATGAAGATTAGCTCAGTTACCCTTCACCAGGAGCCTGTGAGACAGGTATCATTATTAATCTCTGTTTCAGAGATGAGGATATTGAGGCACAGAGAGACTAAGTAAAGTGGCCCAAGGCCACATAGCTGGTAAATAGCAGATCTGCGTCAGATTTAAACCCAGGCAGCTTGGATCCACCAACTCCACTACCAAACTGGTTTTTTTTTAGTAGGAATGTAAATTGGAATACTCTTTTCCCATTTTAATTAATTAATTAATTTATTTTAATTATTTTGGGGGGGTTATTTTATTTACTTGAGCCCAGCCACTCCGCGGCATGTGGGATCTTCCCAGACTGGGGCACGAACCCGTGTCCCCTGCATCGGCAGGCGAACTCCCAACCACTGCGCCACCAGGGAAGCCCATTTTAATTAATTTTTATTGGAGTATAGTTGCTTTACAATGTTGTGTTAGTTTCTACTGTACAGCAAAATGAACCAGCTATACATATACATATATCCCCTCTTTTTCGGATTTCCTCCCCCTTTAGGTCCACAGTGCATTAAGTAGAGTTCCCTGTGCTATACACTATGCTCTCATTAGTTATCTATTTTACCAAATTGTTTATCAAAGGACCATGTTTCAGAAAGAAATGTTCATTCCGTTAGGGTGAAACCAAGTGTCCTCAGAAGTCTGCAGGAATTCCTTGTGCTGCCCTCTCTCACATTTCTTGGAGCCTCAGGTTAGAGAAGTGAGGAGTCTTTTTTTATAACCCTCCTCTCTTGGCAGATGAGGAAACTGAAGATGCGGAGGGACTTCCCCCAAGGTCATTGTCAAAGTGGACATCAGAACTGTAGTTTCTTGGTACAACTCAGCCCACTCACTGCCTTGCTGGCGCTGCATGTCAAGGTCTTGGGGTGAAGAGCTGCTTCCCTTACTGCAGCCTCTTCAAGGTCAGAGAAACCTCAGTCCTTTCATCACAAGCCCAGAGAGAGGATGAGAAATGATCAGGAAGGGGTGGGCTTCCCCCACAGCAGGCTCCATCTGGCCTTGCCCTACTCCACAATAAGCCTTGCTGCTGTGAGGAGGAAGCTAAGGTAGGGGGTGGGCCCTTGGAAGAGGCAACATACACCAAGGCCAGCAGGTAAAGGAGTCTGTCTTCTAGCCTGAAGCCTTCTGGTAAGAACTTGACATTCAGTAGCCTTCACTTTACATCAGTCACTGGGATGGTGATGAGGAGGATGCCAGGTTACTGAGATATTCCTAGCTTTCCCAGGAGATAGAGATTCTATGAACAACCAACTGAAATATGTCATTTGTTTTTTTTGTTTTTTTTTAAATTTATTTATTTATTTTTGGCTGTGTTGGGTCTTCGCTTCTGTGTGCAGGCTCATCATTGTGGTGGCTTCTCTAGTTGCGGAGGATCGGCTTCAGTAGTTGTGGCACATGGGCTCAGTAGTTGTGGCTCACAGGCTCTAGAGCACAGGCTTAGTTTCTCCTCAGCATGTGGGATCTTCCCGGACCAGGGCTCAAACCCGTGTCCCCTGCATTGGCAGGGGGATTCTTAACCACTGCGCCACCAGGGAAGCCTCAAGTCATTTGTGATATAATAGTCGGAGTAACAAAAATCCATAGGAGGTTCCTGCCCCAACTTACTCCACAACTTGATAATGCTCTTCATGGGTGAAAGGGTTCCGATGCTGGGGAGGTCTGAGGTCGGACTTAGGGGGCACCCTATCAAGCAACTCTGCCCAGGGCTCCAGCTTAGCATGCCTCATGGCCTAACTCACTAGAGCGCCTGAGGGGAGGCCCCCCGGTCAGTGGGGTTTTTCTAGGGTGAGAGGCGCCACGCCCACGTGAACACAGACTGCACTTGCCCAAATGGCTTCCTCAGAAAAATAAAACAAACTTTCAGCTGGGGGAAGCGGACCTGAGGAGGCCAGGGCCAATGATTACATCCGGGCTTATCTACTTTTCCAGGAAGCGTATTCATTATATTTTTATGATTTATTCTAAATCTGTAATGCTAAGAAAGTCAATCGTGTGCGTTAGTGTTGCTGGCCCTCCTCCTGGTCACACCTGCATCTTTTGGGTGCGCCTTAAAGGTCTTGAGAATAGAAAATATAAAAACTGCTTTGCGATGCGTCACCTTTAGTTTCCACCACCTCCCCGACCCGTTCCAATCTTTCACTCCTGCCTAAATTTGGGGCCCCGTGTCGGGGCCGGCAGCCATTTTGCGGTGGGGACAGAGGAGGCCGCGCCGCGCTGGGTCTGTCCCAGGCCCACGACGCGGTTCGCCTCCAGCGCCCTGCGATCGCCGCTCCGCGCCTTTCGGGCGTAAGGAGTGGCGCGGCTCTGCCCGGCGCTCCTCAACTGACCCGTACCTTTTACTCCAGGCCGTCGTGCAACAAGGCTATTTGCATGACCTTGGAAACGCTGCGACTCGCGGGAGGGAGCCGCATCTGGCGTCTCGGGCTCTCCGCGTCTAACCGGCTGTCCCGCAAGCCCCTCCTGTCTCCTTGGAAAAGGGAACGCAGGCTCTAACCGGGGAGAACGCTTCGCCCTCGAACCCTAACTCAGGTCCTGGCAGAAGACACGAGGGGAAGCCTGGCTTCTCTAGTGATCCCTTTTAACCAACCGCGGCCGCCCGCGCGTCTGGCTCTGGGTCCGGCCCTGCTGGGGGCTGGCTGGTGGCACCGAGCTCCAGTCCCTGGCCAGTGGGCTGGCCTCCGCCCCCCTCCCTGCCTCGCCTCTGAGTTACCAATTCTGGCTTGCGCTCACACCCCGATGTCGGATTTCCCTGGGAATCGGGATTATATCTACAATTTATTCTAACTGCAAGGTTCCAAGAAAAATCTATAATGAACGTTAATATGTACAATCTCCTGGTTAATCTGCATCGAGCGGGAGAGCCGTCGCGTTCTTCGTGGTGGAAAATGAAAAAACTGTCTTGTGATGGGTCAGGTCAGTTTCCTGCCCATTATTTATGGTCAAAAGAATTTTCTCCTCACGGGGAAGTCAACTTATTTGAAATAGATTTCTCCTCTCTGATTCTCCGGACTGGAGAGAAATTATCTGTTTTCGAAACAATTATTTTTTAGAAAGAGGCAACCGGACAAGCCCGAGGAATCAGTACGAGAGTGCCCACCCCACGAGCGCCTCAGACCCCTGGACATGGCGTATACGAAGCACCCTAGCTGCCTGGGGTAGGGTGGGGTAAGGGGGGTGCAGGAGGATGAGAGACACTGGTTGCCCCGCGGGGCTCCAAAGGAAACACTCGGCCGCTCCACGTCCAAACACGCAGAGGACCGGGCTCTCGGTCCCCCAAGGCCCGTGCACCAGCTGCGCTCTCCCCCGCGCGCTAAGGCCGCCGATCGTGGGCAAAAGCTGGAGGTTCTTAGGGATTCCGGAGCCACTCTGAGGGCGAGATCGGGTCTGTCCCACGACCTTGGCGCCAGGAAGCTGTGGAAAGAGACAGACCCCAATTTTCTCCCCCTGGAGTTGAAACAAAACCTGAAAGCCCGAGGTTACTCGCACGGCCAGAGGTGGCGCCTCGGCGGCGGGGGCGGCTAGAGCCGCGTGTCCGTGCTGTTCCCAGGCCTGGGTTCTGTTGCTTTCCTAGCTGTTGAGTCATTTAGCTGGTTAGCTAATAGCCAGTTTACAGGCAGTATTTTCGAAAATGTCCAGCCTGGTCTCACGCTGAGTCCCCGCGTCCGCCAGACCGAGAGTTGCCCGGCTGGGCTCCGGGAGGAGGGACGAAGGGGGAATTCTTGGTAATTAGAGGGGAGGTTTTCCCGGGACGCCCCTCGGTGAAGTGTCCTTGGCTTCGGATGAGGAACAAAGGGCTAAGGTGCCTGCGAGCTGCGCCCCCTCGGGGCCCGGAGCGGCCCTCATTCACGCCCCTCCCCACGTCTCTGCGGCCGCGGGCTTTGTGCGCTCGGGCCGCGCGCAGCGCTGCACCTGCCCGGCTTTAAGTACCTTGGCTAAGCAGCGCGGGCGGCTGTTCTAATCGCCATCTCCAAAGTACCTGCTCATGAATAAACACCAGCCGCATTTATCAGGTACTTAGCGCTCATTGTGAAGGGGAAATTGGCCCTTTTCTGAAAGTGTCTATCCTCAACCCATCTGCACAGTCGTGGCTGCAGAACTTCCCCCACCCTTTAGTCACACACACACACACACACACACACACACACACACACACTCGCAACACGAGGCTAAGATAAACTCGCTTTTCTTCCGATAAGTGCGTGATTGAGCTGCAACAATGGATGGAAAGGAGGAGGCCGCTAGGTCAATAACCTACGTCTCTCCCATTGATAGGAAAAGTCAGCCCGCGGAACGCACCGTCTTCGGAAAGGCTAGTCCTGTGTTCTGGCTACAGGGGCCTATGGACACACTTGCATAAAGCCCCCTGAGTCCCTAAACGTTGGGCAAAATATTGGAAACGGTGGCCCAAGGTGTCCGTGGTGCCTGTCAACCTTGGCTGGGTGGGCCGCAGCTGCACCCTCCTTCCCGGCCCTTCCTATCTTCAGCTCCCCTCTCTCTCCAGGAGGGCCCCACACCTGGGTCTGTTAAGGCGTGAGCACGAAAGACAGGATGTAAGGATCTGCACAACCTCAATTTGCAAAACCTCCTGGCCAGTACAAGGAAAAGTGGCTTTTTCTGGACCGGCTGGGCTGAATGGTAGCTTCCGGCAGAGGCAACTAAGGTTTCTGCTTGCGCAGAGGTTGGTCGGCTAGGCCCGCACAACCGTGGCAGCCCCACGGAGGGTATAAAAACTGGGTAAACAGGCATAAAAATGTAGATGCCCCACAAAGTCGCACCAGTGAGTTTATAAACGCGTTTCATCCTGGCGGCTTGCTTGTTAGCCACGCATCCATTCTTTCCAGCATGTGTACGCGGGCGCGTGTTCCCAGGGCTCTGTTCCCTGGGTGGAATTCGCCAGGAAACACGATCGATTTTCTGGACCTGCGTGTGGCCACAGGCAGCTCTGAAAATGAAAGTGTTTGCTAAATGTGTAGATTTCGCCAATCGAACGTTTTAAAACGGCTTTGTCTTCATTCGGCTCTCTCGATCTCATTCTGTTTAACAAATAAAAGCCCGTAGCCACTGCCTACAGCGCGGCTTTGCCTCCCAGCCCCTGCATGGCTCCTGGCTGTGATCACGCAGGGTTCAGGAATCCGGGATGTTTAGAAAATCGTTGCTTATTGGGGTTTCCTAGCCCGTCCCCTTTACACTGAACGCCGGCAGCCTCTGAAAATCCAGGCTCCAGTCTCTTGCCAAAGAATGGGTAGGACCCTTGGGGTCTTGCTGTCCTGCTGGTGGGTGTGACTGGCTCGGTTCAGGGGAGGCCTGCGGTGGGGACTGGGTTCTCCTCGAAAGGCGGCGGAGAACGCCGGGTCTGAACACCGAGAACCAGAGATTGCAGCGGTGCGAGCTGAGGGGACTCTGGCTTGCGCTTCTCCGCAGAAAGAAGCCAGTGGCCCTGAGTCCCTAGCCCCTCCTGGTGCTGGGCCCGCGGAGATCCTTCACGAGCCCTGGCAGCGCCATCACGCCGAAGAAAACAAGCTCGGCCCCGCTGGAATTCACCCAAATACAGCCGCTCATTTTTGGAATAGACTAGAAAAAAAAAAAAAAAAAAAGATCCCGCGTCTCTTTATGGTTAAAGGGAGGTAGTTGATGGGATGAGCCATTTGCATGAGGGCAGACAAGGGAACGATGAGGGTGACTTCGGGAGATATGCTTTAAACAAGGAATGGCTCGAAATTTCCTTGTCTCCAGTTTCTGGCTACACATTGGACTCTGGTGGCTCCTGTGTTGGGAGAACCCAGGCATTTCTGTGTCTCGGCTTGTGGGCCACCTCCAGCCCACTCAGGCCCCTTTTGTGGCCGCAGAGTCTGGCGGGCGCCTTCCTCGCCCTGAGAACCAGGGCACCAGGCCGCGGGCCGCGGGCCGCGGGGCGCCTCCGGGAGGGCCAGGTGGAAGGGGTTCCCTCTCGCCCCACAGGGCATCAAATGAACCCCTTCTCCTCCTGCGAGAGACTACCGCACCTCATGTTCTAGAGGCTGAATGTCGTCTCCTGAAGTTTTATTTTATTTGGAGAATATTCTGGAATTCGAATTCGTTGTTCCCGTAGGTTTGCGTTGAATAAACTACACGGCGTGCTATATGGCGTGGCTGTGTGAGCTTCCGCAGGAATCTATGGATTTCTGGGCGGCTGACTGTGGCGAAGGGCTTCGGGGACCGGGAGGAGAGGACGATATTGGGACTGATCACCAAGGAGCGGCTGAAGCATGGTTGGGGCAATAAGGGCTTCAATCCTCTCCTGTCGGCGCCCCCATTTTCAGCCTTCTCAGCCACGCCCTTGGTTCAATACCAGCTGTCCCTCTGGGCTCCGACCCGGCTTCCTCAAGAGACCAGGGAGGAGCGGAGTCGAACTGGATCAGGTCCCGGTGGGTCTTGAGCTGGTTCGTTTACCCGCAGGCGCAGCCAGGCCCGAGGCCTGGGCAGCCATTTGGGAAACGCTGGGGTCCCAAGAGAGGCCCTCCAGGTTAGACTCTGGCCTCGGCAAAGGTGGTGAGCCAGGTCCTCTCCAAACAGCGTGGTTTGTCCTCAAACAGCCTCTCCAACTACCCCCCCCTCCCGCCGCCGCATTTCATTTTGGCTCTTCCGGACGAGTGGCCCCGCGGATGTTCCTCTGTCCCTAAGATGAGAGTGCGTGGGGTCACCTGGCCTGGAGCTGGGAAGCCTGGAGAAGGCTTGCGGGGTTCGGCCTAGATAAATCCCCAGAGCAGAGCTCTGACAAACCATACTTGGGGAGGGAGCCGTGCAAATGTGTAGGGCCGAGAATAGAGTGCTGAGGTCGCCCGAAGCTTGTTATTTGACCTCACAACTAGTCTTAGCAGACCCTTGCGTTCTCATTTCACCTCGGAGGTACGTGTGGCCCCTGAAAATTTCACGCTGCAGATATCGTGGACCCCTTGGAGGGGATGGGGAGGGATCTGTGGTCCCTGTACCGTCTGGTTTTCTGAAACCCCTCGGTTCATTGAAACAATCCTGCCCCTATCTTAAACCCGCGCCTCTTAGGTCCCCCAGCCCCCTGCTCTACCCCACTGATGCCCGGCCACCACGTAGCGCGTCTGGGTGCCCAAGCCTGGAGGATCTCGTTTGCACTCCCTGCCCCCACTGCAGCCAGGGGTCGTGCCCCTATTGTCATCCACTAGCCTTGGCGCCGCCCTCCAGGGAAGAGGGGCGACAGCGGCCCCGGCTGACCCCCGGAGGTGGGGGGCGAGGGTAGTCTTCTGAGGGTTCGGCATCCCCGTCTTCTCTTCGTGGGGTGGATGGAAGGGAAATTCTTTCCCTTTCTGGGGCTTCTTCCTGGCTTCTTTGGCTGCCCAGAGCTCTCCCTTGCCCACAGCTCAGATGGAAACGCTGAGGCCGATTGGTTCAGGTTGGCCAGCAGCCGGCGGCGGACCCTGGGTGTGCCCGCCCACCCTGGCCCCTGGCCCCTCCGCTCGCTCGTACCCGCGGGCTCATTGCGAGGCGCTGTAAGGAGAGGGGTGTTTCTAGAGACCGCGAGAGGAAAGGGGCGGCGAGGCCTTGCGGTTGCTACGCTCCCTCTGCGGAGTTTACTTTCGCAGTCTCCGTTCCATTCTGGCCAGCTCTTCCCTGGCTTACCTCAGCTGAGCGGAGTACTGGGGGGAGTAGGTTTCAGGGCGCTGACTGTTCGGGTCAGGCCTGATGGTCACGTGCCTTCGTACGGCCTCCTCCGGGCGCTCCTGTTCCAGATCCGCCGGCAGAGGGCGTCCTAGGCCGGGGAGGAACGTGTTTGGATGCCTCTCCTGGGTTCCGGGCGCCACACTGTGGGACTCTATGGTTCAAATCCACACCTGACTCCCCCGCGTCCCAAACCGACAAAGTCGCACGGACGGAGCCACAGACAGGAGCGGCCGAAGGTAGGAAGGTAGGTAGGTAGGTGAGTGGGCGGGCGGCAGCGCCACCTGCAGCGGGACTTGCGCGGACGCAGGCCACTGGACTCGCAGGCCTCTCTCTAGTCTGTAACCCTGCAAAACTGAGAAAATCGTTATTATGTGCATTGTGGAGTGTGTGTGTTTGCACACATAAATGCAGAGGCAGGGAAGGGGCAGGAGGAGTAACCCCTAACACCTGGCCCCTCCTAGCCAATTTCTAGGCTGGGGTTTTCTAGAACATTTAGTCCAAGCACCTCCTTTTAATAGTAGGAAACTGAGGCCCAGGTAGGGAATAGACCAACCCAAGGTCCTGCAGCAGTTACATAGAGTGACACAGGTGGCACAGTCCCTTGGCTGTGTTCTAAGCCTCAGTTTCTTCTGCTGTAAGCATTGAAATTATACTAAGTCTGTGGTTTGAGGGCATATCTGGAGGGATATGTTCATGTCTAGGAAGCAGCATTTGGCCACCAAGGAGGAGTGTGTGTCCATGCATGGGTGCCTGTGAAAGTATGTTGGGGCCTGTGTGTATTCACCCATGAAGGGGTACATGTGTCTGCAAGTTGTGTGGAGTTGTATTTGTGCCTACAGAAGTGTGTGTGTGAAGGGGTGTGTTTGGAGAAGTGAAGGGGTATTTGTGTTTGTGCATGGCATGTGGATGTGGAAAGGGATGATTGTGAATAATTGCACCCTCAAAAGGAGGGAGTGTGAGTGTGTGTGCACACTCATGCACATGCACACTGGCACTACGCTCCCCCCCCCCACCCCCCACACACACACCATGCTCTGATCCACTGCCAGGCCCTGAGCCTGCCCTACAGGAAAAAGGAATGAGGGTTGAGAAGGCCGAGGGGCCCAGGTTCCAGGGTGTGGCCCTGCCCCAATGCCCAGCGCCTCTAAGGGGCTGCAATTAGGCAACGCTTCTCCTGGGCTTGGGAGGAGGAGGAGGAGGATTATGGCAAATTCATTTCTATTTTCCAGCCCACTAAGCCTGTAGTGTGTCCCTGGTGTTAGCATGAGAATGGACCCGGGCTCTGTGAACCCCTCCCGACCTACTGACCCCTCCCCCCCAAGTGAAAAGCCTCCCCAGCCTCTCCAACCAGCTCCTGCAAATCCACAACTCCTAATCAGGGTAATTTAATATATTTTAAGCCCCCGGCGGCTTTATTTTCCCTCCTTTTCGAGTTTGTTTTAGGCATTCACAGCTCTCACCCTGTCATTAGACAGCCTTATTTGACGGATGGAAGGAGCTGCTATGAGACCACAGCCCTTTGTGTCCCCCACATAAGCTAGGCTTCCCTGTAATTAGAATGGTATTCCCAGCCATTGAGGCCTTTCATGAGAGGGAACAAAAACCGCCCCGAGATGAATATCCCCCAACTCTCAGCCTCCTGGCCTGGAAAGGGGCTGCAAGTTAAAGGGACCCCTTGGGGAAGGGAGTCTGGGAGCAAGGACAGCCTAGGTTCTGCCAGGGTGAGGAATTTAGAGACCATGGAGAATGGGCATTAGACAAAGGCTCGGCGAGGTTGCCCCTAAACACGTCACCCATACATACTCCCCTACATGCTCAGCCAGCCTGGGGACCTACCTGGGCTCAGCCTCTGTAGTCAGAACACCCACATGTGTCCATGGGATTGGGGACTATGCATGCTGGGGTGTGAAGGAAAAACACACACACAGACAGAGTCATCCAGACCCTGACTCAGATTTGGCTTCGCATCTAATCACACAAACACACCTAGTCATTCACGTATAGTCTTGGGGTTACATTGTAGACACACATATGCACATGCATACATGCATACATAAATGCTCAGCTACAAGATCACAATGTCACAGAACCAGGTTAGAAATGCTTGTAAATATACACGCATACCACATGCACTGTCACCCAGGCATAGAACCAGTTTGTTTGTTTTTATAAATTTATTTATTTATTTATTTTTATTTTTGGCTGCGTTGGGTCTTCGTTGCTGCACGCAGGCTTCCTCTAGTTGCAGCGAGTGGGGGCTACTCTTCGTTGCAGTGCGCAGGCTTCTCATTGCGGTGGCTTCTCTTGTTGCAGAGCATGTGCTCTAAGCATGCGGGCTTCAGTAGTTGTGATACGTGGGCTCAGTAGTTGTGCCTCATGGGCTCTAGAGCACAGGCTCAGTAGTTGTGGTGCACGGGCTTAGTTGCTCCGCAACATGTGGGATCTTTCCGGACCAGGGCTCGAACCCATGTCTCCTGCATTGGCAGGAGGATTATTAACCACTGCACCACCAGGGAAGTCCACAACCAGTTTGTTTTTGTCTTTGTGCATACACACACACACAAACCACCCAGACTGGGGTTTGTTTGTGAACACACACATACTCATATATGCATACATATACACCCCTAGGGTTATCCAGACCCCATTTCTTCTGTGGCTCTAGGACATTCACCAGCTTGTGCACGGTGTGGTGATGCCACACCCCTCTCCCTCCCCAGGATACAGACTTGCTCTGGTCATGTTCTTGGATCCATGCCTAGCCTGTGTTCAAATACAGACTGTCATGCACACTCATGCATGGACACATGCACATCTGATAACTCACACTAACGTGAGAAAACTCAGGAAAATACTCTGGAACCAAAATGCCATTACAGTGTTTTAGCATTTCCTGGCCAGCCTCTCCCAGACACTCATGGCCAGACATGCAAGGGAGTTTCCAGAGTAAACCTCCAACCAACTACACACTGTGTGTGAATTCAACCTCCAGATGGGCTGGATTCTCCGTTGGGGCTCAGGTGGGTCTCCTCATGCCCTTTGGGAAGAGAAATCTCCCTTTCCCACTTTCCCCCTTCCAACTGGGCTCCAAAGACAGAAGGCTCTCTGGTACAATCTGTAGCTTTTCCTAGGTCTCAGGAAAGGCTCCGTGGGTGCTACTAGGTCTGGGAGGCTACAGAAGGAAGAACACAACCAACCAACTGACTCACAGGGGAAGCCGTCCCATGGAGAAGTAGTGAGTGCCCCATTTCTGGGAGGATTCAAATAGGGGCAAGATGATCACCAGTCAGGGATGCTTTGGGGGAATTTGCTTAGTTCAGCCCCTCCTGTGCTCCTGTGTCAGATCCTGTGCTCAGAGCTTAGAATACAATGATGAATAACATATAAACCTGTCTTCAAAAAAACTTAGAGTCTTAAAAGGGGCAACCACACACAATATACAGGCCTGGGGCAGGGTACAGTGATGAAGCTGGGGCTGAGTGGAAAGTGACGAAATGAGTTTCTAGTTTCCACATTGGAATATTGGAATCAGGGACTGGAGTGGCCCATTTGATGTCCTGTGCCTGAGGTATAGTTGTGGCACCTTGGAAGTCCCCGTGTGGTATAAATGATAGATTCGCTGATATTCAAGGCCTCTTTCTACTCTAAGATTCTTGGACTCGCATCTGGGTCCATGGCTGTCTCACTGTGACACTCTTTCCAGGGTGAATGGTTGTTCCCTAACTCACCCTGCACAGTGTAATTTTATCACAGCACTTATCACCTCACACCAAAGCTGTCCCTAGGCCCATGATGAGGGCAGGGCTGGGGCCCACTCCAAGTGCCCAGGAACAAAGGAGAGGCGCAGATAGAGTGTGATGGATCCACTTTGAGGTGGTGATGGTTCCTGGAGTTCCTTCATGTTTCCTGGCTTCTTTATTAAGCCTCATTCTCTTCCCTCCTGGAAGGAAGGGAGGTGGGGAACTCAAACTGCTAGTGATTTGCATGTTTTAAATTTTTTTTAACCTTACCTCTCCTTTGAAATGTGGGGAAACCATCTTATCCTGGTGCCACAGGAAATGCATACCCGGGAAGTGACCAGGAAAACCCTTACGTCTCTCTCTAGATGAAACATTCATCTGTTTCTCTTTTTAGGAGAAATTCCCCAGGGAAATTAGAGAACAAGAGATCCTTTGAAGCCAATTCCTCTTTCTTTTTTTCTCTTTTTAATCACAGTGTTCCAGGGTGTAATGTAGTGGTTGGTGGCCTGGGCACTGGGGACAGCCGAGGTTCAAAGCTACTTACCAGCTATGTGTGACCTTGGACACAACTCTTGGAGCCTGAGTGTCTTCAATTATAAAGTAGAGATAATAACAATACCACCCTGCTAGGGTTGTTGTGAGGGTTTAATGAACTAAATTCATGTAGAAGAGCCCAACAATGTCTTGCATGCAGCACTTGCTCAGTTAGTGTTAGCCAAAGTGATTATTTTAAGGGTTTAAAAAAATTTATTTGTTTTAATTTATTTATTTTGGGGGCTGTGTTGGGTCTTTGTTGCTGTGCGCGGACTTTCTCTAGTTGTGGTGAGCGGGGGCTACTCTTCGTTGTGGTGCATGGGCTTCTCATTGCGGTGGCTTCTTTTGTTGCGGAGCACGGGCTGTAGGCGCGCGGGCTTCAGCAGTTGTGGCACGTGGGATCAGTAGTTGTGGCTTGTGGGCTCTAGAGTGCAGGCTCAGTAGTTGTGGAGCGTGGGCTTAGTTGCTCCGTGGTATGTGGAATCTTCCCGGATCAGGACTGGAACCCATGTCCCCTGCATTGGCAGGCGGATTCTTAACCACTGCACCACCAGGTAAGTCCCAGGAAAAATGATTAATATTAGAGTGCTCCGAACATATTTGTTGGTAGATGTGTGCATTTTTCATTTTGTTTGCATTTAGAGTAAAGTTACAGGAACATAAGATCTTCCCGGAATCTTCTCGCATGTAACTTTGGTGGGAGGAGGGTTTGGGGTCGGGGATGGCAGACAGTGGTGGTTAGAGGGTCCCCTATAGCTTAAAAAAAATAAGCTTTCCAGTTTTCGCCTCTGGTCCGGGCTCAGGTTGTTACCGAGGATGCCAGCAGGGGGAGCCCGAGTCGCCACAACGTGGCCGGCTCCTTCAAGCCGAGCTAGCGGAAATTACCCTCGACAGAGTACCCACCGTGTGCGGTGCACCCGCCAGTGCCGCACCCGCAGGATAGCTGGAAAGTTGGGGGTTCTGGTGGAGCAGTGAGGTGCCCTGCCTGGAACGAACGCTGTCGTGGAGGCCGACTTCTTGAGCGCGAGGGGCCCCGGTTTGGGTCCTGCACGGGCCTGGGCTAGGGAAGCCCAGTTGGTGGTGACCTGCGCTGGTGGAGGGCCGCGGTGCGCTCTGCTTCTCCGCTGCGCCCTCAGCACCCAGCTCAGAGTAGGCACCCAGTACTTCTCGCTTAGAGTCGCTGGGAGACTTTGTGGTCTTCGAGGCGTAGGCGCAAGGGCCTCCTTCACGGCAGTTTGGAAGTGAAAACCGTATCCTTCCCCCAGCCCTTCACGCCACCCCTGCGGAGACCCGGGAAGAGGTAAAACCTGAGCCCCTTTGCACAAGGTGGGGGTGCCACGTGGGATCTGGCCTTGACTGTGACATTCTTGATTCCACTTCCTGCCGCGCTGTTTTCTCCACCACTACCCTGCGGTGGCGGGTCCGAAGCTGAGAGAAGAGCTAATTTGGGAGCCCTGGTATGTATATATGTATATGTATGTACGTAATAGTTGTTCACAGATATTTTAAAATAACAGAGCTGTCGACAATCCATCATCGTGGCTAATTAAAAAACAGTTTGAGTCTCGGCTTGGAAATGCAGGCATCAAAAAGACTTTGAGAAACGGAATGACCTAAGATGGTTTTCTCCTCGTCCCACCGCAGGTGCGCTCCTCACCTCCAGCACCCCCGCGCCCCAAGGGTGAGGATGAGGTCTGCCGGTGGGATGTGGAGAGAGGTGGGGGAGTGAGGGGACCCGCCTGGGATGCGTCTGCTCAGCTCCTTGCCCACCCAAAAGGCCCAAAGAACTGGTCGGAGCCAGCGACTCCAGCTGCACAGCTGCGGGCAGCCTTGTTGGCCCTGCCAGTGCCTCGCCCACACCTTTTGCCCCAGCAGACTCGTCTGGAACCTGGCTCCTGCTCTCTCAGGCGCTCCGAGAGAACTTAGCTTGGAGTCGTGGAGCTACACGTTTCCATTTGTGTGACCCTGGTCGGGTCAGTTAATCCTTATGAACCATCTGGAGCCAAACTACTAACCCCTTAGGGGGATGTGGGCTCCTTTGGGGAGACTTTCAATCCCCCATTCAGGACTGAGTGCTGGATATATTGCTGAATTTTTATCTTCTTTCATCCTCATGCTCATCTGAGGAGTCTTATTCTCCTCATTTAAAGATGAAGGAGGGCTTCCCTGGTGGCGCAGTGGTTGAGAGTCTGCCTGCCGATGCAGGGGACACGGGTTCGTGCCCCGGTCTGGGAAGATGCCACATGCCGCGGAGCGGCTGGGCCGGTGAGCCATGGCCGCTGAGCCTGCGCCTCCGGAGCCTGCGCTCCGCAATGGGAGAGGCCACAACAGTGAGACGCCCGCGTACCGCAAAAAATAAATAAATAAAATAAATAAATAATAAATAAATAAAGACGAAGCAGCAGCCATTGTTCCCAAGGCCCCTTTAGAAGTTCCTGAAATGGGGTGCTGAAGCCCCTGGGAAGGAGGAGAGACACAGTAACTCTGGCTGAGGGTAGATGTCCCCTTCACCTGGAGTCTTGGTCAGAGGAACCAAAGTGGTACCCTGGACAGGGTAGGTCACCTCCAGCGCCTCACTTTCCCCATCTGTACAATGAGTTCAGAAGTTCCCACATGCCACGGAGCAACGAAGCCTGTTTACCACAACTACTGAGCCTGCGCTCTAGAGCCTGTGAGCCACAACTACAGAAGCCCGCACACCTAGAGCCCGTGCTCCGCAACAAGAGAAGCCACCGCAATGAGAAGCCCATGCACCGCAACGAAGAGTAGCCCCCACTCGCTGCAACTAGAGAAAGCATGCACGCAGCAAGGAAGACCCAATGCAGCCAAAAATAAATAAATTTAAAAATAAATAAATAAAAGACCGAGCCCCCTCACAGTGTGGGAAGGCTCCAGAGGACTCCTGGGCCTCCACTCTGGAGGGAAGGGAAGGAGAGAGGGCCAAATGGCCGGCCGGATGACCGTATGGACTTGGGCAGTTGCAGAGAGTGCTGGAGAGCCAGACTGATGCAGGGTTTAGCAGTTGAGGCCATTCCGGATGTCCAGGTTGGCTCCCACTGTGGTTTGCCAGCATCCCTAAGGCCAGAGTCTGACTCTCCACTCCCCTTCCCTCAGGGAAGCTGAGAGGAAGCTCCTCTCTGGGGACCCAAAACCCAAAAGTCATTTTAGAGAGAGAAATCTCGTGTTCCCTCCTGGCTTCCCTGACCTAGCAAGACTGCATCTTTGAGAGCCTGAGTTGGCACAGCAAGATCCCTTCAGTCTGCTGTTCCCAAGTGGTGCTCCCCAACTCCGAGAAAAGGAATCCTGCCAATCTCCAAACAAGAAAATCAAACCAGTTCAAACACATCAAGAGGAACTAGATTTGGTTAGGGCCCAGTGACGGGAAGGGCAGGAATGGAGTCCTGGCTCTCGCCATTCCATCCCGGAGAAACTCTGCTGTTGGAGGGAGAAAATCTGCACTGTCTGGAACAGTTCAGACTGATTGTCCAACTCTTGGAGAAGTAGCTTAGTTCTCCAGAGCTTTGTCAAGAGCGACTCCACGCACAGTGGTGCAGGAGACCAGGGGCAAGGGCTGTGCGAGAGGCACCCCAGATTAGGTTTCGAACAGCTCTTTCCCCCAACCCGCTGAAGACTCAGCTTCATTTTAAATTCTCCAAAGTCGGGGAAATGAACTCGGGGGTCTGTAGGGAAATTCTTTTTTTTTTTGGCCGCGCCCCGCGGCATATGGCACCTTAGTTCCCAGACCAGGGACCGAACCAGCGTCCCTTGCATTGGAAGCACAGAGTCTTAACCACTGGACCGGAAGTCCCGGAAACTCTTTTAAGAGGTCTTGCCCTCAGGCAGCCCCATCCACTGGTGTTCCCAAAGTCCTTGGGTAGCTGGCTTGTCGGCGCTTGCAGCGGCCTTGTGAGGCAGAGCGACGGCGTTATTAACTACATTTTAGAGTGTGGCAAACGGAGGTTTCCAAAGGAAGGGTGTTCGCCTAAGTCCAGGGCTGGGCCGCTTCCCCTGGCCACCGGCTTCCAGCGAGGGCGCTGGGCGCGGGCTGAACGCCGAGGCTCCCAATTCTGAAAAGGGACGGGAGCTGTCCACACTGTGGTGCTGAAACGCGGACCGCCTCTGCCGGTGTTACCGACAGAGCGAGCTGATTCAGCCACACCCCGGGCCCGCCTTCCAGCCTCGGAGACGGGCTCCTCCGGTGGAACTGAGGTGGGGGATTCTTTACGGAAGGAAAGTAATGCACATCATCATCATCCTGCCTCCAAACCTCAATAGCTACCTAACAGGCCTCACTACTTCCAGCCTTGCCCCCTCAATTCATTCCCCACTCAGCACCCAGAGTAGTTTTTTCAAGAGAGAAATCTCAGCATATTTAAAGTTTTCCAATGGTCTTCCATATAATTCAGAGTAAAACTTAAATGTTCTCACCACAGCCAAGACACCTTCTCTCCCCTTCAATGATCTAGCCCCTGCCTACTTCTCCCACCTTAAACACCTATCAGGATAGTAGTGATAGGGTGAGAACTGGCTAATTTCTCATATATTTTGAAGGCAAAACTGCTATGATTTGCTGAGGGGTTGGAGGTAGGGTGTGAGAGAAATAGTGGAATCAAGGATGATTACAGGGGTTTGATTTGAGCTTCTGTAAGGATGAAGTTTCTACTTCCTGAACTGACAAGATAGAAGTAAGAGCAGAATTTTGGGATTGAGGATATCAGCTTGGGAATTCCCTGGTGGTCCCGTGGTTAGGACTCTGCGCTTTCACTGCTGAGGGCCTGGGTTCGATCCTTGGTCAGGGAACTAAGATCCCACAACCCACAAGTGGCGTGGCCAAAAAAAAAGATAGCTTGGCTCTCGACATGTTAAGTTTGAGAGGCCTATCCGAAAGCTGAGTGGGGGGCAGGTCCCATAGGCAACTGGACTTATAGGCCTGGCATTCAGGGGAGAGGCCCAGGTTGGAGTTTTAAACCTAGGAGTTGTTGCATTATAGGTCTTATTTAAAACCATGAGGCAAGTGAAATTCCTAGGGAGTAAGTGTAGAAAGAAAAAAAATATTCTAAGGGCTGAACACTGGGGTACTTTGATTCTGAGGGGAGGAAGATGAGAATCAGTAAAGGAGGCCAAGAGAGAGAGTCTTTGAGTAGGAGAACAAAGAAAGTGGTATCCTTGAGGCCAGGGGGAAAATGTCTTAAGAAGGAAGGAGAGATCAAAAGTGTCCAATATACTGACAGGCCATGTAAGATGAGGACTGAGAACTGCCCCTTGGATATATCCTCAAAGAGGTCCTCTTTGAGAAATGGGAGTCTGGGTTGGTTGATTAGAGGGAAGACCAAGAGAGAGTAGGAGGAAATGGTAGCTGGCATTGACATAGCCAGGCAGGCTAAGAAAGAGAAAAATGGACTGGGGGCTGGCAGGTTGGCCAAAGGGATGGAACCCCATGAGGTGGTAAAGCCCTGGGCTAAACATTTTCAGCCAGATAAGTGCCCCATTGGCAGACCATGCCCTTAACCTTCCACATGCTTCTAAAATCAGCTCAGAACCTATCTGAGCCTTAATAATACATTCAGGGCACACATGTTTAGCGGAGTTTTCATTTTCCTCTTCTTTTTCATTTGAACTCAAGATCCCAGCTGATGAAATGGTTTGACATTCACCCTTGTGAGATCAGAGCTTTGCAGCCCCTTAACCTCATAGGGACCAGATTGCAATGGGCCCTGGGAGTGTTAGGACACATTCTTGCTTCCCACCAACCAGTGAACCTGGGTGGCCTTGGACCACATACCCTTTGGCAGGCCCCATGCCCAGGCTTGAGGCTCTCCAGAGCCACCTCCCTTGCTCAGCCTCCCTTCAGGAGTGCAGTAGATATCTCTTTTTGCCTTATTTTTCAAGTTGGGAAAGATTCAATGCCCCCAAATATAGTCTGACTCTCCTTGGCCTGTCATTTAGGCAGATGGTAGCAGGCTTTTCTCTCAGGGACCCTGGGCTCAGTGAGAGTCCCCAGACCTTAGGATCACAGTGATCCCCAAGCAGCCTTGATGAGCAGCCCTGAGAAGCAGAGGTGGGCTCTCTCACCCAGTGCCCACCTGTGGAACAATGGCTGTGAGTTCACTGTCTAGTGGGGGAGCACGAAGCGCCCTGTCTCTATTACCAAGGGTGGAGACAAGGACCAACCTTGTGCTCTCAGGTGCCGAGGCTGCAGAAGTGGAGCCTGCGTTCCCTTGGATGCTCCTTGACCTCTGTCACCTCTCTTTAGCTGCTCTGCGTCCCCTCCTGAAGTCATGGGAGAACTGCAGATCCAGGCCACGTGCAGCCCCCAGGCCACCCATGTGTGTGTTTCCCTGGGGCTGCAAAGGTTGCTGCTGAGAGACTAGGCCTCTGGGTACCCCCTGCCCATCCTGCCCCTTCATGAACCACACCTCCTGGCATGATGCCTCCAGGACTGCCCCTTGTCCCATAAAATATCCATATACAGGCTAAACCTAGTAATGCAAGTGTGGTGTGAGCACCAGTGGGGGACCAAGAGTCCCTACTCTGCCTCTGTGTGACCTTGGGCAAGTTACTGCCTGTCTCCAGGTCTCAGTTTTCTCATCTGTCAAATGGGGGTTGAGGAACAAATTGGAACCCATTATCTTTTCCCATCTCAAAGACTCAAGGGTAGCCCCAGCTTGCCTCCTGCTGGCACATGTAAGGCTGCTGCATCTCCAGCTCGGGCCTCTCTTTAGCCCTGGACAGCAGAATGCCTCCTCCTTCCCCAGCCCAAGTCTGAATGCATACCCTTTCCTGTCTGTCCTGGTCACCTCTTTCTCTCTGACCCTGGGAAGACTCTAGGGAGGAGATAATATTCTAACTAAATGGAGAAGAGAGAAAAATGGCATTCCAAGCATGGGCAAAAGCATAGAGTCATGGAAGCATGGCTGATTTAGAGAAGGCCAGTGGCCCAGAGTGGCTAGAATGAAGGATAAGTGGCAAGCAATGGGGACAGATCCTTCAGGGCTTTATAATCCATGCTTATACATTTGGAGCTCATGCTGAAGGCCATGGGGAGACATTGAAGGATTTAGACATGGTCAGAAGTTTCAGTTTAGAAATATTACTCAGGGGTGGTGTAGAGAAGAACTTGAAGGTTTGTGGCAAAGCCTGGATTGTCTCCCTTTCCCCATGCATGCCCAAAAGGAAGACTGCATTTCCAGCCTCTCTTGGAGTTAGGTATGGATCTGTGTCTAAGTTCTGGCCAACTGGATGTAAGCAGAAGTATCTTGTGCACCTTCCAGGGAGTGTCTCTTGTGGGAGGGAAAGTGCGTATTCCTTCTGGCTGGAATGTGCCTTGATGGCTGTTGCCTGGACCTCCTGATCTGGTCTGGTTAGGCTGATGGAAGCATGTTCAATGGGCAAGGCCAGGGCGAGATGGTGGCTACCATCTTTGGTCCACAGCTATACTCTGCTCTTCCAGTGTATTCTCCCACAGCTGCCTGAGTCTTTTGCTCACGTATCCTAAAACTGGTGGCACCTGGGCCATCTCCACTGCTTCCTTTTCCCCATGTTCCCGACTGTTAGCCCCATTCTGGAGGAGGTCTTTCTCAGGGCCATCTCTACATTTGGACAGCTGAGACAGTTTAATCCACTTAGTGAAAATAATAACAACTAATATTCACTGAACACTTACTATGGGCAGGCACTGTGCTCAGGGCTTTGCATGGATGATCACATTTATTATCTCTTAACCTTCATGCCGTCTTGCTTCTGAAACCACACCAGGGTGAAGACAACAGGAAGGTTCTGATGGAGTCAGGAGTCATTATTGAATAGAACGGATGAGGCTCTTCAGGCCCCAACCCCTGACCCACTTTAATCACCTGCTCTAGATGAGGAACCAGGCTCAGAGATGTGAACCAAGTGGCCCAAAGTCACACAGCTGGAAAGTAGTAGACAAGAAACTTCAGGTATTTACTGTGCTCAAGAGAAGCAGGTGACCCTGTGAACTTCACCTCCAGTGGAGGGATTACAAGGGTGGCTCTGGAGCCTATGTTTAAATACCAGCTCTGCCACTTACTGGCTTAGTCTCTCTGTGCCTCAGTTTCCTCATCTGAAAAAGGTGGGTAGCAGTAGTGCAACCCTCATAGGATTACTGTGAAGATTAAAAGAGATAATGCAAATAAAGCGTTTCGCATAGTAGCTATTATTATTTCTATTATTAGTAGTATTACTGTGAAGATTAAAAGAGATAACGCAAATAAAGCATTTCGCATAGTAGCTATTATTATTCCTATTATTATTAGTATTATCATGGGTCTGAACCCCTGCCCTGACCTGCCAGGGAGAATCAGGAGATAGAAAGGAAGGCTGGGGCTGAGAATTTTCTGCCCCATCACCTGTGCTGGAGGCCAAAGGATAGAGGAGGAGCCGTGTGACTGCCTGAGCTGGCAGGCAATTTACTGGAGGAGTTCATTTGGTGACTCTGACTCCAAGTTAATTAAGGATGGCCGCTAGGGGTCATTGCCATGGCGACAATTAGGCTGGGAAGGAGCCTCATGAAGGTGAGGTTTTTTTTGAAGGTGAGGTTTTAACAAGGCCTGTTGTTTTTAACTGGAGATCCCATGAAAGAGGTGTTTTTCAGGCTGCTTCCCTTTCTCCCTTCCTGTGTTTTGGATCCATTTCCAGAGTCTCTGAGGAAGAACAAGACAGAATTCTTGGGATCAGTCCCTCGAGAAAATCAACAGGTTTCTCTCCCTGGTGCTGCTCTGCACCTGAAGGAGGTCTGGGTGGCAGAGGTTTAAGGAGGGAGGGGAGGGTAGAGGCAATGAGGGCAGAGCAGAAGGTGAGGAAGGAGGATTTTATTTAAAATGGAACCAGAAGCCTTTCCTGGAACTTACAAAAGTTGTTGCTGGGGGGATGGTGTAGATGGAAATGGTGGTGGAGGAGCACCAAGCATGTTTCTTCAGAGTTGAGGGAGGAAAGGAAGGAAGGAAGGAAGTGAGGAAGAAAGGCTTCTCTTAATTCCAAGCACTTTAAAAAAGTATGTATTTTTTTCTTTCCATAGTAATATATATGCTTATTGAGAAAAATTAGAAATTTCAGAAAAGTACAGAAAAGAAAATATCCCTGCAGTCCTCCACTCCAACTTAATGACTATTAATGTTTTTGGTAACATAAGCTGAGCAGAGGCTACAGGAAGCCCAACTGAGGGAAGCAATAGGAGAATGTATATTTTTATGTTTATACCCTTTTCTACTGTTTGAATTTTCATCAGGAGAATGTCAAAACTAAGTTAAAATAGCAGGAACTTCCCTGGTGGCACAGTAGTTAAGAATCCACCTGCCAAGGGAAGGGACACGGGTTCGATCCCTGGCCTGGGAAAAGCCCACATGCCATGGAGCAACTAAGCCCGTGTGCCACAACTACTGAGCCTGTGCTCTAGAGCCCACGAGCCACAACTACTGAGCTCACGTGCCACGACTACTGACGCCCACTCAACTAGAGCCCATGCTCCGCAACAAGGGAAGCCACTGCAATGAGAAGCCTGCACACCACAATGAAGAGTAGCCCCCGCTCACTGCAACTAGAGAAAGCCCGCACACAGCAACGAAGACCAACGCAGCCAAAAATAAATAAATAAATAAACAAATTTATTAAAATAGCACACAATGCAACACTTCTGTACATTGAGATGCAGTGTACATTTTTCTCTAGAAAAATAGTGGTCATATTGTACCTACGATTTTGAAATCTAAATTTATCACTTCAAGATAACAAGATATCTTGAACGCTTTACCAGGATATTACGTTTTCTTCCTGACTTTTTTTTTTAAAGCACATTGTAAAATATGCCATCTGTACAAAGAGTAGACAGAAAAGGTAAGTTTCCTACCTGGTTCCCCACTCCAGAGGCAACCACTGATACCAGTTTCTTTTATATCTGTCCAGAGACATTCTATGTACATTCTTTCCATGTATCTGTTTTGTTTAACAATGTTAGCACACTAGTCACTCAGTTTTGCACCTTACTTTTTTCCCTTTCAAGTGTGTCTTGGAGATAGTTCCATAGCAGCATGTATAGAACAGTCTCATTCTTTTTTAACAGCTGCATTTGATACAATTCTGGACTCCAGTGCATCTCACCAGTACCCTGTTGGTGGACGCTCAGGTTATTGCCACAGATAAGGCTGCCCCGCTATATCTGAGGTTGGAGTTCTAAAGGAGACTTACTAACTCAGAGTATTACCCCATTATTTTTAATGGTTTTGTAATATTCCAGAACATAAATGGCCATGACACATTTAACAGTTCCTTATGGTTGAACATTTAAATTGTTGCCATTTTTCACAATGGGCTACCCGTGATAGTCCTTGAGGAGTCCACAGTCTGCTGGGGGAGATAGACAAGTGAACAAGCCCGTGTAATAATAATACATTGCATAGCTGCTGTGATGGTGGAGTGTCCAGGAATGGCACAGCACAGCTTGCAGAAGTCAGGGAGGAACCAGGCTGCAAGTGAGAGGAGGGAGGATGTCAGGGCTTTAGGCAGAGGTCCTGAGCTATGAAGCACTTGGCTGGTTGCTGGAGCTGGGGGTCATTAGGTATGAGCAAGAGGTAGTCCTGCCCCTTAAGGGACTCCTAGAGGGGTCTTGGATACACTTTCATACCCAGCATTTGGCATAGTGGTCAGTACTTGGTGATGTTTATGGACAAATGAATAAATAGAGGATAAAAGGAGAGGAGCTGGCAAAGTGGGCAGAGGCCATGGCTTTGATGGCCAGGCTGTAGGCTTAAACTTTGTCTGGTCAGGGATGGGGTCCGCCTGAAAGCCCTCATATGGGAATGGGAAGAGTCAGATCTGCTCTCATAGAAAGGTTCCTCTGGGAGCCCAGGTGGAATCAGGGTGGCACATAGACTGCAAACCAGGTGTGAGACACAGTAGTACTGTTTCCCCATATTCAGTATCCCTCCCTTCACCGACCTTCCCTGCAGGAGGATTATACGTCCCAACCCTGGTGAACACAGGCATGGCCATGTGACTTGTTCTGGCCAGTGAAACATGAATGGAAGAGATTTTTCAGGAGCAGCTTTAAGGGATGGTTAGTTTGGGGTCTGCCATGTTCTCATTTCTCTCCCTTAGCAATTGTGGAAGTACTGGCTGATATGGAGCTCCCTTCAGCCTGCATACCTGAGTGACTATAATGAGCACCTGCAATAGGTATTTAAACAAGAGTGAGAAATAAGTGATGTGGCTTCAAGCTACTACGATTTGGGGAGTTGTTTGTTACTGTAGCATAACAATGCTTATTCTGACTGATACAGAAGGGAACTGGATGGGGTAATTCCCAAGTCCCTTCCAGATTTGCATAACAGGCTGTGATTCTGCCGTGCTGGCTTTTCTGTGGCTTGGGCCTGTGAGTCTACTTTTGGCTTACCCAGTGATACTCAACCTCAAGTTCTTTTAAATACCTAGACTCATGGCCTTTCTGCTAGACCCACTTTGAACCCCACAAACATTTCTCAGGTGGAGAGAAACCTACAGCAGAAGTTTGCAGAGGCTGCTGTCCCTTCTGAGATATGGCTCCTGGGGGCCTTTAAGGGTCAGAAATATCAACAGCCATGTTGGGATCAATAGTAAGAGGAGGGTGTATCCTTGCTCACTAGGATTCTCTCTTTCTGAAGGGGAAACTGAGGCCGTAGTGCTACTTTAACCCAAACCCTTCATGCCATTGTACCGAGAAGCTGCCTTCCCAATAGGGACACATCTCACAGAGCTGAAGGTCCAGAAGAAGGATGTCCTTGGACATTGTAGCATCAGGGCTCAGTGAGCTCCCCAAGGATTCAGGTCCTCCATCTCCATCCTTCATGTTAGCTTTATCCTCAGGAACATTCCCTCTTCGTGATTACAAGGTGGCTGCTGGTTGTCATCAGGGACATGGGATTACTTTCTTGCAAGTGAGAAGATGAGGGAAAACTCTCTACCCAATCCATGGACCTGTACTCCTCACCAGGGCAGATGGCACTGACTGGCTCAGACCAGCTGTTCCCAATCCCATCAGGTCTAGTGCCCCCTTTCCATAGCAAATATTACTATCCTAATGAAATCTGTAGAAAATAGAACCCACTAACACATATAATTGCAAAAATATCAATGCAATGCCCTAACTGTAAAGGAAAAACAAAAGGAAATGTATAATGAAATAATATGTATTTCAAGATACATCCTAAGTATTTATCAGGTATTCTTTTGTTTCTTTAATTTTATTTATTTATTTATTTTTGGCTGTGTTGGGTCTTCGTTTCTGTGCGAGGGCTTTCTCTAGTTGCGGAGAGCGGGGGCCACTCTTCATCGCGGTGCGCGGGCTTCTCACTATCACGGCCTCTCTTGTTGCGGAGCACAGGCTCCAGACGCACAGGCTCAGTAGTTGTGGCTCACGGGCCTAGTTGCTCCGCGGCATGTGGGATCTTCCCGGACCAGGGCTCGAACCCGTGTCCCCTGCATTGGCAGGCAGACTCTCAACCACTGCGACACCAGGGAAGCCCCAGGTATTCTTGATTCTAGAGTATTCTAGAAGACATGATGAAACAATCAGGTGCCTTCACCTGCATAGAAGACCTCCATGAGTATGGCAGTGATGGATGCAGACAGATACAGATGGATTGTTTTGGTGACTAAAATGCCACTGCTATGTGACTGTGTTGAAATGGTAACTTTTGAAAGATTCTAAACAACACAGAACATAAGCTTCCTCAATGTACACAGTGGTGGTTGTGCTATGGTGTATATTCAATATATATATTAAAGCCGTGCCAAAAAAACTTTCTGTTAACATGTAAAGTGAGATTAGATCCTAGGCTCAGATTTTTCACCTATGTCTCTGTCCCATGGGACATTTGAAAGTCATGTGGGATTCAGGCCAAAGCTTTGTTCTGTGGAACTTTCAGGGATTCTAGCCCCCACCCCAGCTCACCAAATATTCACAGTGCCCCCATCATCATGACAACCAAAAATGTCTCACAGAAATGTAAATGCCCCTAGGAATACTGCTGCCCTTCTGGAAAACCTCTGGTTGGTCCAATCAGGAATGCTTTGTTGGGGGAATTCCCTGGAGGTCCAGTGGTTAGGACTTGTTGCTCTCACTGCCAGGAGCCCGGGTTTGATCCCTGGTCGGGGAACTAAGATCCCACATGCCGCACAATGAGGCCAAACAAACAGAACAGAACAAAATAAAACAAAAACAGGAGGCAGAAAGACAGGGTAGGCTGGTCCTGCACCCACTGAGACAGAATGAGTCCTCTCTCCTTGACTTTCTCCAGGACACTCAGGTTTGTCCAACTCTTCCTACCATACAGAATCCCTTTCCTGCTACTATCTCAATGGACCTTGCCTCCTGTGGGTTACTCGGCTTTTTAAAAACTAATTTGTAGGTAATCTTTATATATTATAGATACTATTCCTCTTTTTATTTACATTGTTGACATGTTTTCCAATTGTCATTTTACTTTTAACTTCATATGAGGTATTTTTGGCTTCATGTAAGTGTTTAACTTTTATGTAATCAAATCTGGAAATCCATTTCCTTGTGTACATCAGGACTGTGAGGCTGGATGAACTGGTGGTTTTCATGAGCTGACAGGAAGGAGGCCTGCTGGGATGAGGGAACTGTGCTACAGAAAGGCCAGCTCACCAGCCTGTGACACAGGCAAATGTCCAGAGGCCTAGACCAAACCTCCCCTCCACTCCTCCCCCCAGGAAGTACAGCCATTTTCAGGGCCTGGGATGAGGAGTTCTTCCTGAATCCTACCAGTATTACTTCTGGAGCGATGAATGACTGACAGTTCTGTCTGAGGAAGGCTGAGGGGTCCCTGAAGGTCTCCTGGCTTTGGGAGTGGGTGTTCAGGGCAACAGTGGAGCCAAGCGGAGGCCGCCGAGGGCTGGGAGGCAGAGGAAGTGGGGTGAGTTTCAATGCTGCAGCTAACTGGCTGTGTGGCCTTGGAGCAGCCCCTGCCCCTCTCTGGGCTCAGCTTCCTCTTCTGTCCAAGAAGGGGGTTGACCGCCATGGTCTCAAGGTTTCCTTTCACTGCAGATATTCTACCACTGTTTCTCCATGTACCCCTCCCTTGAAAGAGCCTCACTGTGGGAGCTGCCTCATCCTGCCGCTCATCTTGGGCAGGAGGGGTCCTTTGTGTGAGGATGTCTAGGAGTATCCATAGCCCTAAAAATTTGGCCCAAGATGTGACTTCCCTGGTGCCTGGCTTCAGCCCTGGAAGTACAGAATGGAGGCAGGTCCCACAGGGCTCCCATTGGGCATCCCTTCGCCCCCCACATATCAAACCTATTAACACTAACGCACACTGAATATAATTTACTCTGTGAGGTACGTGGCAATTGGCTTATAGGCACTTATAGGCACTATAAGTTCTGTTCTGTAGGTATCTAATCAAACATTTGTTCATTTGGATGTTGCAGTTTTCTTTTAAAAAGCAACACTTTTGTTTTCATGCCCCTTATATTTTTGTAGCCACAGAAAAGCTGATAAGCTGAACCCTGTGCCTATTGCCAGGCTGGTGACCCCTAGCCTTGGGCTTGCTCCCAACCCCCAGCCCCCCAGCCTCCCAGCCTGGCCCACGCCCCCTCCATCACTCCTCAAGACCTCCTCAGTCTTCTGCAGTTCTCCCTGCTTCCAGTCTCTGTCTCTCCAACTTTCCCTACTCAACACAGCCAAAGTGATCTTAATTTCTTTTCTTTTTGAAAAATATTTATTTATTTGGCTGTACCGGGTCTTAGTTGTGGCACGCAGGCTCTTTTAGTTGCAGTACGTGGGATCTAGTTCCCTGACCAGGGGTCAAACCCGGGCCCCCTGCATTGCCAGCGCAAGTCTTAACCACTGGGCCACCAGGGAAGTCCCTCTTTTTCTTTTTTTATAAATACAATTTTCAATTTAATAATTTTTGTTTAGTTTATTTTTCAGAACGGTGATTCATTCACATGTCTCAAAATTCAATACGAACAAAATATACACAGTGAAGTTTTCCCTCCCACCCCTGTGCTCAGCCACCAGTCCTACCCCCAGAGGAAACTACTGTCTATCACTGTTGTATATCTTCTGGATAAATTCTGTGAATACTCAGGAGTGTATGTATACATATTCTTTATTTTTGCAGCCCCCTCTTTTCTTTTCTTTTTTTTTTTTTTAACACAAATGACAGCAGGATACTTTTCTAAGTGCACCTCCAACCGGACCTTTGTGTGGCTTCTTAGTGTCCCGCATCGCAAAGCCCAAACTCTTTGGGCTGGGACTAAAGGCGCTCCGCAGCCCGCCCCTCTTCTGACCGCTCCCCAACATCCTTGCTCACCTCCAGGCCTGTGCACACCTCTGCCTCCGCTCGGAGCACCCTTACCCTGCTCCTGGTACCTTCTGCTGTTCTTCAGGGCTCAGCTTCCCTGGCTCTGCACGCTGCTCTGGCAGTATCCCTCCTGCCTATGTGCGCATTCAGCGCCCGCCACGGGCCACCGCCGCTCTCTGCTTCCTTGTGAGTCTCCCCCGCCAGGCTGTGTGATGTTCCGGGACAAGAGCCTGTACCTTACTCATCTGGAATCCCCAGATCCGGGCCCGGTGCCTGGCACAGAGAGGGAGCTCCCTCCGCAAACGTCGCCCAGTGGGTTCGGAACGGTATGACAGGCGGGGATCGCTTTGCTACAGCGGCACCTCGTGGTAGGCCTCGGAAGTGCAGCAGGAAGGGGATACTGGGGCTAGGGGCGGGGGTTCCATGGCTCCAGATGTCCCTTGGGGTCCGAGTCGGAGACGGTCTCCCGCCCATCCACTCTAGACCCCACCTTGCCCAACGGCGCCCAACCTAGGCAGAGCCCAGTGGGCGGGTGACACGCCTTTCCATCACCGGGACTGCCGTCGGCTAAGGAGATTTGCCTACCCCATGATCATTGGCTTTGGGCACTTAGCAGAGAGAGAGAGAGAGGGAGGGAGGGAGGGAAGGAGGGAGGGAGGTGTGTGTGTGTGTGTGTGTGAGCTAGCATGTACCCTGAGCCGATACTTAATACCACTCCTCTTCTATAAGACCAAATTTTAGCAGTAACAATCATGAAATGAATAACAATAAATAGCAGGCAGCCAAAATTTTCTTTTACTGAATTTTGTATATACACTTATGCCATTTCAAAAAAAATAAAATTAAAAATACAATAATCCTTATAGTACAAAAAGGGGAAAAATGGATACATACTTTTAAATTACATTATTTTTAAAAGGGGGGAATATATATCTACATATTGGTCTATCTCAGTAATGAATACAATTACATTAGAATTAAATCAGAATAAAAGACTAACAAGTTAAAAAGAAGAAACTTGATTTCTAAACAAACTGTTCAAATTCGGTAAAATATTTCCTGTGTAATCTAAAATGTACACTTTCCTAACAAAACTATTATGTCCTCACAACTCACACTCTAATTCACTGTTTTAAATGTTAAATACAAATAAAACTAAGCAATTCAAGTCCTGTATCTACAATTTCATCATCACAGAGCTAGTGCTAGGCGACACAAACTGCACCTGAAAACACTCAGTTGATTCCAAACACCAGAACTGGATAAGGGGCCAACTGCATGGAGCTGGGAGTTATTGGGATTAACTTCCATGTAGAACACAGGGTTAATTAAAGGATAAGTAATAAAAAATGTGCTGACTTGAAGCCTATTTATTTATTATTAAAGCCAACAGATTAAGACACAAAAGGACACATGTTATATGATTCCACTTATATGAGAAACCTAGAATAGGTAATTCACAAAAACGGAAAGTAGAAAGAGGTTACCAGGGGCTGGGGAATGGAGATTGGAAGTTATTGTTTAATGGGTACAAGGTTTCTGATTGGGATGATGAAAAAGTTCTGGAAGTAGTGGTGATGGTTATACAACATTGTGAATGCACTCAATGCCATTGAACTGTATGCTTAAAAATGGTTAAAATAGTCACAATAAAAAATAGAAAAAATGATTAATTTTATGTTATGTATTTTTACCACAATAAAAATCATCTGAAAAAAACCAAACAGGTTAGAATTAACAAAATAATTTTGGGAGGGGGGAGGAATATCTTATCACTGATGTGGTTAAAGAATTGCCAGTGGGGGCTTCCCTGGTGGTGCAGTGGTTGAGAGTCCGCCTGCCGATGCAGGGGGCACGCGTTCGTGCCCTGGTCTGGGAGGATCCCATGTGCCACACAGCGGCTGGGCCGGTGAGCCATGGCTGCTGAGCCTGCGCGTCAGGAGCCTGTGCTCCGCAACAGGAGAGGCCGCGACAGTTAGAGGCCTGTGTACCGCAAAAAAAAAAAAAAAAAAAAAAAAAAAAAAGAATTGCCAGTGTGCAAGGGGTTGGGGGAAGCAGACTGAAGGTGTGTTTTACTATGGTTTTCAAGTTCTCTACAGACAAGGTACTTGCCTGCCCCCAGGCTGGATCCCTTGAGACAACTTTGGTGTGTTTATCTTCGTGGGTCCAAGGTGTGTTTGTCCCTCTTTTGTGTCTGAGTCTGTGAAGTCTGAGTCTTTGGGCTTCTCATGTGTGTGTGTGTGTCTCTGTTTATGTCTTTTTGTGTGTATATTTGTGTGTCTGTCTACAGTGAGATGATCAGGCACCCATCACAGTGCCTATGATGAGGATCCAACAACTGTTAACTGCTGTGTGCTTGTTTGTGGGTTCTCGTCTTTGTGTCTCCATGGTTCTGATGGTGGTGGGGTTTTGGTGTCTCTGTGTACAAGTTTCTATGTGTGTGTATGGTGTGTGTGGTAGGTACATGGTGACTGTCTCCATCTCTGCTCCTCCTCTCTGGCCTGTGTGGGGGGGTGCCACAGTGGATGGGCTCATAGGGAGGGCTGCTGCTGCCCCCAATTTTGTGGCTTAGGGTTCCCCCAGAGCTGCACTGGTGGGAGAGGGCACCCCATAGCTTGGCTTTCCCAAAAGCCACACCAAAAAGTCTCTGACATTTTGCCTGAGACGGTCTTCCTAGTGACTCCCAGTCCTTCCAAAGTCCCAGCTAGCCCTGCACTTGCTCATCCACGGACCCCCAAATTGGGCAGTAAGGAGTGGACAGCAAACCACCCCGGCAGTGGGCAAGCCCTCTTGAGGTCACCTCGGTCCACCCCTTTCACAGAGCTAGGAGCATGAGTCCTTAGGGCAAGTGGCCCGGGAGCCACATGGGACTCCAATCCTGGGTCTGGAGACCCGATGCATGCCCCTCCCCTCGGCCCATCAGTCACCTCTCTGGGCCTGAGTTCCACTACCTTCAAAGTAGGCACAGTAACTCCAGTTGGAATATCTCCCTCCTTCCAAACACAGCCCTAAGCAGGCTTCAATGCAAGCCCCTTTCAAGACTAACAGGATGAGCCTTGTGAAAGGTCTTCAGAGCAGTTGATGAATAGGTAGGGGGTGGCTGGGGGCCGGAGGCAGTGAGCCAGGCAGGCTGGGAATCCTGTAGCTTCAGAGTCAGGAGGGAGCGGACCTGACTCACAAAGGGTGGGGGGCACACTTCCCTTTCCAACTCTGAGGTTCCCAAGCAGGGGGTAGCGGGAAGCCTCAGCTTCCTGAACAAAGGTCAGCCCCCCTTGCCGCTGATGCTCTTTTGGGAGCCTTGGCTTTGGCCAGCAGGGAAGAAAGGCTCCTTCTCTCTGGGTCGTGGCAGGCCTGGCACAGGGCTGCCTGGGAAACAGTGTCCAGTGTCTGGCTCCAATGGGCATTCAGAAGCTCAGGGCCTGGCAGGCTCTGCCAGCTACCAGAAATAAAGGGGCATTGTCCCTTCCTCACCGGAGCCAACGGGTCTTTCCTCCCCTGCTCTTGGGGGCCCAGTGGACTCCCTGCTCCCAGGGTATTCTGGAACCCAGGGGTGTCCACCGTCAGGCACCAAGACCCAGTTCTGAGGGAAGAGGGCTTGGGGAATGGGCTGGGACTCCTGGTTCTCATTCAAGTGCTCAAGTGTGGGGAGAAAGAGTTCTGGATTCAGAACCACCCTCTGAGCTACAAGATGGCCTGACTTGGGGCTGAGGGTGTGTGTGGGCACCAAGCAGCCAGGACACAGGGCCTCTCAGATGCTCCTGGGGTCCAAGTTCCCATCTGTGTGGTCTGGCACAGCTCTGAACTTCTCCCTATAGACTCCCAAGCTAGCAAGAAGCTACCGAAATCTTTCACGAATCCAGAGTTTTGAGATGGGCAGCTCTACCTGCACTCCTGAGTTTAGGAAACCTGCTTGCAGATCAGGGAGATACTGAAGCATCAACCAGACAGCTTGTGTGGATCCCGTGCCCACGGTGGAGACAGCTTTACTGGAAGCTCTGCCTTCGGGGAGTAAGCAAAGCTGATGAAGAATGACACTTCCATCCTTTCATCCACTAAAAACCAGGTGGCGGGACTTCCCTGGCGGTCCACTAGTTAAGACTCCACGCTTCCAGTGCAGGGGGTGCAGGTTTGATCCCTGGTCGGGGAACTAAGATCCCACAAGCTGCGCAGCGTGGCAAAACCAAGCAACCAACCAAGCAACCAACCAACAAACAAAAGTAGGTGGCTAAAGGCAATGTGGACTGGACCCTGGAACAAAGGACATTAGTGGAAAAACTGGTGAAATCCAAATAAGTCTGGAGTTTATATCATCGTATTGTAGAAATGGTAACTTCCTAGTTTTGACAAATGTACCATGGTCGTATATGAAGTTAATGTTTGGGGAATCTGGATGAAGGGTATACGGAACTCTGTACTACCTGCAATTTTTCTGTAAGTTAAAGTTATTCCAAAATTTAAAAGTTACTTTTTTTTTTTTTTTTTTTTTTGTAGTACGCGGGCCTCTCACTGTTGTGGCCTCTCCCGTTGTGGAGCACAGACTCCAGACGCGCAGGCTCAGCAGCCATGGCTCACGGGCCCAGCCACTTCGCGGCATGTGGGATCTTCCCAGACCGGGGCACGAACCCGCGTCCCCTGCATCGGCAGGCGGACCCTCAACCACTGCGCCACCAGGGAAGCCCCTAAAAGTTACTTTAAAAAAGGCCAGATGGATACTATAGAAGGAGCCCTTATTGCACACCACTTTCGCCCCAACATACAACGGTTGTTACTAAGATCGCTGGAAACCTTAGTCTGAGCACTACTTTTGGATACAACTTATTTAGAATTAATGACCATTCTGCATTCAAACAGGGCCTAAGAAATATAGTTGCCATTTATAGAGCATATCCTATGTGTCAGGGCCTGATACCCATCACCTCATATAATGCACACGCCATCCTACAAGCGTAATTTCTGTACAATCACTGTTTAGAGATGGAGAAACTGTGGTTCAATGGGTTATAAAGCCCGTTGAGATCACAGAGCCAGAGCTGCAGAGCCCAGGCATGCTGACTCCCGTATCCGGACACTTCCGGAGTTCTTCCCATAGTCCCAGGTCCCCAGGGTGAGATTCCTACCTGATAACTCAGTTGGCTAAGGACATGGCTCTTGTGATGTGATTGGCCAGTGGGGGGTGGGGGGATGGCTCAGAAGAGGAGCTGTTTCTAGGCCTCCTGGAGCTTCCCATGGTTTGTAAACCAGCAACCTCTCAGGGGGTCCATCTCTCATCAGAGGCTGAAGACCTTTCTGAAGCCCTCTCTCATCAGTCATGAGTTCCTGTTGCTGTCCTGGAAAGTAAGGAGGCAGCATTTTAGCTCCCCCCTTCGCTCCTGGTGGGGACTCTTCTCGTACTTTCCAGGCCCCTTGGCCAGTGTGTGTGTCGGGGGAGGGGGGCGGGTTTCCCTCAGCTTTCATTAAGTCTTAGCACAGCTGCCCAGACTGTGGTTGACTGGGACCCAGCAGGCGCCCGTGATGGGGCGGTGGAGTGGGGGCAGGACGCCTGGGTGGGCGGCAAGTGAGAGCTGGCTTCCTGGGGCCTCCCTGGGTGCTGAGCAGCGTGGCCACTTCCGAAGGCCCCTTTGTTCGCCCCTTTATCCAGAAGAGTGGCTGCGATTGTATGGGTACAAAGAGCCTGCGGGCCTTGACTTCCCACCCCTGCCTGTGGCCCAGCAGGGAGAGGGTTTCCCAGGCTCCGGTGAGTCAGCCGGAGACTCAGACCTTCTACTTCTGGGTCCCAGAGCTGTTCATTCATCTAGCCTGCATTGGCTCCCCTGCCCCTGGGCCCCGGCTATTCACACTGGCCACCATCTCCCTGTCCCTCCTGTACTCACATCGGGACACACACAGCAAGCAGTTCCCGCGCTAAACAGGGGAGACTCCAGGAAGATGCGGCTTGCTCCATTCACCTGCTGCAAAGTGTTTTTGGAAGGTTTGCTGACTTGTAGGCAGCCGAGGATGCACAGGGTGTGGGCCTCCCCAACAGGCAGCTGGAAAGTGGGGTAGGGTGGGGAAGCGGGCCGGAGGCCTGTCTGTGGGGACTTGCACCCACCATGAGCATATGCATGGCTGCCCTGTGCCAGAGGAAAAACAGAGTAAAGAAAGGAAGAGGAAGGCAGGACATCTTGACCTCCACCTCCCCTCCTCCTTGAAGCACTGATATGCCGAGCCCTGGCCTCATATAATGGTGCTCAGTGCTCCCAGTAGTACCCCTTCTTATAGACAACTAAGCGTGAGAGAAGGAAGTGACTTTCTCAAGGACTCACAGCTCAAAAGTGAAATTTAAGGCCATGGGTCTCTGATCCTTAAGGCCATGCTTTTTACTACAGTTCAGGAGAGAGAGCAGGAATGCCAACCAGGGGGCAAACTACATGGCCATGGCCAAAGAGCCTGCTCTGGGGCTGGCTGCTTTGGCCTCATCTGTCCAGACTACCCAGCCCCAGTGATCCCCTGGGAGTGGCCACCTTTACCTAGTGGGAAGGTTCTGGTCCTTCCAGGAAAGAGCCAGAAAAGCCTTTCCACCTGGTTTGATCTCTTGCCTCTCTGTCTGCCCCTCGCCTCCAAAGAAGAGCAGGGGTACTGCCCCGGGCGCATGAGCACACCCTGGGCCTGCTAGCGGGGGGAAATAATGGCTCGTCTATAGGCCAATGGCTCTCACCCGACCTGTTTTCCTCTAGGTCAGGGGAGGCAGTGACTCAAGGTCTAGTGGTCTGTCCCTGGAATCCAGAAGGGCAACCCCAGGGGCCAGACTCTGGACATCAGCCCTCTAGGAAGAGCCCACCATGGCTCACCTCCCACAAGCCAGAAGTCCTTCAGGCATCATGGTAGCTAACTCATTCCTGGTCTCCTCTGCACAGATGGGAGCAGCCCAGCTGAAACTTCCTTCTCGTTCCTCCTCCTCTCCCTTCCTCCACTCTCTCCTACCTCCAAACATCTCCAGGGGCCCAGGATTTGAAGCTCATAAATGGTATTGTCAGCACAGCCTTCCACTCATCAACCCAGAGTGCCCACAAACCATATAGCTCACACCGGAAGGAAGCCTTGGGTTTCTTCTCCTCCAAGCCCCTCATTTCACAGATGGCCCAGAGATGGGATGCAACTTGCCTAAGGTCACAAAGCCCAGTGCACTAAAGTACTATGTGGCCACTTGTCCATGGGAATAAAAAGAATCATAGCACCATTTATTGAGCACCTACTAAATTTTAGGTCTTGTGCTAGGCATTTGTACCTATTGCATGATAGCAACCCTTTAGAATAGGTACCACTATTTCCTTTTATTTTGCACCAGGGAGCTGAAACACTGAAAAGTCCAATTACTTGTCCAAGGTCACACAGCTAGGAAGTGGAAGAGCAGAGATTCAATCAAGCCCTGTCTGCTCAGGCTCTGACCGTTAATGAGGTCTGCTAGGATCACCTGCTCCAGCTCTCTCCTGCTTAGGACCCATTGGTCACTGACTCTCTCAGAGATTGCTTGAGGCCAAGCAGAGGCCTCTGTGTTATGCTAGACTGTCCTCTGCCAGCCCAGCCCTGCAGCCCCATCACACACCTTGCTCCTGCTGGAGGTGCTGCCATCAGTTCCACCAAGGGACTCTGTCCTGCTTGCTCAGAGCCTTCAAATGAGGGCAGAGGAGCATCCTCGGAGAACGGGGGTATGGGGCTCAGAGCCTCTCCCCTTCCATCTGTCTGCCCACCCAGGAGCCCTCCCTCTGAGATGTCACATGAATTTGGCATTGGCAGAAGCCCAGGGCAGAGGAGGGAGTGCAGCCACAGCTGTGGGAAAGAGGCGAGAAGGAGGGAGGCAGGCAGCCAGAGACATCCCCAACCTCTGGCTGTCCCTTGGAGCAGAAAGGGGCCTGTCAGATGTGGGAGGACAAGGACCTAACGCCTGCCAAGGGAAGGCACTAAGCTCGGGCCTCTTGCAGCCCTAGAGGGTCTGACCCCAGCTGAGCCAGTGTGGGGCAAAGCAGCAGGTTTGCAGGGGAAGCAGGGGGTGCTTGGTCCAGCAACCAGGTTCTTACCCTTCACATGGTGTCCCCTGCATTCGTAGGTCACAGGACGCCTGGGGGTGAGGAATTAAGGGATCCAGGCAGCAGGGAGCCCCTGTTGCTGGCCTGCTGAGCATCCCAGACTAAATGGGTACAAACCTCAGGGCCTGAGAGGAGGAAGAAAACTGGTCCATTTGACAGATGAGGAAACTGAGGCCCAGATAAGGGAAGGGACTTTTATGGGTTCAAACATTAGACTATAGGTAGTTAGGGCTCTTGACTGTTGGTGGAAAGGATTCAGGGAGGGCCACCAGGGGATCTCCCATACAGGGTCTCCAGCCCAAGAGAGCTCAGAGTCTAGAGGATGCTATCGGGAGACTGGGGGCAACTTCTTCCTGGGACAAGGGCTTGGGTCCAGAATGCTCATGGGGGTTCCCTGCAGCACCAGAGCTAACCTACATGGTATCTCCATTTGAATTAGAAAAGAAGACCCATTTCCCTAACCACCCAGACTTTCTGCACCCCAGAGCTGAGTGCCCTTGGCAACCTGGCCCCTCTCCACCCAGTCTTCTTTTCTAACCATCACCTCTCTCCACCGCATTTCCTCTCTCCTTCTACCCTCCCATTCTCTGAGCTCAGCTGTGCCCCTATCCCTATCACCTCCAGAAGTCCAAACTCCCCAGCAGGGCTCACACAGGCCTATTAGGAGCCAGCCTCTCCATCCTTCCACGTGTCCCCTGCTCTAGCTGCACTGAGCTGCTGCCGTGCCCTGAGCAGACCCGCCTCGGCATCTGCTGTGTCTTCTGGCCAGAACTTGGTTCTCCTTCTTTGCCTGGACTGCTCCTGGGCATGCACCAAGGCTTAGAGGCCCCAGTGGCTGAGTTAGCTGCCCCTCCTTCGGGCTTCCCCTTACACGGGCCTTGCCTCACTGTACCCTCACATGATGTGCTGTCTCTCTCCCAGGGGACACAAGGCTTCGGGGGTGGGGGCGGAGCCCATGTGCCCCTCCCAGCTGCATCCCGGGGTCTAGGCCCATAATACAAATTGCTACTATCTAATGAGTGTAATGAGTGTACCCTGTGTGCAAGATACAGTGAAAAATGCATCACACACAACACTTCAGCGACTCTTCACCATGACCCTTTGGGTTCTATTACTAATAATTAATAATAAATGCTATTATTAAGCCCATTCCACAGGTGAAGAAACCGAGACCCAGGGAGGTTATGCACTTTCCTGCCAAGTCTTCTATCACACGCTCCACCTCTGAGAAAATGTGAGGTAAATGAACTGGGTCTGCGTGGAGAGGCAGGGGGGATCTGGGATGCTTCTCTCACCAGAGTGTGGCACCAGGTCCCTGATTCCATCAGGGACTAAGTCCCAGCCCAACGGGCTCCAGGATCTTCTCAAACTAGCGCTGGGTCCTAGCCTCAGCTTTGTCAAGAGATGTGTGAGTCTTATTCCCTGAGCTTCTGGGCTACTCCTGTAAAATGGACATTGTGGTCCTGCCCTGGCTCCCCGGCACGCTGGTTTGAGGGGCTCAGACAAGATCCTGGATGTGAATATGCTTTGACAATGGGAAAGCTTCACACAAACAGAAAGCAGTGTTTGGTATTAATAAAAGCTACTGGCCTCTCTTTGGCTTCTGCCGCCCCCTTGTCCAGGGTCTGGGGCTCCCCAGACTGCTGGGGACAGGGGTGCTTGGGCTGTCTGGGGGTCATCAGTTCCCTCTCCTTGCTGGATCCTGATGCTCCTCTATGTCTTTGTGGGAGTGGGTTGGCAGCCTACCAGGAGATGTAGGACAACGTCTCTAGATGTTGAACCCTAGAACATGTAGGGTTCTAGGCCCTGGGAGGCCCCTTGCAGCTGTGTGCTGGGAGCATCAGCAGGGAGCATCAGTTTCCCCCGGTGTAAGATAAACTGTTTTAGGGCTTGTCATGAAGCCCAAGTGGGGAAGTGGGTTTAAAATCCAGCCTGCACTCAATCCCCAAGCTGTATGCCCTGCAAGCGCTGCCCAGAGGGGGCGCCTTTTCCGAATTTTCGCACAAGACTTGTCTGGGCTGGCAGCTGAGCTGGGGTGCAGGTCCTATCAGGAGAGAGGCAGCCTGCCATCTGAAACCCTCCAGGACTCCCTGGGGTTAGGGCACTTTTCCAGGCATGGATATTCAGCAGGTCTCTGAGGCAGGCATGAATTTGCATCCCCAGTTGCCCATGAGGAACCTGGGTAGGTGATGTGTGTGGAGGTGCTGCTGGTAGGCCCTGGGGCCTGGGCTAAGATCCACCATCCATCTGCCCCATGGTCTGAGCATCACCGGCAGACGTGGCTTCCGGATGCCAGGCCCTCCTCTCCATCCTCCAACCCTCCTCTCTTGGAAAGAATGAAACAGATAATAAAGTTCTATTTCCATCACATTTGCCATTTCCTGGTCTAAGTTAAGAGTGTCAGGAAATCAATCTGACAGGAGGGACAGTTTATAGAAGTGATTTCATTTATTTTACTCTCAATATCAAGGAGGCTTTGCAGGGAATAAACTTTTCCTCTAGGTAGGCTGGTAAACTCTGACTTGTTTGCAAGCTTATTTTAAATCTGTGGTATCATAGGAATAAGGCTAGTTTGGGGCCTGGTTCCAGCTCACACTTATTCTTGACTCATCTGAGTTATTAATTTTGATGGCACTTGTACCATCATGCACACGATCATCTTGATTTGGGTTTCTTGCATTCCTGTGACTGGTCCTGCACTGGTGGAGCCCCTTCGTTTCAGGGGCTGTTTTCTGGAATTCAAGAGCTGCCAGTCACAGCTCAAGAGGAGGCTTGGATCTGCAGATCCAGAACTCAGGGTCAGGCAGCACTGCCCTCCTTAGAGGTGGGATGGTGCCCTGGCTTCAAGGTGACCAGGGAGGGGAAGATGTCCACATCCCTTGCCACAAGAGCCTCTGGGGCGACAGGGCAGGGGTGGGGAGTAGGGGTGGAGGCTTGGTCTCTTGATCTTTTAGCCCCCTGAGGCTCAGTAAATTAATCCGCTAAAGAGGTTGGGTTGTTTTTTTATCTCACTCCCAACACCCACACCCACCCCTCCAGTCTCCTTTATACACCCTGGGGGCTGAGAGAACAGACAGGACTAAAACCCACAGAGGGGTCAGAGGGGAAGGCCTGGCAATTAACCTCACATCCTGAGCAGGGTGGGGTCAGGGGTCATTGAGGTGGGGGGAGGGGCTGACCAACAGCTGCCATGCCCAAGAGGAGGCCTCCAGGGGCTCCCACAGGCGGGATTCCAGCCAGGCCCGAGCTGGAGAGAGAAGGACAGGAGGTTCCAGCTCTCAACCACCCCCTGCACCCTCCGCCAGGCCTCCAGGAAGCGTCTTTCTCACTTCGTTCCCACACCACACAGGGCCTGTCCTGCTGCCGGCCAGGCCTCTTCCTGGGCTGGGACCCTGCCCCCAACCCCATCTTGGAGAGGCAGCTGATTCTCCCCCACCGCCCCTCCCCGCTCTCTACTTTCGGAGGAGAATAACCTGTGATAATTTTTTCTTCTTCTTTCTGGCAACTAATGGACTCCTTAAATAGCAAAAATTGCGGCCTGTAATTAAGATCTTGCTTTTTAAATGATTAATCATTGTAACCCCTTTGAGCAGCATCCTACTTTCCACTCTTCTCACATTGAAATGCAGATCATTGGCAAGGGAGGGAGGTACTCCCAAGCCACTGAGGAGCAATTAAACCTTCCCAGCTGTCACTCGTCCCGTCTGCCTCCCGGCCTGTCCAGACGCCTTGGAGAGCATGTGGGGCCCTGCTCTGAGTGCTGCACTTGCCAGTGGCCTGGCTGGGGCCTCTGGGAGGTCTGCCTCCAAGCCTGACCCTGGGTGGCAGCGCAAGCACTCTTGGAAACTCCCGGGAAAGCAGATAACGTTTGCTGAGCACTTTATTTATATTTTTAAAAATATTTATTTATTTATTTGGCTGTGCAGGGTCTTAGTTGTGGCACGCGGGATCTTCATTCACATGTGCGAGATCCTTTTTCTTTTTAGTTGTGACATGCAGAATCTTTAGTTGCGGCATATGGGGTCTTTAGTTGCGACATGCGAACTCTTAGTTGCAGCATGTGGGGTCTAGTTCCCTGACCAGGGATTGAACCTAGGCCCCCTGCATTGGGAGCATGGAGTCTTAGCCACAGGACCACCAGGGAAGTCCCTGTTGAGCACTTCTAATGTGTCCAACTCTTTAATAACGATCTCATTCAATGTTCACAATAGCCACCTAAGAGAGATGTGAAAGTGGCCCAGAAAATGCTTTGCATTCTACAAAGCACCAACATTTATCCGCCCAAGAAGTGTTTTCCAAGCCTTTCCTCCCTTTGATACATACATGGACTGACCACATGATTTGGAGATGGTACCTCATTAGTGCTAGGAGACTTGGAAGCCACACGTCCATACCTGTCATCTTACTCAAGAGATTGCTGGGGCCTAGAGGTTAAGGGAAGTGGCCAAGATCACATATCACACATACAGCACTTAGGAGGATGCCAGGCCCATGGTACATGCTCGTGGATTTGTTCAATGAGTAAACATGGGCAGATGTACTTCTTCCTGTAGGGCTCTGCTGCTGCATTTTCCAGAACCGACTTGTGTATGTGTGTGTGGTGTTGGTGGTTGGCAGGGCCCCGTCCCCTCCTTTGTAATGGTTTCAGAGGAAGAGGCAGGGGAGAAATACAGCAGATACAAGCATGAGCAGGGCTGCCATGTGTGGTCATGAACTATCCCTGCATGAGAGCACCAGCTGGGAAGGCTGATAGGCCAGTGCCCTGCTGGCCAAGCCACGATGGGTGCATCTAACTACTCAGTGATCCATCCTCACTAAGATCCTATCAGCCACATACTGTGGGTAGGGGGTGGCATCCAGCCCATGAAGGACAAGATATAGCAAAATGACAAATGCATATAAGCTTTGGCCCAGCGGTCTCCCTTCTGGGAATTTGTCCTATAGATACGCTCACACTTGTGAGAAATGACTTATGAGCAAGGTTATTTGTTGCGGTGACATTTGTAAAAGCAAAAGGTTGAAACAAGGCAAATGAGCCTCAAGAGAGGACTGATTAATGTCATCCTATGAAGCTGTGTAAAATGAGGGAAAAATCAGAATACAAGTTTGTATGGGCTTGTTTATATATAAAGAAACTCCGGAAGGATACAAAAAAAATGAATAACAGTTATTACCTTTTTAGGGAGTCATGAGAACAGGGCAGATGGGAGACAGGACATGAAGGAGACTTCTCACAGCAAACCTCTTTAGTTTTATACTAGGTGAAAATATCAGCTTTTGCAAAAAATTAAATATGAATGATCTGAAAGGCTCTTGGTGGTGCGGTACAGGCTCATACAAATGTCACCACCCCTGTGGGTTCTCTTTGGTGCCCGCTCTTGTGGGAGGTGTAGGTCAGGTGACACCACCTGTGGCCTGTCTGCAGGGGCATCCAGGGGTGGAGGTGGTGCAGAACTGCAGCTCCCTTTCCTTCCTCAGGGATACCGATACCCCCAGCTTCCTTGGCCTCTTATTCAGCTGGTCTCATGTTGGGACTCACCCCATAATCCAGGTATGGGCCCACCTTTGTCTTGCACTTAGGAACATCAGGGTGGTTCAAGGCCTCTGCTCCAGCCGTACGTGACCATGGCATAGGCACACGTACAACCACATACACACAGCCAAACAACATGTGCTTACATGCACACAGGCACACCTGGGCACATAGGCCTTGCTTGGGCCAATATGCAAGTCAGGGATGCCCCATCAGCCACAGTCAGGACCAAGGCACTGAGGAGGGGTGAGTGGGAACTCAGAGGGAGGGCTGGAAGAACCAAGAGAACTGGTCTCATCCATCCCAGGCCATCACCTCCCACTGCCTAGACCCAAGTGGGGAATGAGGCTCCATATCCCTTGGGACTGTGAGAAGTAGTGAGCCTTTGAGCTCAGGGGTCAGACCACACTGATACAAAGCCCAGCCCTGCAGCTTGCTCCTGGTGTGCCAAGTGCTCTTCTAGGATGTGTCATCAACATTGGCAGGTCTGCAAACTGAGGCCCAGAGAAATCGACTGGCTTGCTAAGGTCCCACAGCTGGTAAGTGGCAGAGCCAGGATCACACCCGTCAGGGTGGCCCAGCAGCTGTGCTCGTCCCCACAGCGCCAAGGGGGCCACCTCTCAGCTTTGAGGGGCTTTTTGAGGTGTTTGTGCATGAAAAACACAAGAGGTGCACAAGAGGTGCTCAGTAAGCAGGAGAGTCATTATTATAGCCGTTTCTGCTCTGTACTCCTGTAAGAGGCAGCTCACCGGCTTTCACTCAGGACATGATACATGGTGGCCAAAGGGTCAGTTGTCTAGTCCCCTAGTCCTGCTGGGCAAGTGTCAGGACAGGTGTCCCAGGAAGCATGGGGGTCCTCAGGAAATGCCTTTGCTGCCCAAGACCCCCAGAGATGAGGTCTCCTTGGGCGAGGGCACTTCACGAGCAACCACCATCTGGGAAGGGACAGCCTGGCTCACTGTGCCCAGAATCATTGCTCTGTCCCAGGTCTTCACAGCCCACCATGGCTGTGTCACCTCCCCTCAAGGAAGTTCTGAGAGGCACAACCCCTTCGGTCACTCTGAAAGTGCAAGCCCAGGAATATGAGCCCTGGGCTGTCCTACTGTGTCAGGTAGGATTGTTTCTGCTGCAAGTAACTGACAGCCTGATGGACAGGACAGGGGCTTAAACAAATACAGGCCTATTCATCTCACACAGTAAGAGGGTGGTGATCCCCGGGTTGGCCTGGTGGCTCAGTGACATCAGGGTTCAGCATCTCTGGTCACCCTGGCACTTGAACCTTAGGCTCTCCTAATCCTGTCCCCTCAACAGTGCTTCACACTAGCACATCAGGAGAAAGGATCAGTGAACACTAATCCCACCCAGTAGCTGCTAGAGGCACTGGGCCACCTTGCATCGACAAAGGCCTGGGAAGGGGGCCTGGTTGATACAGGGGGACTGTGTAGTTCCCAGATTGCCCCCCTCCCTGGCCTGGCCTGGGGAGAAAGGAAGGGAGGTGAGTTATTCCTTTCTCTTCCCACCCCTACCCCACCCCGCATTCCAGGACACTTCCCAGAGCTGGGTCAGGCAGCCCAGCCTGTTCCCATCCTCCCTGGGCATGATGAATGCCAGGGCCGCTTATAGAGTCACAATCGCCAAATTAGGTTGCCAAAGCATCCCAGGCCTGGCCTGGAAACACCTCCCCAGTTGAAAGGAGGCATGTCTGGACCGAGCAGACGTCTTTATTCAGCTGTAATTGACGTTTCACAGACGTCTGTAACTCCGTCTGGAGAGACACAAAGCGCCCCCATGCTCAGCCCAGGCAGCCTTTTTATGTCGCCCCCTTTCATCTGGCAGTCAAAAGTGTACGAGCCGCCTGGGCCATCCTAACCTGGTCCTTGGGCCAGGACAAAGGCAGGCACTGCACACAGAGGCTGCCTGGTGGGCCTTTACCTCCTGGAGTGTGTTATGCTAATCCAGCGACAGCCTGGACCCCTCCTGCATATCGATGGGTGGCTGTCAGCCTGGCTGGGACAGCCACTGGGGATCCAGAGAGTCCCCACTCACCCAGAGGAGGGGTGGCCCTGGCCAGTCAGGTCTGAGAGAATGGGTCTGCTTGGACCCAGACTCAGGCAGCTGAGGCAAAGGGGGAAGGGATGTTGGTGCTCAGCAGGGGTTCTTAGCCTGGCATCCCTGCCCCCCAGTGGGAGGGGCATGTGAACCTCTCAAATGGTAGGCAAATCTATGCACAGGTCCTTTTCTCTAGGGAGAGGGTCCATAGCTTTCATCAGATGCTCCAAAAGGTGAGTCTTACTGCTGGGCTCATCCAATCTCCCATTTTACAGATGGAAAAGCTGAGGCCCAGAGCTGGCATGCTTTGCCCAATGTCACACGATAAGTTGGTGGTAGCACTTGGGCCCCTACTCTTGCCCAGAGAACTCTCTGCTGTCACAGGCAACACATTCCTGAGCTTACAGAGGCAGGCAGGTAACTGAGGAGGTATCCAGGTTCAAGGAGAAGGGGCCAGCAGGACAGAGGAGTGTGCAATGGTCTGCCAGGGACACAGCTGCTCAGCCATAGCCCAGTGTTGCCAGGTCCTCAAGAGGAAACTTAGATTTTGGGAATTGCCTGGCACCACAGTGGTTAAGAATCCACCTGCCAATGCAGGGTACAAGGTTTCTGAGCCCTGGTCCAGGAAGATCCCACATGCTGCGGAGCAACTAAGCTCGTGCGCCACAACTACTGAGCCTGCACTCTAGAGCCTGCAAGTCACAACTACTGAAGCCCGCATGCACTAGGGTCCACTCGCTGCAACTACTGAGCCCGCATGCTGCAACGACTGAAGCCCGCGTGCCTAGAGCCCGTGCTCCGCAACAAGAGAAGCCACTGCAATGAGAAGCCCGAGCACCGCAACGAAGACTAGGCCCCACTCACCGCAACTAGAGAAAGCCTGCACACAGCAGCAAAGGCCCAATGCAGACAAAAAAAAGAAAAGAGAAGAAACTTAGATTAAAAAAAAATGTGCTACCATTTTCTGTCGCTACCAAAATAGATAGCTAGTGGGAAGCAGCCGCGTAGCACAGGGAGATCAGCTTGGTGCTTTGTGACCACCTAGAAGGGTGGGATAGGAAGGGTGGGAGGGAGACACAAGAAGGAGGAGATATGAGGATATATGTATATGTATAGCTGATTCACTTTGTTATACAGCAGAAACTAACATACCATTGTAAAGCAATTATACTCCAATAAAGCTGTTAAAAAATGTGAAATTTGCCAATTAAAAAATATAGATTCATATTTTAGAGCCACTGGGTGGCAGGGTGATGATGGGATACATGGCCCTCAGGCTGCTGAGTTTGAGACCTTTGCTTTTGACCTCACTGAGATCCCCCATCCTCAGTTCCTAAGACTGCAGCAAGGGAGGCTTGAATGTGGCCACCAGTGCAGATTCTCCCTATGCACAGGTCCCCGCCGGCCCAGAAGTCAAAAGCAGTCTGTAATGTGGGCTGGTGTCCAGAAACCCACGCTACTTGTCCTCAGTGCCCTGGTGCACATCTGCAGCCCTCTGACTGGGTGGCTTCTGCTTTCAGTTGTCAGCCTCAGCTGAGATGTCCCATCGCCAATGACTGCAGTTCCTTGCCTTTCCTGAGCCCCACTGTTTTCCCCACTTGAGGCAGAAGTGACAGGTTAATGGCAGTCTGTGCTGGTCTCTGCAGGGTGCGCTGACCTTCCCTTTGGGCTTGGCATGATCCCACAACACAGATCGTCCTCCAGAGGGGGCAATGGGGAAGGGGAGGAGACCGAGAGGGAGAGAGACAGAGAGGAGAAGAGAAAGAAAGAGAGGGAGAATCAGGCAGATACACAGAGAGAAACAGCGAGGAAATCAGAGAGAGATACAAGGGAGATTGGGGATGGTGTTGGAGACAGAGGAGAGAGATGGGGAGAGACACAGGGGACAAGCCTGACACAGCTGGAGAGAGTCAGAGAGAGACCTACAGACAGACATGGAAAGAGACCCCAGAAGAGAGGAGGAGAGAAGGGCAGGAGAGGAGAGAAGGTAGGGGACACACACACCCAGGTGCCCCCAGGTCCCCTTCCCCAGGCTTCCCTTGTCAGGACTGTCTCTGCAGTTCCCAGAGGCTCTGAGGGGCAAGAATCAGAGCCCTCTGAAATGATTCCCTCTTTGCTCTGAACCCTGGGGCCATGCACACCTGCATTGGAAGCTCAGTGGAAGCCGGCACTATCTCTACTCTGGTCACTGACAGACTCCAGTCCAGGGCCGACATGTTCCGAGGGCTCTGAAAGGCAGAAGGGCAGCTCTCACCGGACTCCAGGGAGGTGCTGCAGATAGGGAGCCCCACCCACCTGTCAAAGGAGTTTACATTTATTTGGGAAGGATGAGACCAAAAATTTCAAATTCTTTAAAAAAATCCTTTAAAAAATGTTATTGGGCTTCCCTGGTGGCGCAGTGGTTGAGAATCCGCCTGCCGATGCAGGGGACACGGGTTCGAGCCCTGGTCTGGGAAGATCCCACATGCCACGGAGCGGCTAGGCCCGTGGGCCGTGGCCACTGAGCCTGCGCGTCCGGAGCCTGTGCTCCGCAACGGGAGAGGCCACAACGGTGAGAGGCCCGCGTACCACAAAAAAAAAAAAAAAGTTATTAAGCTTTTAAGATGATAAAGAAAAAATGCTTGCCGTGACAACATAGGAAGAGATCAAGTGAAGAGTAACAATTCTCCTCCCCTGCAACATCCCCAAGCACATTCTAGGGTTCAAATCCAGAGCCCTCTAAGCCAGATTCACAAGTGGTTCCCTTAGCCTTCCCTCCCCTTGGCTCATGGGACTGGGGCTACTGGGGTTGGCATTCGTGCCAGCTCTGCCTGCAGGACCCCTTGGTGGCATCTCTTAGGAACATACAGAAGGGCCAGGTCTTTAGTGAAGCAGCTTTTCACAAGTACCCATGTACGTAAGTGCACAAGCATGTGCACGCACACACTTGCATGTGCACACACAACACTTCTTCCAGGTGTGACTCCTGGTGTGTCCGAGGGGTCAGCTAGGTGACCTTTCATTACAATCCTTGGTAATAGTCAACCAGAAAGGTTAGAACACATATCGGGTACTGGTGTGCTGCTCATAACCGTGGTCTTTGGGACACTTGACCTGTGTGCCTTGGTGCTCAGTGACTCAAGTGGGGAAATTTCAGGCACAAGAGAAAGACAAAGTGCTGGGCCAACAGGGGAGACGTTTGAGGGGAAAGATGAGAAGATGGGCCAGACGCATCCCTTTGTGTCTTTAATTACTGATATCTTCTTCTATCAAGCATTTACAGTGTTGTTTATCTCATGTGCATTTAATTATGTGTATAGACACTCAAAATATTTTTAATTAAAAATACTGAATACATTTGAAAATGTACTCTTTCTTGTATCCTACATATTAGCACATCCATTTATACATGTATATTACTGTTCAGAGCTGTATATGCAAAACCATGTATACTGACTTGCTGGGCAAATTTTAAAGGCCCACCAGGGGTAATATTTTTTTTCAACTATTTAATTTATTTATTTATTTATGGCTGCTTCGGGTCTTAGTTGCAGCATGTGGGCTTCTCTCTAGATGTGGTGTGTGGGCTCAGTGGTTGCGGTGCACGGGCTCTCTAGTTGTGGTGCATGGGCTTAGTTGCAGAGCGTGGGCTTAGTTGTCCCAGCTTAGTTGCCCCGGCTTAGTTGCCCTGAAGCATGTAGGATCTTAGTTCCTTGACCAGGGATAGGACCCATGTCCCCTGCATTGGAAAGTGAACTCTTTTTTTTTTTTTTTGGCTGCGTTGGGTCTTCGTTGCTTTATGTGGGCTTTCTCTAGTTGTGGCGGGGGGGGGGGGGCGCTACTCTTTGTTGCTGTGCACAGGCTTCTCATTGCGGTGGCTTCTCTTGTAGAGCACGGGCTCTAGGCGCACGGACTTCAGTAGTTGAGGCGCACGGGCTTAGTTGCTCCGCAGCATGTGGGATGGGATCTTTGTCCCCTGTATTGGCAGGCATATTCTAAACCACTGCGCCACCAGGGAAGTCCCGGAAGGTGGATTCTTAACCACGGGACCACCAGTGAAGTCCCCCACTAGGGGTAATTTTGACTATACTGGATGTTGACTTTAAGTAATGACTCTAACCCCACAAACGATAAGACTCCACTGTGCCTATTCCCTCCTCTCTGCCAAGCCCCTCATTATGCCCTGGGGGAGACAGAAACAAAGGTCCCACCTTGTGGGATATTGTATCCTATTGGGGGTAGCTGTATAGGCACATAATGAGAATATACTGTGATGTGTGTCATATGGGAGGTGTGTCCATGGGGAAATGGCATCCAGGAAGGCTTTGTAGAGCAGAGGACACTGGAGGAAATTCTCAGAGGGGGAGTAGGAGAGGTTATGGGCACTAATAGTTTCAGCCTTGCTCCTGATGTCTGGGAGACAGCCTGAGTTCAAAGCCTGGCCCTGACACATACTAGCTGTGGGACCTTGGGCTAGTTACCTCATCTCACTGGACCTAACATCCACAGCAGATGCTGTTGGTCACCCACCAGCAGGCATTTCTTTGTCCTTGAATGACTCTAATTTTGTCCCTGGCTCAGGGAAGGGGAACTGAGCTCCAGCCCCAGTCCTAGCCTCCGGGGGAGGGTTCCAGAAGATTTAAGTCCTTGTTCCCTTGTCAGTGATTGGTTTAGGTGTTGAAACATACTGCACCATTGACACAACTGCCTAACAAGCCACCTTGACACTTCAAACAACAACAATCATTTCCTTTTTTATTTATTTTTGGCTATGTTTGGTCTTTGTTGCTGCATGGGCTTTCTCTAGTTGCGGTGAGCGGGGGCTACTCTTTGTTGCAGTGTGTGGGCTTCTCATTGCAGTGGCTTCTCTTGCCACAGAGCACGGGATCTAGGTGAATGGGCTCAGTAGTTGTGGCTCACAGGCTCTAGGGCGCAGGCTCAGTAGTTGTGGCGCACGGGCTTCATTGCTCTGCGGCATGTGGGATCTTCCCGGACCAGGGCTCAAACCTGTGTCCCCTGCATTGGCAAGCAGATTCTTAACCTCTGTGCCACGAGGGAAGTCCCAACAATCATTTCTTTTGCTCAATACATCTGTGATTGGGGCAGGAATCAGTGGGATGGCTCATCTAGGTTTCATGTGGTGTCAACTGGGCAGTTTGAGTGGAGCTAGAGGATCAATCACACGGCTGGAAGTTGGGGCTGGCTGTGGGCCGGTCACTCAGCCTAGCCTGTGGGCCAAGGGCCTCCATTCCTCCTGGCTTGGACTTCTTCAGACATGGACGCTGGGTTCCCAGAACAAGGGTCCCAAGAGGCAGGAAAGAGAAGCTGTCATTTCTTAAGGTCTGGGCCTGGAAGCTGGCACAGTGTCATTTTGTCCTGTTCTATTGGGCAAGCAGTCACCAAGCTCAGATTCAAGGGGAGGGCACAGACCTCACCTCTTGATGAGAAGAATATGGAAGAATTGGGCGGGGCATGTTTTAAAATTGCTGTAGCCAGTGAAACATGGGGAAAAGTCTGTTGGGGGGGTGATTTCTAAGAAAGGTTCCTTTGCTCCCCAAAAGAGACATAGGCTTAACTGAATCACAACTGAGAGGCCAACATAAGAAATGAGACTATCCCAAGAAGAATAGGATGATCATACGCTTGACCCTTTACAGTTATATTCTTAGTTTCATAAAATTCAGGGAAAGGAGACCATTATAATAATATCTCCTGCAGTTGTTATATTTGGGATCATAACAAAGCATGCCTAAATTACATATAATTATGTGAATTATACTTAAAATTCTGTAGTATTTCAATATTTGATGGGAAAACTCAATACTGTCAAGATGTCAATCCTTCCTAAATTAAAGTATAAATACAATGCAATACCACTGAGATTGGAATTTAGAAACATTCTAAAGTTCATCTGGAAGAGCGAATGTGAAAAATTAACCAAGAAAATTTTGAGAGAGAAGTGTTCTCACAGGACACAAAAACACATATAAAGGGGTGTATCATAGCATGAGTTTTAATAACAAGAAATTGGAAACAACTTCAATGTCCACCCTCAGGGGAATAGTTAAATAAATTAGAGAGTATGTCTCAAACTTGAGCATGCATCAGGATCACCTGGAGACGGTCAGGCCCTGCTCGCAGAGTTTCTGTAGGCTGGGGGAGGGAAGGCTCAAGAATTTTGCGTTTCAAACAGGTTCCCAGGTGATGGTGATGCTGCTGGTCCAGACCACACTTTGAGAACCCCTGAATTAGAGACTCTCTCTACTAGAGAATACACTGAAACTGATCAAAGGACAAGATGTGTGTGAGTTGTAAAAGATAAAGAATAACATCAATTTTCCCTCCCAAAACACAAAAACTAAACTTAATCAAATTATGTGTGTGTAAAATTTCACTTAAAAAGATGACTGAAGGGAAAAAAGACAGGTAAGGAAAAGGTAGATGGTTGCTCTTCTTGCCCTGGACATTGCTGGGTCTGCATGCGATGCTGCAGCCACCTTTATACTGGCCTGACGTTGGAGCCAATAGCAAGGAGGGAGGAGCCATGAGAATCACAGGAAAGCATGCCCACAGCCTGGTGTATCCCTGGAACTCTCGTTATGTGAGTTAATAAGTCCTCATATGGCTTAAGCCATTTTTTGTTGGGGTCTTCTTTTACTCACAGCCCAAACTGCATAACTGATACAGTAATGATTGAATAAGATCATATAAGTGAGTGCTTTCTTGGGCACTTGACACATAGCCCTCTTCCATCCAGCCACCTTTTACTGCACTTATTCTGGAAAAGCTTTCTGGGCTGGGCCATAATAGGAAATATTGTGAGGAAGCTGGCAGATTCTTTGACCTCCAGGAGCTCAGAGTGGATAAGGGGAGCCAAAAGAAGCAAAAGAAGGAATTGAATGGTTCACGCAACTGGGAAATCTAGGAATGGGCTGGCTTCAGGTGTGGCAGAGTCCTGTTACTCAAATGATGTCAATTGGTCTCTTTTTCAATGTGGCTCAGGTCTCTTTGTGAGCTAGCTGCATTCTGTCCTGCTGTGGAGCACTTCCTCTATGCAGTGGGAGGAGAGCATGGATTTTGTCAACCATAAGGCTTGCATCCTACCATCTGAGCAAGCCTAGAGGAAAGAGAAGACTCCTCTTTTCCCTGCCTCCATATATAAAATCCCAGGGAAGGAGTCTGACTAGCTTAGCCTGTGCCATGTGCCCTTATCTGGCCAAAAATTGTGGTCAGGGGATGGCATACCATGCTTGGCCTAACGTGTATTGTGTGGGTGTTTACATATATAATTTATGTCATATATGTGTATATATATATATATTTTTAATCTATTGTGTTTTTTTAAGATTTAATTTTATTTTTGGCTGCTTTGGGTCTTTTAAAAAATGAATTTACTTATTTATTTATTTTTGGCTGTGTTGGGTCTTTGTTGCTGCGCATGGGCTTTCTCTAGTTGTGGGGGCTACTCTAGAGTGGGGGCTACTCTTCGTTGTGTTGCACGGGCTTCTCATTGTGGTGGCTTCTATTGTTGCGGAGCACGGGCTCTAGGTGCGCGGGTTTCAGTAGTTGTGGCTCATGGGCTCTAGGGCGCAGGCTCAGTAGTTGTGGCACACGGGCTTCATTGCTCTGAGGCATGTGGGATCTTCCCAGACCAGGGCTCGAACCTGTGTCCCCTGCATTGGCAGGTGGATTCTTATCCACTGCGCCACCATGGAAGGCCCTAGTCTATTGTTGTATAACAATATTACCACAAATGCAGCAGTGTGAGACAACACATATTATCTCACAGTTTTTGTGGGTCAGGAATCCTGGCATGGCTTAGCTGGGTCCTCTGCAAGCCTGCAATCAAGGTGCAGGCCAGGACTGAGGCCTCATCCGGAGGTTCAGCTGGGGAAGGGTCCACTTCCAAGTTCATGCAGCACTTGGCCAAATTCAGTTCCTTGCACGTACAGGATTAAGGGTTCATTTTCTTGCTGGCTGTCACCTGTCCTCAGTTTCTAGAGGCCATTTTCAGGTGGGCTGCAACATGGCCACCTGCTTTATCAAAACCAACAAGGGAGTGAGAGAATCTAGTAAGATGGGTGCTACAATCTTTTTTTTTTTTTTTTTTTGGCCATGCCATGCAGCATGTGAGATCTTAGTTCCCTGACCAAGGATCGGACCCGTGCCCCCTGCAGTGGAAGCTCAGAGTCTTAACCACTGGACCACCAGGGAAGTTCCTGGGTACTACAGTCTTATGTGATTATATCACATCATCATATACATGTAATCACATACATCCTATCACCTTTGCTGTATCCTGTTGTTTAGATGTAAGTCACAGGTCCTGCCCAATCTCAAGGAGATGGGATTCTGCATGGGCATGAATACCAAGAAGTGGGTGTCATGGGGGTCACCTCAAGAGTTTGTCTCCATATAGTATATATACATACATATATATGTTTACTGAATATAGTTTATTACACATATAGTTGTTCTCTACTTGCTATTCTCCACCTCATTCTCCCAGTGTAGCCAAAATTCATTCATTCACTTAACAAGTACTGATCAATCCCCTGCAATGTGCCAGGTTCAGTCCTAGGAAGATGGATTCCTGTTCTCATAGGACTTATATCTACTGGGGGGAACTGATAGTTAACTAATCACACAACGAAATACATCATTACAGACTCCGTAAATGCTATGAAGAAAAGTTCAGAGTACAGTAAAGGCATATAACAAGGGGTCCTGTCCTGGTCTAGGGCTCAGGAAAAGTTCCTCTGAGAAATATTTCCTGAAATTTAAGGATGAGTAGAAAATGCAGTGCACAGGGAGTCAATGCAATGGGGCAGGGTGAGTAGAACACTCTAGGCAAAGGGCCTATGCAAAGGCCCTGAGGCAGAACTGTATGACTAATTCCTAGAACTCAATGAATTCCCTGAGGTTGGCATCCTGAACAGCAAGGGGGAGTGGAGAATGCTGTTCCTGATCCTGTCACTCTTGGTGCTTAAAACTCTTCAATGACTTGTTCTCAGTACCCTTAGTATAATATCCAAACTTGCTCTTGGGTAGCCCCCTGCCTTCCACTCTGGCTGCATGCCTGACCACTCCTGACCACTCCTGAGCCACTTCTGTCACCTCCCAGAAGCTGGCTTCTCCACCCCCAACACTTTGCTTGAATAATTCCTATTTTTCCTTCAGGACACAGATTAGACATCATGGCCTCTGGAAAGCTGGGTTAAATATTCTCCTGTTTGTCTCTGCAAACCCATGGGTTCCATGCAGGTTTTGTCAGGAGGGAGGGGAGTGAGGATGGGTCATTGTTCCATGGTCTCCTCTCCTCCCTCCCTCACAGGGTCACTTGGAGCTGGCTATGGCCCTTGACAGATATCACTGATCTGCTTGAAGCAGCCCTCTCCACATAACCCTCCCCCATGCAGGATCCTCAAACCCTCCCTTCCTTTGTCTCTTCCAGTGACCTAAGAGTGGTAACAGCCTAGCTGTGACTAAAAGTGTGTGATTAAAAGCTAGACCTCTGGGGCCATAGTTTGAATGTCAGCTTTGCTACATACTTAGCTGTGTGACTTTGGGCAAGTTACTCAACCTCTCTGTTCTTCAGTTTCTTCATGAGGTAAAATGAGGATAATAATCGTACTCCCTTCATAGAATTGTTATGAAGATTAAATGAATTGGGACTTCTCTGGTGGTCCAGTGGTAAAGAGTCCTCCTTCCAATGCAGGGGACGCAGGTTTGATCCCTGGTCAGGGAACTAAGATCCCAAATGCCGCAGGGCAATTAAGCGCATGAGCCACAACTACTGAGCTCGTGCACCTCAAAGAGAGAGCCTGCATGCTGCAAACTATAGAGCCCACACGCTCTGGAGCCTGCGCGCCACAACAAAAGATCCCGCATGCTGCAACTAAGACCTAATGCAGCCAAAAATAAAAATAAAATAAATAAATCTTTAAAAAAAGATTAAATGAATTAATATATGTAGAGTACCTAGAACTGTGCCTGGCACAGAGTAGGTGCTTTGTGTTGTTGTTATTGGTCTTTAGTCCTCTCCTGGCCTGACCAGTTACTGTATCATTGCTTTTATTTTTTTATTTTTTATTTTTATTATTTTTTATCATTGCTTTTAGACTTGCCTCCTGAATAGGGCTGTGGAACCTGAAGTTGGAATGCCCAGGGCTTCCCTGCACCCCTGTCTTCCAGCACCTGGCCTAGTAGAGGTCAAATGGCAACTGCCCAGTGACTTGGATTTGATCTAAGAAGATTTCTGACCATCATCTCATTCAGGGATAAACATGGACTCTGGCCTTTTCTCCCAGTTGGGGAGTGAGGGGTGCCAAGCTGTACCTGCAGACCCTCCCTTGGATCTCTCTCCCTGCCCCAACCCCCAGTGTCACCCTGCACCCCAGCCTCCTGACAGCTCCAGGTAGGGCAGATCCTAACAGCCCTGAATGGAACAGTGAGGAGGCACCTGGTGGCTAGGGGGTGGGGGGTAGGGGTGGGCAGTAGCCCTGTGAGCATCTGTGGGGGGAGGGCACTCCTCACTTTCAGAGGGACACCAACAAGCCAGGTGGGTCCAGCGGGGAGTGGCCAGAGTGGGCATGGCCCCATCATCTGAGATGCAGAGGTGTTAGGTTGCCACACCCAAGGGAGATGGGAGGGGTCCTCACATGCTGAAGGGGGGGCCTGAGGAAGGGAGGGTAGTCCAGAGGGCAGGAGAATGCAGCCAGTGCAGGCCCCGGACAGGGAAATTATCTGTATCTGGACTGTTGACAGTCACTATTCTTAATGTCCACCATGGCTCCCAAGCAATGCATCCAGTGTCTGACCATCTTTGTGGCCGTAGCTCTGTGCTGACTGTAGAGAATGACTGCAGCTCACACCAGTGTGCCCATGCTAAGGGTCCCATGACCATGCCCTTCTGAAACAGGAGGTAAGGAGGCAGGGCACAACATTTGAAGAAATGACATAGCCCAAGGACATGACATAAACTGATTAGAACCAAGTGGATCCAAGATGGCAGACAAGTCGACTTCCAGTAGACCTTGAGCCTCAGTATACACTCACTGAAACACATCAGCAAGCTAAATGACACACCCACAGGCACCATGACATTTCCAAGACTGACCATAAGTATCAAAAAGTGGGTGGTGGCCCAATTCTTGGAAATCCACCTCCTTCCTGAAATAGCTAGAATCCTCCTCCCACTCATTAGCCTATGAAATTACCCACCCCTATAAAAACTGACAACCCCAAACCCTGGTGCCTTTCTCACCTTCTGAGATGGCCCACACTCTTGTGTGTTTCTCTCTAAATAACTCCACTTCTTACCTATCATTTTGTCTCTCCCTGAATTTCTTCTGCGATGAGACGTCAAGAACCTGAGCTTCATTAAGTCCTGAAACCAGGTGTGTGATCTCAGTTGGAAGACTGTGGGTTTTGGCCAGGTTCGAGTCCCAGCCGCGTGGGTTCAAGTCCCAATCTGAGGTGCACGGTTTCACTTCCGGGGTCATCTTAGTTCTCTGCATCCTCCATGCCTCAAACAGAACCCTGCTGACTGTCAGTTCTTGTTTGCTGCTTGAAGGAAGGAATGAACGCCAGTGGTGGGGCCGGGGCAGAAGGGACAGAGAGATCAGATAGACCTGGGTTCAAATTTCTGCTCTTGGGGCTTCCCTGGTGGCGCAGTGGTTAAGAATCCGCCTGCCAATGCAGGGGACACAGGTTCAAGCCCTGATCCGGGAAGATCCCACATGCCGCGGAGCAACTAAGCCCATGCGCCACAACTACTGAGCCTGAACTCTAGAGCCCGGGAGCCACAACTACTGAGCCCATGTGCCACAACTACTGAAGCCCGCGTGCCTAGAGCCCATGCTCCACAACAAGAGAAGCCACTGCAATGAGAAACCCACACACCATGACGAAGGGTAGCCCCTGCTTGCCACCAGTAGAGAAAGCCTGCGTGCACGAACGAAGACCCAACGCAGCCAGAAATAAATTTAAAAATAAATTAATTTAAAACAAAATTTCTGCTCTTCACCTACTGGCTGTGTGACCTTGGGCAATTCATTTAGCTTATCTGAGCCTCAGTTTCTTTGTGAAATGGGAAGCCCAGGGCCTACCTCCCTGGATTTCTCTCAGGCTCAATGAGCTGCTGTGTACAAAGTAGTGACACAGTGGCTTGTGCCTGCATAAAGGCTCAGTAAACTGATAAGAACTTTTTCTGAGTCTCTGCACATCCCCACGTCCTGCTGCAACTTACCCTTTCAGGATTCCATCTCTCCGGCACCTCCCAGGTCCTATCCAGCTTCCAAACCACTCAAGTCTCAGCCTGACCCTCAAAGGATCAGGCATAAACACAGAAAGCTGCCCACCTTCACCCTGAAGGAAACTGGAGGCCAATTCTTCTGTCCTCTATGGCGTCCTTGCCTCCTTCCCCATCCTTCATCTTGACTGGCCAAAAAGGACATCCCAGAGCACAACCCAAGCTGAAAGTTTCTAGAATTCATGGGAAAAAGCCCCATACTAGTTAGGGGAGAGTTCCCAAGGTCTGGGTGCCCCACACTCCCAGCCTGTCTGCTCCCTCGAAAAGGGTCCCAGTACCTCCTATTTTCCCAGCCAGGAGGCCTGCCAGTTCCCACATTACCACATGAATGGGCCACAAGGCGCCCTGTCCACTCGAGCAAACAATTTGGCTAGCAAATTGACACAATTAGGAGAGACAGAGAGGGAAGAAAGCGGCCGGCTCCCACAGCAGCCCGCGGGCAGCTCCTGCCGAGCTCCTCCTGGGCTTTGTGGGCCTGGTGCTCAGGGCTGATTAGAAACCTTGTGGCCTTTTCAAGAGCCCTAAGTGATTGGCCCCCTTAATCTGATTACAACTTGCAGAGCCCCTCCAGCCGCCTCTGAAGGGCCGTTCTCAAGCATCCTGCTCGATGGTGCACACACACACACACACACACACACACACACACACACACACACTTAGCACCCACTCAGGCCTGCTGGTGGAGGCGCTGCCTCTTTCCTCACCATGTCTCACCTCTTTAGTCAGGGACCTCTGAGTACCTCTGAGCTGGCCTAGTCGCTGCCTTCAGGCCCCATTCCCCTCAACACAGGCCCTAAACCTGACACACAAGGGGACTGACACTGCCCCTAACACACTGGGTCACCTATCTTTTTTTTTTTTTTGTAATTTCTTAATACAATTTTAAAAGTTACTTTCCATTTACAGTTATTACAAAACATTGGCTATACTCCCCACATCGTACAATACATCCTTGAGTCTATCTTACACCCAACAGTTTGTACTTCCCTCTCGCCCACCCCAAATTGCCCTCCCCCCACCCCAACTGGTAACCACTAGCTTGTTCTTTATATCTCGGGTCACCTATCTTTAGAGTGTCCCACTCGGATACACTGCCAAGGCCAGGGGCACACGCGTACACTCACACCCCATGGGCATGCCTCCTCACCACCCATCCCTCCTCAGAGCGGCCACTCCCAGCATCCAGGGCAAGATACCCGACTCCACCAAGGGCAGCGCTCTCTCCACAGCAGCTGTATTTCTGGGGCTTCTCGGGCTGCAGCTCCCAGGGGATTAGGCCCAGCAGGCAGCTTGGACACAGCTCAGGCACAGGCTGCTTGGGTTGCCCCCCCTGGGAACTCAGCTCGCAGGGCTACCGTCAACAGCTTCAGCTCTCCACATCCACTTTCTAGCTCTTAATCCCCGGAGCTGAGCCACAATGGCCCCTTTCCCCATACTTGCTCCTGGCCCTCACAGGCCCCAGCCTGGCCTCCCAAACCAATCGGAGCCTTCCTAGACCGCAGCGCAGGATGAGGGTGGGGTGGGGGACAAAACTGGCCCAAGGCGGAAGGGGACAGAAGAGGAGGCTCTGGCCTTGTTAACTAACCACCCCTACCCCAAGAGATGCAAGACGGGCATGTACGTAAGGGTGGGTGACATGTGTAGGGCCCTCAGGGGTGAGCCCCATGCTGTTGCACCCCATCTTTCAGGCCATTCAACCTGGAGGCCCTGAGAAAGGATTCTCCACTTAGGAACCCCACTCTTTTCTCACACCATCCTGAAGACCCTCATCTCCTGGCTGGGCGAAGACCCTCATCTCCTGGCTGGGCCAGGAACCAGAGAGTGGGAAACATGGGGTCCTGGTTGGGACATTGAAATCAGAGGGACCTGGGCTCCAGTGTCACTTTAGCACCACCCTTAATAACACTGTGACCATGGACGGGTTACTTATCCTCTCTGGACCTCAGTATCCCCACCTGTGAGATGCTGGGAGCTGCTGGGAGGTTAAATAACAGGGCCTAGAAGGTCAGCACAGTGCTCAGCACATAGTCAGCACTCAATACATGGCTGCTGTCATCATTTGTGAGTCAAAACAGGAGGGGACTTGGGGTACAGCCACCAAACAACAGATGTGGGGACAGTCCCTGGGTGTACCCCTGCAGCCCTGCTGGAATCTGGGCTCTGCAGGGTCCTGTGAAAACCGTCGTCACAGCTGTGCCCTCCAGGATAAACCTGCCAGTATAAGCCTCCCAGTTGTCAACATTTTAAAGACCTCATCCCCAATCACATTACCCACAGCTAGTTTGGGTAACAGGGGTCCAGACCCAGGTCTCTCTCCCTGCTGAGGCCTGGGCTTAGGCTCCCAGGGCAACCTCGACATTACCCTGAGGCGACTACGGGACCCTTGCCTTCAGTGCCCTCCTTGCACAATCCCCAGAACCCGGGTCGTGTCATCAGGGGAAGGGGCCCCCCCAGAGCCCCCAAAGCCTGGTCCTGTCTGGGCCTACTACTGGGCGGGACTGCCAGCCGGACCTCAGGGCCGTCAGGCTTCGGGATCTCCTCCAGCCATACTTCTCCCGCGCCGCCGCCCCTCCCAGGCCCTCCGTGGGCATGTCGGGCTGGGCTGGGCGGGGCCAGCTCTGCAGGGGGAGGGAGGCGGGGGTGAGGATCAGCTGAAATCAAAGCCGCCGCTCCCCTCCCCACCACGCCGCACCCCTGCCGAGCTGCCGCGCACCTCCTTCTTTGTCACAATGTTTTTCAATCCGGTGAAGCAAACTGTCCAATTAGAGCCGGGGCCTCCGGCTTCCATCTTTGCCGACGTTTAATTAACACGCTCCTCTTGGCAGCTGCTGACAAGTTCCAGAAACAGGTTGTAAAGGGTTTTTGTCTTTACCCAGCATGGAAAATGAGGGGTGTTACGTCGCGGGAACATGAATAGGTTGCATTTCAGCTCCTCCTCCCCTCCGCCTCCTCCCCGCTCCTCTGGCAAGGGGAATGAAGGCCTGAGTGTGTATGTACGTGTGAATTGCGAGGGGGACGGGAAGGGCGGATTTGGAGGCAGGAGAGACCTTCTTCTCCCTCTCCCCTCACCCCTTCTTCCTTGAGTCTTTGCTCCACAAAGGATCTGGATTCTGCTTCTTTTTCTCCAGCTGGCACACTTTTGCCTCACCTCCTTTTTAGCCATACCAAACCTGGCCATGCTGATTCCCATCCCTGGGTCTCTGCCCATGCTGTCCCTTTGCCATCCTTCTGGTAAACTCCTATTCAGCCTCCAAAACCCTGCACAGGTGGACCACTCTGGTAAGCCACCCGGGCATTGAATGCCTGCCAGAGTTCAGGGTGGATTCTGGATGTCAGTTTAATCCCCCAGCTACACTGTGAGCCCCCTGAGGGCAGGAACCCTATGTGGTGGCCTTAATAAGTGATGGAAGATCTGAATTACTGCAACATTCTCCCAATGTGGAGGGAAAGCAGGACTGGCATGGCAGGGAGGAAGGCGGGAAGGGTTGGGGGAGGTGGATTGGCCACAAAAGCCCTATCTCCCTACTCTCTCACCTGCCTGTGTGCCCTTGAAAGGGAGCCGGGTCACATGGAGGGCACAGTGGGCATGGTAGTTTCACAAAATGGGCGTTTCTGGGGTGGCTGATGTGAAGTAAGGAGGGGCCTTGGGGAAAGATCCCAGTCCAAAAGCTGAGCCCTGCTGGAGGAGGGTGGGGGGCAGGTTCCAGGCTGGGCAGACTCCAGCACCCTGAATTCTTCCTCTTCAGCCTGGGATGACTTTCCTTGCAGTGTGAGTGGCAGCTTGGGGTGGGAGGTCAGGACTGAGGCAGAAGGTTTCTTGGGTCTTTTTCTCCCTCAGACTGGCCCTGTTGGAGCATTAATACCCATTCTACAAAGAACACCAAGAACGTTTTATTCACGGAGGCTACCATCTGCATGGCACAGAGAGGTCTGGAGGATTCAGGGGGCATGGGAGATACTGGCTGAGGGGCAGGAAGGGAGTGGAAGAACCCAGCAGTTGGTGGTTGGCAGCTACGTTATCTCCTAGGAGGGCTCGGGTCCACCTCCAGCCCCCAGCCCCACTCCTGCCTGCTTTTCTCAGGATGTGGCCACCAAGACCCCTGGTGGCAGGCTTCCTGCAGCCAGAACCTGGCTTGGATGCCCACTGTGTCTATAGCTCCTCCTGCATTCTCAGGCAGGTCCCCTGGGATGAAGGTGGAGGGAGAGATGGAGACACCCCAGACCAGGCCAGCAGGTGGAGTGCCACTGGCCTTGCTCTTTTGTTCCCAGCTTGATCAGCACTGGCTCCTTGGGGAACACTGGAACAGTCTGTGGAGCCTGCAGGGAGAGAGCCAACAGCAGCGGGCCACTGTCATGTTCTGCAGTAGCCCCTTGGGTACCTTTTCCTTTTCTGAACGAGATGGGCAGCATTAGAAGCAACTGGTGACAGCCTCTCTTTTCTCTTTCCTTAAACCCCAGCATCCTCTCCTGCCACATCACTTAGCCTGTGTCCCAGACACAGCTCTTTCCAAACTCTGGTCTTCGAAGAGGTCAGATAACTACGATAAGAGCAATGATAGTGACCTGGAGAGACCCCAGTTCCTCCACTTGTGTTGTGTGGCTTTGAAGATCCTGAACCTCTCTGAGCCTTAATTTCCTCATCTATTAAAAAGAGGGGGCTTCCCTGGTGGCGCAGTGGTTGAGAATCCGCCTGCCGAGGCAGGAGACACGGGTTCGTGCCCTGGTCCGGGAAGATCCCACATGCCGCGGAGCAACTAAGCCCGTGAGCCATGGCCGCTGAGCCTGTGCGTCCGGAGCCTGTGCTCCGCAACGGGAGAGGCCACAACAGTGAGAGGCCCGCATAACGAAAAAAAAAAAAAAAAAAAAAAAAAAAAAAAAAAAAAAAAAAAAGAGGGAAGTAACTGCACCTGTCTGTAGAGATCTCTGAAGGGTCAGATGCAAAAGGCATGAGAAAGGGCTTGGTGCATTCCACAGAGGGAGCAAGGAAATGTTAGTTGATGGAAAAAAAGGAAAGAGAGAGAGATAAGGAAGGAAGGAAGGATCTCGCCTGAGTTGATCTACTGAATAGAGCCAGACCTGTCATCTCCACTTCTATAAATGAGGAAAGTAAGGCTCAGTCTCTGACCATATATGGTCACCTTCCATATATGCCTTCCAGTCCAGGGTGCTTTCCACAAATTCCCGTGTCTGTCCAGTAGGCGCATAGTCTGACTCTGAGTGCCTCTCCCACCAACCCCAGCATGCCGCTGTGGGTGGGTGGGTAGGGGGTGTGGGAGCTCACATCCTCATTTCTTGATGCTTTCTTTTTGCTCCTTTGCTGGTGGCATCTGATTCCCAGAGTTGGGCCCCCACTGACAAGCCAAGCCCATGCTCACCTGCTTCTCACTTGCCCTGGGAGTTTAAGGTTCTGAGGGCTTGAGGGTGGGGTCCTCAGAACAGAAGACAATACTCTTCTGGTCCTTGGGTATCTGCAGAGAGAGGAGGCAGCTCCGAGGGCCCTGCCCCAGGCCGGGCAGGTGTACCTGGTGGAACTAGAACAGGCTGGGCAAGTCAGGAGCAGCAAATGGTGTGTGGCAGGCGCCACCTTGTGATCACCGCGCAGTTTGCATGCCGCAAAGCAGGGCAGTCTTTCACACAGGTATCCTGATCCTAGTCTACTTAGCCACTGTCCAGGGTGCTAGGGCACTGCAAGGCCAAGGCACAGTCCTTGACCCACTAGAGCAATGGGAAGGCATTCAAGTGAAGTGCACAGTGACAGTAAGAGTTGTAAATGCACGCAAGAGACTGATAACCCAGCCTGGGGGGATTCCAATTGTGCTGAACACACTTTTTGAAAGAGGACCAGTAGTGTGCCAGGTGAGAGGCAGCATGGCAAGCTCCCTGAACCGCAGGCAGGTCCAAAAGTGAGGTAGGGGGAGATGCAGGGGAAGCCAGAAGTGGATTGGTAGGTATAGTAGGGGTGGGGCAGATCAGCCCAACCTTGGCCTCAAGGCTCAGATTTGATCCTAAAGACTCCCTCATCTGTTGTCCTGGGGAATATCTGTCTCACTTCTGTCCTCTGGGAAGCCACCTTATCTCCCAGGTAGACTACCCAGAGGCCAGGGGCCATGGGAATGGCTTGATGGTGGCTTACTTCCATCGACACGGAATTATATTACTTGAAACTGAGCACTGCTGAAGAGTATATAGCACGGAGAAGGTGTGAACTTAGAATAAATTATAAAGATCAAAATAGAACCAAGAGGGAATTCCCTGGTGGTCCAGTGGTTAGGACTTGGAGCTTCCACTGCTGCGGCCGCCCTAGTTCAATCCCTGGTTGGGAAACTAGGATCCCACAAGCTGTGCCATGGCAAAAAAAAAAGAAAGAAAGAAAAAAAAAAAGAAAGAAAGAAAAAAAAAACCAAGAGAGAACCTCTACATATGGGAATTGATAATGTTTTTTAGTTTATTTCATCAGCATTAAATCTGTGTGGTTTCTAATTGTGGTGTCTGAAATAGTTTAAGTTCTGACTTCAAATATAGAATGAAAATAATTACACTGCTAAAAAATTAAGTTTATTCAGAATGTAATAACACAAAACAGTTCTTATGATAGAGAGATAAAGAAAAAGAGCAGGATACCAAATCGAGTATAATATCATCTCAGCTATGTATGAAAAATCAATGCCGATTTTTTAAAAAGGGCTGGAAGGAAATACATCGAGACTATTAATAGTGCTTGAATGAGGGTGATGGGATTTCTTTCTATTTTTCTCTATTTCCAGATTTTCTTTAATGAGCTTCTATTATTGTTATAATATTAAAAATAATTTAAAGAGAGTGAATTTAAAAGGCTTATTAGTTATGTACATAAAATTGGATTACCCTGAAAACTTCTGGTATGATTTTAAGAATACAGAGCCAATTAATCATAAGAGACACAAATCAAAACCACAATGAGCTATCACCTGGCACCTGTCAGAATGGCTATCATCAAAAAATCTACAAATAACAAATGTTGGTGAGGATGTGAGAAAAGGGAACCCTTGGACACTGTTGGTGGGAATGAAAACTGGTGCAGCCACTATGGAAAACAGTATGGCAGTTCCTCAAAAAACTAAAAATAGAACTGCTATATGATCCAGCAATTCCACTCCTGGATATATATCTGAAGAAAATGGAAACACTAATTTGAAAAGATATATGCACCCCAATGTGCATAGCAGCATTATTTACAATAGCCAAGATATGGAAGCAACCTGTGTTCAATAACAGATAAGCAGATAAAGAAGACGTGGTATATATAGAGAATGGAATATCACTCAGCCATAAAAAAGAATGAAACTCTGCCATTTGTAACAACATAGATGGACCTGGAGGGTGTTACGCTTAGTGAAATAAATCAGAGAAAGACAAATACTGTACGTTATCACTTATATGTAGAATCTAAAAAAATAAAATGAACAAATGAATATAACAGAACAGAAACAGACTCACAGATATAGAGAACAAACTAGTGGTTATCAGTGGGAAGAGGGAAGGAAGGAGGGGCCAGATGGGGTAGGGGATTAAGAGGTACAAACTACCATGTATAAAATAAGCTACAAGGATATAGTATACAGCACAGGGAAATATAGATATTATTTTATAATAACTTTAAATAGAGTATAATCTATTAGAATATTGAATCACTATGCTATACACCTGAAACTAATATAATATTGTAATTCAACCATACTTCAGTAATAAAATAATACAAAGCCAAATTAAAGACAATGATGGGCAGGCCCTTGTCTCAGGGGCCACAGACACAGGCTAGGTCCTTGCCCTTGTCAAGAGGGGGAAGTGCAGGAGGCAAGAAGGGCCCTCTGTGTCATCCTCCATCACCTAATGCAGGTAAATACCTCTAATAATGATTCGAGGGGAGGAAGGCCATCCTGAAGTCACAGAAAGCCCAGACTGTGGCATGTTTTCAAAGAAACTTGAGTTCTGTGACATTCTACTACTTTTAGCTTCTAGAACAATGTTTCTCAAGTTGGATTTTTGTACTGACACTTCTCTGGATGCTGGGAGAAGTGTTAGTACAAGACCACCTGGGAGCTTGTTCCCATGCAGAGTCCCAGGCCCTACTGAAATGGAATTGCTGGGCTAGCATCTGGGAAACTGAGTTTTTACAAGGTCTCCAGGTGGTTCTTATGGATACAGAAGCGAAGAACTGCACTGTGATTCTGAACCCAGGCTGTATATTAGATTCACCTGGGAGGTTTTAAGGTACTAAAAAATTCTAATGCCCAGGCCCTTCACAAGGCCAATTAACTCCAAGTCTCTGGAGGCTGAGACCTGAGCTTGGGAAGTTCTTAAAGCTCTCCAGGTGATTCCAATGTGCATGTAAGGACCCAAACCCACCACTAGTCTTGGGCAGTGGTTCACAGATGAGTTTTTCATCAGAATCACGTGGAGGGCTTGTAAACAGGGCTGGGCCCCACCTCTTGAGTTGTGAAATTAGGAGCTCTGGGTGGGACTTGAGAATCTATATTTCTCACAAGTTCCCAGGTGGTACTGGGGAGCACAGGGCACTATGCTTTGGGAATTACTCTAGAATGAAGCCTTCAACCCCCAGGAGACACAGCCTCCTGGATAAAGGAGCAGGATGACACAGGCTCTGTCCCCCAACCCTCAGCTTCCTGCTTCCCAGGCCCCAGTCCAGCTGATGTGGCCCAGGAAGAGGGGAATGCAGCCACCCTTGTGTGGGGGGGACAAGTCAGTAAAACTCACCTCCCAGTAGATTGCATCCTCAAAGCAGTTCTCATCAGCAGCTTGTCCCCAGAATGGCAATTTCAAAATGACCCCTAAAGGAAGTTGGAGGTCAGGGATAACTTCTTCTCTACCTACCCAGCCCTTTCCCTTGACTGGAACAACCCCCTCAGTCTCACTGCTATAAGTGCAAAGACAAAGCGTTTCCGGGAGCCACAGCTGACCTCTGGCACACACTCTTAGGTACCCCAACCACAGGCCCCACCTTCTCTGGCCCAGCCAGCCCCTCACCTACGATGATGCCGCCCACCAGGGCCATGGCCAGTGACACAAAGAGACCAGCAGCCTGGAACTTGCCCTGTGTGCTTGCGTTCCTGCTCGGTGTGGAACTTCCAAAGCCAAAGGCAAGGGCAAGCCTGGGGGTGGAAACGGGGCAGGTCAGGGCCCCACGGAGAGGCCAAGTCACTGCCTACTGCCACCCCACACACGAGTGGAAACCAAGGCTCAATAACCCCTGGGCCTCAGGCTTCCCGTCTGCAAAATGGGGGCACTGGAAAGATCAGATGGTCTCTAAGATTCTTATGGAAGGACAGAGGTGAGGAGAGAAGGCCCATGAAATAGTGGTCCAGACTGGGCAAGAAAGGGAATAGAGACACAGTCTTGGACCCGAGAGGAACAGTAGAAAGGAGGAATGGAGAAGGAAGGAGGGAGCTCAACCTCCCTCAACCTCCTCCATTCTTACCCTTCCTGCCCATACAGCTCAATGCTGGCGGAGGCTGCCGTCACAGCACCCACAATGCCGCCTATGATGCCGGGAATGCCATGCAGGTTGTGAATGCCACACGTGTCCTGGATCCGCAGCCGGGACTCCAGGAATGGCTGGAAAGGGGAGATAGGTGCTGCTCAGGCAGGGGGCTGTGGCACGATGTGGGGGGGGGCAGGATTCTGGAGGCTCCAAATACAGAGAGACCCCGGATTCCCCAGCCCCCCAGCCCCTCCCTAAGGACCGCCCCCCACTGTCAGGAACACAGAGATCCCAGCATTCTCCAGCCCCCAGCCCCTGGCCTGGGGGCCTCACCGTCAGGTACACAAAACCCAGGGTGGAGATGATGCCGCAGATGAAGCCGACGATGAGGGAGCCGTAGGGCATGAGCATCATCTCGGCGGCGGTGCCCACGGCCACACCTCCCGCGAGCGTGGCGTTCTGGATGTGCACCTGAGCAGGGCAGGCAGAGCAGGCAGGAACTCAGTCCTCTCCCAGAGTAGCGTCCTGGAGGAGCTGACCCAGAGCCCAAGTTGACCTCCTATGCATGGGTGCCACCTGGGAGCCAGGGATGGCTCAGAGTGCATCTCAGCAAGCCAGGAGACCACGGAGGGCTCCGGCCTGGGCCCAGGCTTCGGACAGCCACCCCTGTGTTCTCTGCACATGTGCCACCCACACCAGCGCTCTGGACTTTTTCTGTGTGCACAAATCAGTGTTCTTGTGTCCATGCCAATGAGTTCCATCAGCACATCTGCATGTTCCCCTTGTATCTGGCTGCCACACATCCCTGTGTGCCCAGGTTTGCATGTCTGATGTTCTCTACATGCCCGTGTACCAACGTCAGGCACCTCTGGGGCCTATTCATTCACACGCACCCATGTCAGACTCTGCGAGCCTACACCAGCACCGGCTGACTCTCTGAGCGCCTACCTGCGCCATGGACTGTGTCACTGGCTGGCGGGGATGTTGTTTCCTCTCCACAACAAGCCCAGGAGGTAAGTACAGTTATCTTTTGACGTTTGCAGATGAGGAAATTGAGGCACAGGGAGGTTAATGGACTTGCTGAAGACCACACAGCTAGCAAGGGGCAGAAAGGTGTCTTGATCCAGGTCTTCATGAAGCCAGAGCCCCTGACCTTGACCCTATTCCATGTCCCTCTCTGCATGTGCCCATGTCAGCATGTCTGATTCTCTTCCCCCTGCTTCCTGAGTCCCCACCTCTCTGTGCAGTGATCGGCCAGTTCAACCAGGGGCTCCAGGCTGTGTCCCGGAATAACGGGCACTCCTGGCAGAGTCTCAGCACACACACGTGCGCAGGTCTAGAAGCTAGTGTCAGAAGAGCAAATGGAGAGGTGGTTGTCTTTTCACAGAAAAATCTACCAACACCCATGGGGTCTGGCCCCTCCCACTAATGACAGAAACACATGTCCCAGTGGCGTGATATGAAGGACACTGGGTAACACCACATTCCCACAAACCTCCCAAGTGCGTCGAAGGGATTCCCCCTTTGAGTGTGTGGGATGGGGCAGGTGAAGGCAGTGCTAGGAAGGCTGAGGGCCAGTGTCTGGAGTATCAGAAGTTGGCAGAGGGGAGGTGCTCAGTCCAGAAGAGCTGTCAGCACCCAGGCTGTGGGGAGGAGAACGAGAGGAGCCCGTTCACCCAGAGCAGCGGCATAATAGAACCTCCAAGAATGTGGTTCTGGGCTCTGCCTAAAGCCAGCTCTGTCATCTGGACAAATCATTTCTCCCGGAGCCTCCGTTTCTTCATCTGCAAGATGGGTGCGATAATCCTTATGCTGCCTGCTTCACAGCGTTGTCGGCAGGGCATGGTGATCAGTGCCCACTGGGCACAGGCAGTCGTGGCCGCAGCTCCCCCCGAGGCTCCCCACTGCTCCCCGGCCCCCCACCCCCGGCCCCCGCTCACCATATCCAGCTTGCCCTTCTTATGCAGGACGCTGGACAGCACCACCGCAGTGAGCACACAGGCTGCCAAGGAGCAGTAGGTGTTGATGACAGCTCGGTGCTGGGCGTCTCCGTGATTGGACACAGCTGAGTTGAAGCTGGGCCAGTACATCCACAGGAAGAGGGTGCCTGGCCAGACCAGACAGGGCCGGTGGGCCCGGGAGAAGAGGTGTTAGATGGGCCCAACGGAGCTCAGGCCGACATCCTGTCCTTTAGCTACAGAGATGACAAATGACTCACACGCCCCAGCTATTTGCCACCCATGTAGCCTTATTCATGCTGGGATCTTCTTAGATGGCCCTCCCTGCCTTACTTACTACCTAACTCCCACTGAGCTTTCCACTCTGCTCCAGGAAGTCTACCTTGACCCCATAACCGGGCAAAATGCCTCCCACCCGGCTTCCACAGCGCCTTGAGGGAGAATCTTTTTCTCCACTGTAGGGAGATTATCTGGTGGCATGGCCATCTCTCTACTACACTGTGAGGCGCTCCTTGGAGGCAGGGCTGGGTTTTAAGAGACCAGAGAGGGTGGCTGATATGTATTCTCTGGAATGAGTGGACACAGGAAATAGGAATGTACACCTTGCCTAGCCCGGGGATGGAGTGAACAGTTCCTGGTTACCACTGTGTCTGCCCTGGGACATCCTAGGGAACACACAGGATGACTGACCGACTTCTTCCAGCCCCGTGGGGGAAAGGGACAAGTATCTGGGATCCTGGAAGAATCCACAGGCGACCTCTCTCTGCTCTTCCTCCAAAGGGAGCTGGCAGCCACCTCACAGACCACATGGGGCTCAGCTGTGAACATGGCAGCCTGAACGCCTCATGGTGACCTTCACCCATCATGGTTCTCCTCACCCGTCACAGTGGTCCTCACCCAACATGGCAGCCCTCAGTCATCATGGTGGCCCTCAATCATTATGGAAGCTCTCACCGATCATGGCAAAGAGGTCCGAGTGGTACACAGAACTTTGCCTGTCCTTGCTCTGATATAGGTTGGGTCGGTAGAGGATCCAGGTCACTGTGAGCCCAAAGTAAGCGCCGAATGTGTGGATGGTCATGGAGCCCCCTGCATCCTTCACCTGGGGTACAAGGGGCCTGTAAGATTCTGACACCTCCTCTCTCTCCCTCCTGAGAGCACTCTCCCACCTCCCCCTTCCCACAGACAGAAGTTCAGCTGTCTTTTGACTCCAAAGGCTACAGGAGGGAGCCCAGGGCCCCTTATAGACCAATCAACTGGGAAGGGGAGAAATTGGGGATCCCCTGTACAACTATACTTCAATAAAAAAAAATAGGGGCTTCCTGGTGGCGCACTGGTTGAGAATCCGCCTGCCGATGCAGGGGACAAGGGTTCGTGCCCCGGTCCGGGTAGATCCCACATGCCGCCGAGCGGCTGGGCCCGTGAGCCATGGCCGCTGAGCCTGTGTGTCCAGAGCCTGTGCTCCGCAATGGGAGAGGCCACAACAGTGAGAGGCCCGCGTACCACAAATAAAATAAAATAAAATAAAATAATAAAGAAGGGGATCCATGAACCCAGGCTGTAAGCCTGTCAGCAAAATGCTAGGGCATCCTCACCCAACAGATGAGGTTTATGGCCAGATGGGGAACCCAGGCCTGGAGAGGGACTTGCTCAGTCACACAGCTGGCAGAGGTAAAGCCAAGTTAGGACCCAGGGTAGCACCCTATCTAGTCTGTCACCCACTAGTTTCCAGCTTATCTTAATTCCTGGGACCTCGCTGCTGCCCTCTGGGGTCTCCCCTCTCCACATTTCCTCCTACACACCACTCCTGGCCCCACACCACCCCATCTGGACTGCCATTTCCCGTCTCCCCTTCATCCTATCATGCTCCTTGCCCTCTAACCTCCCAGCCAACCTCCCACCGTCCGCCCCATCCCCTCTCCTCTCCCTTGTCCCCCAGAGTCAGAGCAGGCAGATTTGGTGCCCCCCCATCTGTCCATTCCTGGGCCTCCTGCCCTACCCGACTCAGCCCACTGCACCTCTGGACCTTAAGTCTCAAGTTCCTCCTTTACAAAGTGGGGCAGGTCCTAGTGACTTAGCAGGGCTGTCTTGAGGATGAAACTAGGCAACTTGTGTAAAGCACTTGGCAAGCATGTGGCACTCCACAGGGGTGTATGATTGACTGATTTAGTCTTCCTCCCTGCCCCCAACCTCCCCTCTCTTCCTCTTCCTCTTCCTCCCCACTCAGGAAATCCCAATCAGAATCACAGACTCGCTTCTTCGTTTTAGATGGGAAACCCAACCTTGTGTCCAAGGTCACAGAGCTAGTTGTTGAATAGTTGACAGAGCTGAGTTTCCTGACCCCCAGCCTGGTGGGTGCCTCTACTAGCTATGTGACCTTGGGGGAGCCCCTTACCCTCTCTGAGTCTCAGTCTTCTCATCTGTAACATGGGGGTAATAATTGTGTCTATCTCAGAGATGAGAATTAAATGAGATAATCCATGTGAAGCATTCAGAGCAGGGCCCAGGCAAGGGCAAGTGCTCCTTAACTGTCAGCAGTCATTATTGTGTTTAAACTTGGCTCAAAGAGAGGCCAGAAGACTGTCATGCATTGAAAGAATTTCTGCAGCAGATCAGGGAGGGGTTTTGAGGGCCAAAGGAGCCTTCTCTGCCTCTAAATTCACACCCAAGATACTACTTCTCAGCCAATTTCAGATCTCATCTGTTGACCCCACTGTGTACCCCCTCACCTAGCCTCACTTCTTTCTCTCTACCCACCCCAACCAGTCTCCAAGGCCTATTTTCTCACCTTCCTTATAACTCTTGTATCATCCACTTTCTTCTCTTTGTACTAACCCAGTCCCAGTCCCATTATCTCTCACCAGGGTGACTAAAACAGCCTCTTAACTGGATCCTTTGCCTCCAACTGTTCTCTTCACCATAGCCAAAGTGACATTTCCATTACATGTGTCTGACCGTGCCACTCTCCTGCCTGAAACCTTCCATAGCTCCCGACTGCCCTCATGATAAAGTGGAGACTCTTTGGGACTTCCCTGGTGGTCCAGTGGTTAAGACTCTGTGCTTCCAATGCAGGGGACTCGGGATCGATCCCTGGTCAGGGAACTAAGATCCCACATGCCGCATGGTGCAGGCAAAAACAAACAAACAAAAAAATAAAGTTGAGACTCTTTAACATAGCCTCTGAAAGTCTGAAGATCCTTGTTCCTCTCCCTACCCCATTTCCTTTGCCTCAAATGCCCTCGCTCATTCCTTTGCCTGGTTATCTCCTACTTGACTTCTAGCTTTGATATCTCTTCCTCCAGGAAGCCTTCCTGACCTGCCAGGTGCTGGTTCAGGCCTTGCTCCCCTCCCTCCAGACCACCTAGCCCTGGAGCTCAATCCTTGTCTCACTGTATGGTCACTGTCTATCTGCTTCCTGGCCCCCTCACTAGACTGTGAGCTCCTTGGCATCGAAACAAGAGTCCTGCTCACCTCTGTATCCCAGTGCCTGGAGCATTGCCTGACATGCAGTTAGACTCCAAAATTCATTCCCTTGACAAATATTTCTTGAGAACCTATTAGGCATTGGGCCAGGTGCCAGGAATAGAGATGGTCCAGATAAGATAAGGTTTCCCATGCTTATCAGATAAGGATACATGCTATGAAGAAGATAAATTAAGGCAATGAGAGAGAGAGTGACTGGAAAGAGGTAAGGTAGAAGGCAACACGGAGTAGGAGAATCTGGGAGGGCCTCTCTGAATAGGTGAGATTCCAGTTTAGACCACAAAAAAAGGACTGGGGGGGGATGAGCATTCCAGGTAAAGGGAACAGCAAGTACAAAGGCCCTGAGGTGGGACCAAGCTTGGTGTGTTTGAAGAGCAGACAGCAGGGTATGGCCAGAGCACAGAAAGATGGGGACAGGAGATGATAAGCTTGGAGAAAAGGCTGGGACCAGAACATGTAGGGCCTTATAACAAGTTTGGATTTTATTTGAAGTGAAATTTTAAAAACCAGGGTTTTAATCCAGGGAATGGTCTTATATGCATTATTAACAGGTCACCATGGCTGCTGGTGATTAGCCTGAGGTGGTGGGTGGGGCAAGGATGAAGACAGGGAGGGAGTTACTTCCCGCCACCATCCAGGGGTTAAAACTCTGCGCCTCCACTGTAGGGGGCGCGGGTTCAATCCCTGGAAGGGGAACTAAGGTCCCACATGCCGCCTGGTGCAGCCGCCAAAAAAACAAAAAAGGATGAAGACCGGGAGATGAGTCAGGAGGAAGGGATATGGTGGCTTGGACTAGTCTGGTGGCTGAAAAAAAATGACAAAATGCATGATTGAATGTAGGGTGGTCTGAAAACAAAAACCCTGGAGGTGGGACTTCCCTGGTGGTCCAGTGGTTAAGATTCTGTGCTTCCACTGCAGGGGGCGTGGGTTCGATCCCTGGTTGGGGAACTAAAATCCTGTGTGCACAGCATGGCCAAAAAAAAAAAAAAAAAAGAAAAGAAAAAGAATGGAAATCATGTGCTCACAATAGTGGAACAAAAAGGATTAGAGTCCTGGATCCCAGATGATACTGAGGAACCACTATACAAGCCCTGATCTCCCTGCTTCTGAGAAATAAACTTTTGTATTAAAAAACAAAAAACAGGGCTTCCCTGGTGGCACAGTGGTTGAGAGTCCGCCTGCTGATGCAGGGGACAGAGGTTCGTGCCCCGGTCTGGAAAGATCCCACATGCCACTGAGCAGCTGGGCCCGTGAGCCATGGCCGCTGAGCCTGCGCATCCGGAGCCTGTGGTCCGCAACGGGAGAGGCCCGCGTACCGCCAAAAAAAAAACACCAAAAAACAAAAAACAAAAAGACCCCCAAAATCCTGGGGGTTTTCAGGCAGAGTCCAAATATAGAGGAGCTGGGGGCTAAGAAATGGATGGGGTCCCTGAATAATCCCTACACCTGCAAATATACCAAAGAGGTGTCTGAGCAAGAGTCAGTAGCCTAAGGTGCCCCTTACCTGGGCCAGTGAATTGGCCAATCCCAGGGGGCATCATTCCTGCCATAGAGGTCCATGTGAATGGCACCTCTGGAGTTGTGCAACCTGTGAAGCTATACATATCCACCTTGGCCACTCCCCTGGGAACTTTTCTTACTGATGTGCCCCTTCAATATACTGCGCCTTTTTCTTGGCACAGCAATCTGGGAATATGTGTGTGGAAGAGGATGTGCAGGAACATTCCATTTTTTCCATCTGATATACAGGAAAGAGAAAGAAGAGAGAAAATCAACATGTGAGGAACCACTGCTCTGCCTAGCTGGTGGACGGATGTACCAGGTAGACTATCATTCCTGCCCAATAAATGTCATTACTCCCGCTTTACAGATGAGGAAACTGAGATTCAGAAGGTTAACTGACTTGCCAAGCTTGAATTGAATTCAACTAGCATGTCTCCCCAGCCCTCTCTCTGTCCCCCTACTGCCCCCCACAAGTGTCCCTTCCACCCCCATCCCTGTTCTGACCCCTGCTCACCTCTAGCAGGCTGAGGAGAATGAACTCATTCACTGAGAAGAGGGTCACTTGGAAGAGAGTCATGATGAGGAGCTGGACAGGGCTGACTTTGCCCAGAACTGCCCCAAAGGCGACACAGACAGAGCCCACGCAGAAGTCCGCATTGATGAGGCTGTGGGGAGACAGGTCAGGGGAGGGGCTGAGGCCACAGCAAGAAGTGGCCCTCCAAACCCTGGGGTTGAACCTAGACTTTGGTCACTTGTGGGTTTGGGCTTACGGTCTAAACTTTCTGAGCCTCAGCTTCATCATCTGTGGTAATGGGCACATAGCATCTTACAGCTACTCTAAGAATTGAAAGAAATAGCATGTGAAGTATCCAGCACAGCAGTGGTACATACTAGATGCCACACCCTTCCTTTGTGGCCCCATCTCAGGCCCCCACCCCTCCTTGCAGGCAGCTTGCGCTTAAGGCATCCAAGTGGTCTGGCTGATGTTGTTGAATGTGGCCCATATTTGGGGCCTTGCCTTGCCCTCCATCTTCTACCTGCCCTTCCAGAACTTCTCACCTGCCTCCTCTTCAGGAAGCCTTCCCCAATTCCTCTAACCAGATGTGGTCTCTGCCTCTGAATCCTTATCTCTCACTCTGCACACACTTCTCCTGCTGGCTACCAGGGCCTTGCTTGGGTCTGAGTTATCGTGAACTCCTCCTCACCTTACTTGGGAGAGAGGCTATGTGTCCAGGGAAGAGAGAGGGGCCTTCCTGCAGGCAGTAGGGAGCCGGAGGCTGGGTGGAGGGAGGGGGCATAAAGGCCAACAGAGAGAATGGAGGCAGAGGGGCACACAGGCGCTCCTTAAGTCTGGACCCTGAAAGCCCAGCCAGCCAGCAAAGGCAGACATCATGTGGTCAGAGGAGACTCTGTTTCCACCCGTGTGTCCGCTTTGCCTAACCCAGGCCTCCATGGGCCCTGCCAGCAGCAACACCGTCCTGGATTCCAAGGCAGACTCTCAGCGTGGCTCTCTGAGTCATGAGCTTTGTTAATTGGGGATCGTGTAAGGACAGCAGGGGCTACTACTTCCTTAAGACGGTCACATCCAGGGGAGTGCCCCTCCCCCACGTTCAGAGGTGTGTGTGTGTGTGTGTGTGTGTGTGTGTGTGTGTTTGTGTGTGTGTGTGTGTGTGTGTGTGTATCAGGAGGTGAGAAGTAAGAAGCCAGCTGATTGTAGGGTCAGTGAGTGGAGTGGAGGCAGGGCACTGTTCCTCAGGGTCCCTCCCAGACAAAGGATGTTCACTGGAATGTATGCTTCGCTATGAGCCTTGTTCACTGCTGAGTCCCCAGGGCCTGGCTGCATGAACGATGACAGCTGCTAAGTGCCAGGCACCTAAATGCCTGCTCAGTACTGCTCAGGCCCTCCTGTACCACACCCGAACCAATGATGGGAAATGGAGGCTCAGAGAGGCCGAGTTATTTGCCCCAATTCCCATAACTGCAGCCAGAAGACCGTCTGACAGAGATGACCACTAGGAAGGAGTGAGAGGGAGAGTACAAAAGCCCACACCTGGGCCATCAGCTCCCTGGAGATGGCGATCTGAATTTCACCTCTTGGGCAGGGCCTGCAGAGGTGAACTACCCTGGAGTGACAGGTAGGATCTGGAGGACTCTGCAGCAGGGACAGGACAGAAACCAGGAGAAGTGTCCACAGGTCAGGTCTGGGGGCAACATGCTCATCTTAGCCCTGGGCACCAGAGATCAGCTCTGGCTCAGTTGGTGAAAATCATTTCCCAGAAACCTAATTTGCCAAAACTCAAGTTGTCAAGTGACTAACTTGTTAAATAACTGGTTCAAAAACATTAACTCACAAAAGTTTACAATAATTCTCTCTGAACATTTTTAAAAGCTGTATACTTTTGTTTTGCATTTAGCCATAGCTATTTTGCTCTGGTGGCCAATTAAATATATTACAGATATTTTTATGCTTTGGGTCTATGGCTTTGGGAATGAGAATTTCTTGTGTATCTTAAACAATAGAGTGATATGCATGTCACGGATTTTATATACAAAAAGATTGACTTCTTGGTTCCGAAACATTTTCTATCTAGTCGACTATTTTTCCTGTTTCTCTTAATTCATGGAGTCACTAACTGGCTTAAGTGAATTAATATTTTGCAAATATTTGGCATATGTTTAATTTAAAATTTCAGGCACCTGGCTTATGATACATGGTTGGTGCCCTATATGTGACAGCAGGGATTTGCACTTTAAACGTGGTTTATACCAATTTGCCTCTAAACCCTTTCTGTGGACTTGGTTTTCTGATTTTGTCCCATGCAACACAAATTGCTATAGGTTTCATAAGTTGCCATGGCCTAGAGAGTTTGATAAATGAGTCATTCAGTGAGGTGACTGCTTGACAACTTGGTTTTTGGCAAGTTGGTAAATTTATTGTATAACCTGGTGGTGGTGTTGGGGGGAGGGACACACTGAGGCTCCTAGGAGGTCTCCTCAGACAGAGGGAGGGGCTGAGTTACCTGATGGGAGGTGGTGGTGGTATTCACCAGACCAAGAGATTATCACAAAGTGATGAGGATAGAGGTGAGAAGACATGGGGATAAGATGCCCCCTGGAGGCTGAGGCAGGGAGGGGCTTCAGTCCTAGGTCTCCACACCTGCCTCACAGCTCTTTCCTATGCTTGTTCTGTGGGTGGGGATACGGGCAAGTCAGGGAGAGGGCAAGGCAGGGAGAAGCAGCACTCCATTCCGTCCGCAATGAACCTTAGGAGGCTGGTTCAGGCAGCCCCACACTCCTTCCCCTCCTCTGCCACCCGCAACACCGCCCCCTCCATGGGTTCCATGGGCTGAGGTCTCTCAGGGCAATTTTGATGCTTGATGTGTCAAAGGGGAGGGTCTGGCTCTGGCCCCTGGAGAGAAGAAGCCTGGCCTTGTGTCCCTGCAGCCTGCGTCTTAGGAGGAGGGAAACCCTCCAACAGCACTTGGACACCATTAGAACTCCCACCCTGGGGACTCGTTGATCCGGAAGTGAGTGAGTGAGTGAGTGAGTGAGTGAGTGTGGTGTATGTCGCAGGGCCCCGGGTACCCTGGTTGGACGATGAGGAGCCAGCTCACAGCCCCAAGCCCCGGGTTCCGCCCCTGGACCCTCCCCTCACCCGGGGCCCCGCCCACTGTGCCCGCCCCGCAGTCCGCGCCGCGCTTACTTTTCCACGCCCAAGTAAATGTAGCTTCCGTCAAAGGAGTGGAACCAGCCCTGCATGAGTAGCGCCCACTGGATGCCGAAGGCCGCCAGCAGGAAGTTGAAGCCCACGGCGCTGTAGCCGTAGCGCTGCAGGAAGGTCATGAGGAAGCCGAAGCCCACGAAGATCATCACGTGCACGTCCTGGAAGCCTGCGGGGAAAGCGCAGCCGAGGGTCTTGGCGGCCTGGCGAAGACCCGCCATAGTCCTGGGTCTGGGCCAGCTCTGCCCGACACAGAGCCTGTGTCTTCCCTGCCACTGGCCGGGCCGGGCTGCCCCGCAAGCCGGGTCCCGCCATGCCCGCATCTGGATCCTGAGGCTAGGCACAGTAATGAATGGCTCTATTGCAAGTAGAGGAGCCACTACTACCCCCATCAAGTCATAAAATACAAACTACTATGTATAAAACAGATAAACAAGGTCCTACTGTATAGCAAAGGGAACTATATTCAATAGCCTGTAATAAACCGTAAAGGAAAGAATATGAAAAAGGATGGACTTCCCTGGTGGTGCAGTGGTTAAGAATCCGCCTGCCAATGCAGGGGACATGGGTTCAGTCCCTGATCCAGGTGTTTTGATACCACCTAGAGAGGTGGGATAGGGAGAGTGTGAGGGAGACACAAGAGGGAGGGGATATGGGGATATATGTGTACGTATAGCTGATTCACTTTGTTATACAGCAGAAACTAACACAACATTGTGAAGCAATTATACTCCAATAAAGATGTTTAAGGAAAAAAAAAGAGGCTAAAGAGACATTTCAAATAAATTCAACACCTAAAACTAGACTGGATCCTGGACTTGGCTAGGGTGGGGAGTGGGTGCGGGTACAGGGGAGTGCTACAAAGGTTGTTACTGCGCCAACTGACAAAATTATATAGGGACAGTATATTAAAGTACTGTGCAATGTAAATTTATGAAATTGATTACTGTGGTTATGGAAGAGAATACCTCTATTCTTAGGAAACAATGTAGAGTAATTAAGGCTACAAGACCATAATGTGTATAACTGACTCTCAAGTAGTTCAGGGAAAAAGTAAGTGTGTGTATGTGCTTGTGTTTATGTGGGAAAAGAGAGAGAGAGGGAGAAGAGCAGATAGCTTAATCGGAGTTAAAGAGTATACAGTGCTCTTTGTACTATTTTTGTCTTAGCAACTTTTTGTAAATTTGGAATGATTTCCAAATTAAAACATTTTTTGAATAAAAGTGCACTGCAGGGCCCACCAGACCTGGCCTACCCGCCTGCCTCCTCATTCTTCCTTTCCTCAGTCCTCCCCTCCCTCCTGTGCCCCAGGGTCACTGGCCTCCCTTGTGCTTGGTCCCACTCCGGGTCTTTGCCCGTGGTGGTCCCTCCACCTGGGATGCTGCTCCCACAGAATGGCCAGCAACTTCTCTTCCTGCAGATCTTGGCAAAATGTCACCTTATCACAGAGGCCTTCCTGACCCCTGAGTTTAAACTTGGTTCTTTCCCTCACAGCACCCTCTTCTTTCTTTTCTAGTTCTTATTACAATTTGTAGCTAGGTTTGTTTGTCTAGCCCACCAGACTATAAAGCTCCAAGAAGGCAAGGCCAAGCCTGTTTTGTTCACTCTGGTATTCTCCATTGTCTATGAGAGTGCCCAGGTAGATGCCCCATAAATATCCAGGAATGAATGAATGAATGAATGAATGGTTACTGTCATGATCTCAGCAGCACCCAGATATGCCAGCCTAGGGCCCAGGTGGGATTTCACCATCAGGGGAGGCTGCAGGCCTTCTACCGTCCAAAGTTTCCTACCCACTGGGTGGATAGGCCCTGGTGCCCACAGCAACCTGGTAATGCTTATGCTTGCCAGCCCCCATTTGCCCTCATCTGTCTCCCCTGCAGGCTTCCCTGAGGCCCAGGCCACAGCCATAGACCCCCTGGCTAGCAGCCACCAGGACGAGGCTGAGAGAGGAGGCCCTGGCACATTGTTGGGTAAGGGTTGAGGGCATAGCTGATGATGCAAGAAAGCTGTGGGTGTCGCCCCAGTATGGTGCTCTGAGCTTTGTGCTTCTTGCGCAGACCTACACAAACAAACAGCAGCTCAGCTTAGGTTCACAATGTGTGCAGCTGATTTCATGTATTACCGTGTTTCATGGTTTATCACGTTTCTAACTGTTGTGGAGGAAGCTGAGCTAATGTATGTGAAGCACCATACACGGTGCTATGGTTATTCTTGGGAAGAACTGATGGGTGACAGACTGGAAAGAGAGGGAGAAGACACATTCAGACCAAAATTACGAAAGCAGGGAGGGGATGTGGCAGGAGGGCAGAGCTGTGGGTAAACACAGGGAAGGAGGAGGAGGTTGCCAGGGTGGGAGGGAGGTGCTGGGACTACTGCTGGTCGTGGGAGTCTGAGATGACCCAGGGGGTGGCGGGTGGCGGTGAGTGTCGGGCAGGGTAGTGTGGGAGGAATGGATCCTGGCCTTGGGGCTTGGAGCTGGGGTCTGAGATCAGGCAGACCTGCAGACAGAGCTGGCAGCTGGAATGTGGGAATGGTGAGTGGGAGACAGAAGCCAAGGATCTGCTAGCTTGACTTGAAGCTAGCAGACCAGACAGGGAAGCTGCTGGCAAGGAGGTGGCGGGAACCCCTGGAAAAAGGTAGCATCACAGAAGGTGGGGGCCATTCAAGGAGCGGGGTGTCAGCTGTTTGGTGGCAGAGGAAGCATGCGGGCAGGGGCAGGGCTGAAGAGCACTGGAGGTGGCCTTCCTGGGGGGTGATGTGTAGTTTCAGGGCTGCCTTCGTTCTCCCTGTGGAGCAGGAGAAGAGAGGCCTCAGCTTCCCAGGGCTTCTCCCTAACTGTCCCCACCTGGCCAGTTCTCCGTCCTTCTCTGTGACTCCCTGGCTGTCCTGACCTCTGTCTCTGACCCTCCCTGCAGGTGTCTCTTTCTTCTCCCCCCACCTCAGGCACACAGATGCCAGCTTCTCTCTCCTTGGGCACCTTCCTTATTCATTCTCTTGCTCATCTCTCTTTATCTCCCAAAGTCCTCACTAGAAGTACCACTTTATTAACTTATATTTCATAAAGTTTGGTGCTACTGAAAATGCTTTTAATAATAATGGTCTGGGGACTTCCCTGGAGGTCCAGTGGTTAAGACTTTGCCTTCCAATGCAGGGGGTGTGGGTTCGATCCCTGGTTGGGGAGCTAAGATCCCACATGCCTTGTGGCCAAAAAACCAAAACATAAAAGGGAAGCAATATTGTAACAAATTCAATAAAGACTTTAAAAATGGTCTACATCAAAATAAACAAAAAAATCTTAAAAAAAAATAGTGTGAAGGTCCAGAGTGCATGAACTTCAGCAGGGACACACCTCTCTGATCTGCAGTTTCTTTTTCTGTAAAATGGGGGATAGTAACAGAGCTCAGAGGTGTGTGGTGCACGTTTAATTGGTCATCCAACCAAAGCCCTGGGCATAGGCCTGGCCCTTTAGCTGTTGTGCAATCATATTAGCTACTGTCATACTTCTCTTTTTCTCTTTCAAGTCTGACTAGGTGCTTTGCAACGGGTTGGCGACCTGCTGGAGGAGAGTGTAAGTTGATAAGACACCTCCCCTCTTCCCCCTCCTTCCCCAGCCTGGAGTGACTCAAGCAGCCCAGCCCAGAACCTGCTCTCCGCTGGGAGGTCCCTGATAGGGCGAGCCTGGCACCTGGTGTCCAGCTCGGAGAGCTGCCACAAGGGGGCACCAGTACACAGCTGTTCTGCACCCGCTTCCTTGCTCACTCTTCCCTCAGGATGGGTCCCTAATGAAGCTGGCCTGAAGCTGGCCAAGTCTCAAAAATCTCTGAAGCCTGAGGACAAAGCTTCCCATGCTGGTGGGATATGGCAGCTCTCCCTCCTCTGCTGCCTCAGCACAGCAGGAGTGGTGCCCTGCAGCAGCCTGGGTACCAGCCCTTCCCATGCTCTATAGGCCAGCCCAGCCTAACCTGTTGCCTTTGAAGCCTACTGGCCAGCCCCTCAATTCCCCAAGGCTCTGTGTCCACCTCTCCCATGCCTCAGAGCAGACCACAGAACCACCCCATCACTGCAAAATCTCCTGGGGAGGTGGCCAGGGAGTAGCAATGCGGCAGAGACTGGGGGAAGCTAGTTGGCTGTGCAGTGGGAGGGCTTGGCCTCGTCCCTGCCTGTGCCACTGACCAGCTGGGCAAGTCTCTAACCTCCATCACCAGCACCATAAAATAGAAACAAATACACTCCCTGCCTGACAGAGCATGCAAAAAGCACTTGTAAGTGGGGAGAGCACAAAGGAATTTAAATGCTATAATAGTTCAAACGAATATTGGAAGAGACATTCCTCGGTCATATCTCTAAAGGGATGCTGAGCCTGCACTTAAACACCTTCAGCAACAGAGCCCTCACTCCCTTCTGAGTAAGCTCGATACCAGCATTTACTATCCTCTGGTTTCATGCCATGAGACGTGCCCTCCCAGCCACCCGTCATCTTCAATCTTCCAGGAGAGCCTGTGCATTAAATAACATTCCCACTTCACAGATGAGCATATTGAGGCTCAGTATGGTTAAGGAGGTGGCTTACTCCATTTAGTGATGGACCCAGATCTGTTTAATTCCAAAGTCAGCCAGCAGGTTACACTGCCCTCTGCTTGTGGGAACATTGGTCTTTCATTAAATGGAGTTGAATCTGAGGTTCAGGTTCCCAGGAGCACAGGTCAAGCCTTGTTGCCTCGGTTTCATGAAACAGTCCTTCAGGTTTGAAACTGTGGCATCCTCTACCTTGGGTGATCTCCCTTCTCCCTTAGTTTTCCCAGGAGGCTTCAAGAGCCGAGGCTCTGTTGGCTCCTCCTCAGGCCAACCGCTCCCAGACACTGCCTGGAGACCCTCAGGCCCCAGAGCACCAGCCCAGGAGGAAGTTCGTGTTCAGCAGCCGGTGCCTGCAGCACGGCACCAGGGCAGGTCCCCAGCTGGTTCTGTGCCTGCCACCAAGGGGCCCACGCTTGAGGAGTTGTCCTCAGGCACTCCCGGGCCCCAGCCTGAGCCAGCTGGAGCGGTACTCCTCTGGAAACCGAGATGCCCAGTGGACTCCACTAATCCCTTGGGCAGGAATGAGGCCCACACAGGTGTTGACAGCCTGGAGCCAAGAATTCTGAAAGTACCACAAGGGCTGCCCTCACTCCCCGCCCCTGGGGATTGCCTTGAGGCCCAGGAATCCAGGCACGGGGCCCCACCTGGGCTCCAACTCCTAACCATGGCCACCGGCCACTGTGAGCAAGTGGGGCAGGAAGTGAGGGGAAAGGTGAGACTAGGGGGAGGAGAGCAGTCCAGGAGGGTGGGCTCAGGTCCCCGGAGCTCCTACTCTGGCTCACTAGTTTCCTAGTTGAGTGACTTTTGCAAGATACTTCCCCTCTCTGGCCTTAGTCTCCTCATCTGTAAAATGGGAGTCATAACATTGCCTTCCTCATCCAGTGGCGGTGATGACTTATGGACAGATTGCATGTTTGGTCTGAGTTGCCGCCACTACTTCCTGCCCTTGCCAAGGAATCCTGAGGCCGAGATTCTCTCCCTACGCTACTCTCCTCTCTGTCACTTCCTGCTCAGATGACAAAGAGCACCCCGGCCCTCACAGAGGCCGTGGCAGGAGAAACTCAAGGCCCTCACTGATGGCTGGGACTACCTCATCCTGCTTAGTGACCTCCCTCCCAGTCTTTTCACAAACTTGAGCTGCTCAGTCCACACCCCCGCATGCTCTTTCCATGGACGCCTTAACTGCCCTGCTTTCCCCTCCTCACCAGCCCACTGCTCTCCAGGAAGCTGTCACAGATCTCTTCTGCACAGAGCACTTGACCCCCTCACTGAGGCCTGGGGTGTCGGGGTATACCTCTCTGAGCAGAGTGGCCATAAGCCCTGGTTTGCTGAGACAGTCATGGTTTATGCCTGTGTCCTGGCAAATTACTACTAGCACAAATTTCCTACCTCTTCACTCTCCAAAGTGTCATTTGGTTGAAAAATTACACGGTCACCCTATAGATAAGTGATCACTGAGTGAATAAAGGTAGAGCATGCAAGGAAGTGGGTGGGTGTGGAGAGTGGGGATAGGAGTTGGGGAGATGTGAGGATTGTACCCCCTACTGGCGTGGTTCTGTAGCTCCTATTAGAGGGTCTTGAGACCTTCCACTGTGCAGACACATGGAGGACCTATAAATGCCCATGGGAGGCCTTGCCCCTGATGCTTTACCAAGGGGCTGGCTCTGTGGCCAACAGAGAAGCAAGAGCTGGGGGGAAGGAGTGAAACAGGCAAAGGAGGGTCTCAAGTTTGCCTGCCTCACCATTTGCTGGGTCAGTCCCCCACCAAGAAGCATAAAAGTGGGCAATGTGAAAGGTGGATTTGGAGTCTAAATTCCAAGGCTATAGCCGTCAAGATCTCTTAAAACATGGCCCTGAGTGGAGCCCAGTAGAGGCTGTGGTGTCACCAACGCTGGCCACCCTCTTCTCTCACCTCCCTTCTTTTAGGCACCATATTTCTGTTAACGAAGCCTATGATTTTGCTGGCTTTGGGGGAGGCACTTAATGTGGCTGGCTCCCATGGGGCCTACAGTCTCCTCCACCTCTACTTCTTTTCATGCAGGCTGCCATCCTGAATGTGTGTACTTATTTAACTGGATCTGAGTACAATGGGTAGAATCCCATTACTGAGGGTGTACAAGCCATGGAGGGAAGACCAGTTTGTATAGGTGACTGTTCCAAAACCAACAGTTCATGACTATGTGAGCACCAACAGTTAGAAAGATTGTCTTTGGCTGCTGGTAAATGGTGTGGAAAACTAGAAAGCACAAGGGCATGAAGAGTCCTGGGCTGGGAGTCTGGAGGTTGGGCCGACCCGAGTGACCTTGGGCCAGTTCTTCTAACTCCTGAATCCTAGGGCCTCTGTGTTTAGTGCTTTTCTAGTAATTGCTCCATTATGAAGTGAGGATTCCATGCCCAGCACCATGCCCGAACTTGATGTGCAAGGTCTCAGCCCACTCCTGGGAGGTAGGATCTATTATTATCCCCACTGGACAGATGAGGAAATTGAGTTTCTGCATTGTTGACATTTACCAAAGGCCACCCACTTGGTTAATGGCAGAGCCATGATAGAGGTGAGGTCTGGTGCTTCCAAGGCCATGCTCTTAACCACAGCACCACAGACGCTAGAGAATTCGGGGCCGCTCTTTCTCCCTCTCCAAGCCAAAAGATGGTAGGTGCCGCAGTCCCCCACACCTCTCCCAGCAGCTGGGCTGGTAGGCCAATGAGCGACCCCTGCAGCCCTCGACACTGGAACTACCCCCTTAACATGGAGAGCATGGGCACAGCTGGATGAGGGAACCAGAGTCACCCCACTGGTCGGTGACCAAGATGAGACTCAGGTCTTTGGAAGACATCAAGAAGGGCTCTCTGACAGGGAGGTTGTAGGTCTCTGGCGGCACCTGGAAGGAGTGAGCTCTCCCCGGTGAGTTTTCAGGGGGTGAAAGGAATTTGTGCACATCGGGCCACTTCCCAAGCTTGATCTCCAGACACTGGGAAGTCCCCCTGGTGGGGAGCCTAAGAGGGGCGGGGCAGGGGGCTGTGGGCAGCATTTTCTCCTCCGGCTCCCGCGGCCCGATGTTCCTGAGCAGCAGGCTGCGGAGGTGAGGCCAGGCAGGGCCCTCGGCCCGGTGGGGACAGCTCGGATGTGCCGCAGCTGGGCCTGCAAGGTGGTGGGACTTACTCGGGTAGCGATAGTAGAATTCGTTGTCCAAGTCGCTGGAAATGTTCCTGGACATCCTCTCCTCGATCCAGTGGGGGTCGGCATCCGGGTCGTAGCGCACGAACACGCCGAAGAGGACCACCAGGGCCACCTGCAGGAGCAGGCAGATGACCGGCAGCCGCCAGCGGAGATTGGTGTTCCAGGCCATGCTGCAGGGGGCGCCTGGCCGGGACGGGCAACAGGCAGTTCTCACTCTCGGAGAGGGGAGAGGCTTTTAAGACTTGGATCGGGGCGGGGCGGCCGCATCCGGTTGCGGAACAGCTGATCCGGGGGCCGCCCGCGCGCTTGCCCAACCGGCTAGGGGACCCGCGGCCCGCGGCTCGCCCTCCGCCCAGGGACCCCCGCGCTGGGGTAGCGGTAGCAGGGACCGAGAGGCCAGAGGGCAGGGATTAAGGCATCCAGCCTCTGTGGATCCCATAGATACGGGGCAGCACTGCCTTTCCTCTTCTGTTCCGGTGAACAGAGAAAGAAAAAGCCTCCCACCGAGATAAAAACGAAGGCATTCCCGGGAATAAATCATCATCATCATCATCATCATCATCATCATCATCATCATCATCATCTTCATCATCTTCATCTTCATCTTCATCTTCATCTTCTTCATCGCCGTGCCTTTCTTTTCCTGATTACAAAATTCACACAGGGTACGTGAAAAAACAGGAAAGTTCAAGAAACTGTCACAGACCAGGGTAGCCTGAAGAGACATGACAAATCAATGTGATGTGGTACTCAGGATTGCATCCTGGAAGAGAAGGAGGATGTTAATGCGAAAACTGGAGAAACCCAAAGAAAGTCTGAAGTTTAGTTACCTTAGTGTTGTACCCACGTTGGTTTCTTAGTTGCGGCAAGTGTACCCTGGTTATGCAAGTTAGGAGGGACTGGGTGAGGGGTACAGGGGAACTCTCTGTACTATCTTTGCAAATTTCCTGTAAATTAACATTATTCCCAAAGAAAAGGGCATTAAGAAAAAAAAATCTATATAAAAGATTGTAGGAACAGTTTAAGAGCTTTTCACAAGTTCATTTAACTATGATCAGGAATTATCTATTGATTACTATAAGTGATCTTGATATGATTCAAGATAGAATTTAACCTTGGAATTTAAGTTAAATCTTTGCTTAGTCCGTATTTTGTCAAAATAAATTTGATTTTCTAATTTTTCTTTTTTAAAAATATTGCTTTCCCTTTATTTATTTTTTTCACACACACGTACACTGTATTTTATTTTTACAAGAGATAAATAAACTGACACCAAGCATTGTAGATGGATGACCACAACAAAAGCAACAATGAAATAAAAAACGCAACAATGATTGCAATTACCAAACAGGAAACACATTCATACTATGTTATAATATTGACATTCAGTCCAGTAATCCTCCACTGTAACAGCTCCTTTACTTTGCAGTGAAAATTGATTTGTATATTTTTTTGCCTCTGAGTCCTTGTGGGATTCTTTTTTTATTCAAACAGAAAGTCACAAAAATTATAATCATCCTCATCAGTTCACTCAGTCCCATGTAATTAATTTTTTTTATCTTGATCTTTTGTTAGCACTTTTATGAATTCATCAGTTAAAAAGAAAGAAAGAAAGGGAGGGAGAGGGGGAGGGGGAGGGAGGGAGGAAGAAAGGAAGGAAGGAAGGAAGGAAGGAAGGAAGGAAGAGGATTCTTCTGCTGCCTTTAGTCCTAGCTCGCCCCTGAACTTGGGGGAATGACCTCCTCAGTAGCATTTTGATGCTATTGCACTTTACTGAATGTCCCAGGGCAGCTGTCCTCTTCACTGGCTGCCGTTGGTCTTAGTGGTGAACTGAGCTCTGTTTTTCCCTGGAGTGGCTAGCAGTTTCATTTCTGGTGCCCCTGGGGGGAATGGCCACTGCTCCAAAAGCCTAGGGAAAATACCTCCTCCCAGAATACCTTCTCTCCAGCTAACATAAGCCCAGGCCAGCAGGCTGCCCCATCTCAGGCAAGGGCCAGACTCTCTGCAGAGCGCTTGTCCTCCCAGGGTGATGGCAGGAGGATGGGAGCTCCCTCCCTGGGCCATTCATCCACTTTCTCCTCTCCTCTATCTACAATCCATTCATTCATTCATTCAGTCAGTCAGTCATTCACTCTTTCTTTGTAGCGCTGGCCTCACATCATCTGCTTATTTATCTGTCTGTGGTCTGTCCCCCTACATTCAGTCCCCAAGGGCAAGGGCCCCTAGAAGAGATTCTAGCTCAAGGTAGTTGCTTGTTAGTGATTTTTTGAGTGAATGAATGCATGAATAGATGAACTCTCATTTTATTTAGCTAATCAAAACATGTACTGAGCACCTACTGCATACACAATGCAGGATCAGACCCAAATAGCTGCACAAATATGCACCCCCCCCCCCAGTTTAGTACTATACAAGAGGAGGCACAAGTAATTTGCCCCAGTGGTTAAAGCAGAATTAAGCACTTTCCTGTGCAGTTGAGAAGAGCTTGGTGGGCATCAAGGTGATCAAGGTGGGCTTCATGGAAGAGGTGAACTAATCTGGGATTTGTAGAGCAGTTAAGAGGTAGACCTTTCCCCTCTGCCCTCTGGCTTCTCTTGACTCACCCACATCCCACTAGTTGATTCCAGGCCACCTCCCTGTCCCGGACTAGTATTTCCTCTTGCCACCAGCAGGCTGGGATTCTAGGCTTCTCCTCTGAGACCAGGGTTCAAGAAACTGGCTGCTCAGGTCTGTTGGGCCAGGCAGGGGTTTACCACAGGAGCCAGCCACTTCCTTCTAAAATGTGAGTGTCTTGACAAGTAGGAAGGATGAGTGGGGATTGCCGGGAAAGGATGGTTTCCTCCCAGCCAAAGAGAGGCAGGGCATGGCAGCCACGTTGGCAGGCAGGAGGGGGGTTGTGTTTTGGAGGCAAAGGTGATTCTGAACTGCCCTGGGAAGCAATTCTGGCTACACCCCATTCCCTTCATCTCCTGAGAGCCACAGAGAGTGTCACCTCCCCACATTCATGGGGCGGTCTCCAATGTGGCTGGCCTCTTCTTGGAGAGTCCAGTGAGTGGCAGCCCCCTGGGCCAGCTGAGAGTGGCCAGAGACAGACCAGGCCCTGATCATCACTTGCAGGGCCTAGGAAGGTCACTCCTTCCAGTGCCTCAGTGTCCCCACTTGTAACGCGGAGACAAACACAACTGCTTTGAGGAATCCCAATGGATCACTGCTGTGGCCTCAGGGTTCCTGGCCAGGCCTGAATTCCAGACAGTGAGTGACAAAGGGGGGGCTCTTGCGCAGGGATCGTCCCCTCTACACCCCCACAGGGCAGAGTTCTCTCTGAAGCCCAGATGGAAATGCTGTCCTTCAGACTTGAAAGTCCCTGAGACCTTAGACAGTCAGGTCTCTAGGAATTCACGGTTAACAAATAAAGTACAGTCAGTAAGCAGGGGTATGGCCAAACTAGAGTGCCCCTCCACTGCAGCTGACCTGGATGCCCTGGCTTCCCCCAAGCCAGCCACTGTGTGTTATTTTGCCAGCTGCTGCATTAGCCTTTAAAAGTATTTGGAGACTTAAAATGAACTACATTTCTTGCAAAGTATATTCCTTTCCGTATCACAGAAATTATTTTATGGAAATGTTAGCACTTCTGTACCAATGTTGAATAAAATTTAAAAAATTTTTTTAAAAAGGGTTAACACTCTCCTAATGAAGAACCTCCAGGAACCGCCTCCCCATCTCCCATCCGCCACCCCCCACTGCTATACCAGCCGTTAGATATTTTGTCTATTTCCTCTTCACTCCCTCCATGATTCAACATTTATTGCAAACCTACCATGAGCCAGGTCCTATGCTAGGTGCTGCCCTCAACGTGTTCCTGGGCCTGTAGGGACTAAAGAGACATCCAAACATCAACGATTAACGTAGCACAGCAGTTGTAAAAGTAGAGGCCTGTATAGAGTCCCCTGGGGGCACCATGGAGGTAGGAAAGGTCTACCTGTGGAGGAGTCTCAGAGGACTGGGTCTTGAAGGATAAGTGGAAGATCGTAGTGAAGGACAAAGGGGGAAGGGAATTCCCAGAAGAAGGACCAGCATGTGCAAAAGCAGAGGTCATCCATAGGATGTGGAGAGAAAATGTTAGAACTTGTATTGAAATTAATTTCTAGTCTCATGCTTTTTTATTTTCTATTTTATAGACATATTAACATAGTGATACATATATGGTTTTTGTTGTTGTTGTTTTTGGCTGTGCTGCAAGGCTTGTGGGATCTCAGTTCCCCAAATCAGGGATTGAACCTGGGCCACAGCAGTGAAAGCCAGGAATCTTAACCACTAAGCCACCAGGGAACCCTCCTGGTTTATTTTTTAATATATGTATTTTGAGGCGCACCGCTCCCACATTTTCTACTGATGCATGATCAAAACTGTTGCCAAGGTTGGCTTGAGACATGTTGTGTTTGAAGGGCCTGTGAATGTCCAAGAGGCAATGTCTAGGCTTGGAGCTAGATATGGGTGTGGGTCAGGCAGACAGCCTTGGGTGCTGGGGGTGAGGAAGGGAGAGGGGTTTAGATTGTGTGTTTACAGAGATAAGGCAGAGTGGAGAAAGGAGCAAGTGGTTCTTAGCCTGGCTGAATCTGGGGAGCTTTTAAAAAGCACTCACTCCCAGCTCCTTTGATTTAATGGGCCTGGAGTAAAGTCCAGTCATCATCTTCTTTTAAACTCCCCAAGTGATACCAATTGCAACCAGAGTTGAGAACCACTGCCCTAGATCAGTGTTCCTTAAATTTTCATGTTGTATATCCCCTAAAAGAATTTTGGAAAACTACATACTTTCATATTTTTAAGTTGACATCTAATTTTTTATCATAATTTTAATAGCTGTAAAAATATAATTTCCTACATGTTGTATATATTTTCTCCAGAACCTCAGGGTTGTAGATTTGGTTTATTTAATTTATGGGAAATGTCTGCCATATAAGCTAATTGGCAAAGCCAGAATTCATCGTCAAGTCAGTCAGCCCAATCAGACTTACTATCTGTCAAAAGAAAATCTGGATTCATTTTTCAATTCAAATAAATGTGTTAATACATAGCCTCATGATAACCATCTCACTTTCATATTCTAGTTCTAAGCTAAATAGTGCACAGAGCCTTGTCACCTAGAATTTGTCCCTTCGATGGAATAAGATGCTGCCCCTTCAATATTTATAGCCAATGCTCTCTGTGCTTTGTTGAGGGGGATCTCTCCCTCAGAAGTGTGCACTCTCTAATTGCTCCTTTGTTTGGGTCCGTAGTCTGCACTTGTCTAAATGATGGACCATGGCCCAACTGAGATTGAGTGAAAGGTAAGCCTTACTTGGAAAGGTAAGTGAAGTGGGAAAGGACAACTGGCTTGATGTTTGACTGCAGAAGCAAATAGATTCATTTTAGAAAAAGAGGACAGAGAGGAGTTGAGGATCTGGAAGTTAATACCTCTGAAGTTGTTCATGATAGATCCATATATATGGTAACTTGACTTACAATAAAGACAGCTATGCAGTTCTGGGGAGGAACCAATGCTTTTTTCTCTGCATACTCATAAGGGAAAAAAATTAGCTCTGACCCCTTCCTCACACCATACACATAACTCAACGTGGATCATAACCTAAATGTGAAATTAAACTAATAAAACCCTTGGAAGAAAACATGGGAGGAGATCTTCACGATAAGGCAATGATCTTTTACGTAGGACATAAAAGGCACTTACTAGAATTTTTTCTAATTGGTAAATTGAACTTCATTAAAATAAAAACCTCTGCTTATGAAAAGATGTCATTAAGAGAGTGAGAGAGCAAGAGAAGATTTTCACAGTACATATCTCTGACAAAGCACTCATGTCCTGAATATATAAAGATCTCTTCAAATCAATAAAAGGACAGCCAAACCAACAAAAATTTAGGCAAAAGACTTGAAAAAGAGGTTATTGAAAGGGCATATGAAACATATGAAAAGATACTCAACACCATTAGTCATTAGGGAAATGCAAAATAAAACCTCAATTAGATTCTCTGATACTCTCATCAGAATGGTTAAAATTTAAAAGACCAGGGCTTCCCTGGTGGCGCAGTGGTTGAGAATCCACCTGCCGATGCAGGGGACACAGGTTCGTGCCCCGGTCTGGGAAGATCCCACATGCCGCGGAGCGGGTGGGCCCGTGAGCCATGGCCGCTGAGCCTGCTCGTTCGGAGCCTGTGCTCCGCAATGGGAGAGGCCACAACAGTGAGAGGCCCGCCTAACACACACAAAAAAAATTTAAAAGACCAGCAGCACAAAGAGTTGTCAAGGATATGGAGCAGCTGGAGCTCTCATACATTGCTAGTGGGAGAATAAATTGGTAAAAACCATATATACCCCTACCCTATGTCCCAGAAATTCCACTCCTAGCCATATATCCAAGGTGAGATAGTAGCTGCAGTTCAATCAGCGTGCAGGCAATAAGGGGATAAGATGTTGTAGAAAATTTAGGACAGTGATAAAAATGACTAAAAGTCAATCTGCTTTATTGTCACCATGCACAAGGACCAGAAATTCTAAACAGTGTCAGTTATAAAATATCCTTCCCCCTAGAACATCTTTTCTTGGTCTAAGTTCTAAACAATTGCTGCAGTTACCAATGAGTTAAATATATATATATATGCTTCAAATTAGCACATTTATAGTACTTATCCTTTCTTCTTTTTGGCTGCGTTGGGTCTTCGTTACTGTGCCCAGGCTTTTTGCTGTGAGCGGGGGCTAGTCTTCATTGTGGTGCATGGGCTTCCCATTGCGGTGGCTTCTCTTGTTGCAGAGCACGGGCTCTAGGTGTGCGGGCTTCAGTAGCTGTGGCTTGCGGGCTCTAGAGTGCAGTCTCAGTAGTTGTGGCACATGGGCTTAGTTGCTCTGTGGCATGTGGGATCTTCCCGGACCAGGGATTTGAACCCCTGTCCCCTGCAGTGGCAGGTGGATTCTTAACAACTGCGCCAACAGGGAAGTCCCTATAGTACTTATTCTTTAATAAGCATTGCATTGTACATGGAAGTTAATTTGGAGAATGTCCAGATATACACTTGGCCCTCAACACACATGAATTCTGTGTATTTATTTATTTAGTGAGGTTTTTATTGTGGTAAAATATAAATACTCTAAAATTTACCATTAAAAATTATTTATTTACTTATTTGGTTGCACTGGGTCTTAGTTGTGGCAGGCAGGTTCCTTATTTGTGACTTGCCGGCTCCTTAGTTGCAGCATGCATGTGGGATCTAGTTCCCTGACCAGGGATTGAACCCAGGCTCCTTGCATTGGGAGTGTGGAGTCTTAACTACTGTGCCACCAAGGAAGTCCCTAAAATTTGCCAGTTTAACCATGTTTAAATGTACAATCCAGTGACATTAATTACATACACGATTTTGTGCAACCATCACCACCACCCATCTGCAGAACTTTTTCATCTTCCCAAACTGAAACTCTATTAAACATTAATTCTCAATTACAATCTTCCCCTATCTCTTGGTAACCTCTAATATACTTTCTGTCTCTGTGGATTTGCCTATTCTAGGTACCTTATGTAAGCGGAAGCATATAGTATTTGTCCTTTTATGTCTGGCTTATTTCACTTAACATAATGTTTTCAAGGTTCATCCATGTTGTCACATTTATGAGAACTTCATTCCTTTTTATGGCTGTATAATGTTCCATTGCACCTGTATTTATTTTGAGAATAATTTCCTAAAGATTCAGAATCATTCAAGCTTTTTCAATTCACAGTTCCTCTGTCCATTCACTGTGGTATTACATATTCCTGCACCTAACCATATATTTGAAATAAATAACAGTAGCACAATGATATTAAAGACAAAGAAGCAGAACCTAAGTTATTTTAATTCTATCATTTTATGTGATTATTGGCCTTTTTTTTTCTCTTTTGGCCGGGCCGAGCAGCTTGTGGGATCTTAGTTCCCCCACCAGGGATCGAACCCAGGCCCTGTGAGTGAAAGTGCCAAGTCTTAACCACTGGACTGCCAGGAAATTCCCTATTGGTATTTCTGTGTTTAAAATTTAATACAGTAAAACAGTATAAACTGGTATATGTTTTTTTGTCTCCTTTAAAAAAAGTTAACATACTTAAAAAATATTAATTCTTTTTGGGGGGTTATGGTAATATTTATTTTATTCTTAATTTTTTTAATGGTGTGATGACATATACATGAAGTGCAATAAAATTAAAATGTCATTTTTATGTTGTTTTTCTTGTCATCATTATTATTATTAACAATTTCATTATTGTTGCTAAAAATAATTTTGTTGTATAGAGAACTGGAAGCATTTAAAATATCCATTCCAAGTGTCCAATATTCTAGGTATGCCACTGGATATACTAAAGAAAAATGAATGAGTATGTCCACCAAAAGATATGTATTATTCAGAATGCCCATAGCAGCGTTGCTCATAAAAACCTCAAACTGTAAATAACTCAGATGTCCATCACTTAGAGAATGGATAAATAAATTGTGGATTATTCACACAATGGAATACTACATAGAAATTTAAAAAGAACTAACTACGTATACATGCAACCATACAGATATCTCTTACAAACATAAACGAAAGAAGCCAGGCACAAAAGACTCCATTTCTATAAAGTTCAAGGACAGGAAAAATTAACTGATGGTGAAAGAAGTCAGGAATAATGGTTACCTTGGGGAGGGGGTGGCAGTTATTGACTGGGGATGGCAGATATCCAGATGTATATATTTATAAAAAGTTATCAAGCTTTACACCTGTGATTAATGCATTTCACTATATGTAAATTACTCTTCAATACAAAAGAAAAAAAAAATGTTAGCTTCAAAAGTTCAGGGATTTTTGTCTGTTTTGCTCAACTCTATCCTCAGAGATTAGAACAGAGCCTGACACATGGCAGCACATAGTAAGCACTGAACAAATGAATGAACTTAAGATTGGTCTTATTACACCATCATGTAAGTCTTGCAAGGTTACCTTTACTTGTCTATCTCCCCCAGTGGATTTCTGGCCTTGGGGATCAGGGACCTGGTGGAGCAAGGCTGTGCCTGGGATTAGGGTGGTTTGACGATCTGGGTACCTTTTTTCCTCCAATTCCCTTTACGGGAAGGTAGGTTGGGCTCTGAAACTGGAGAGCATTCAGGATGTGCTCTAAGGGCTTTGAGATGGACCATCAGTGATAATAGAATAAAGGAAGGAGAGAAATAGAGACATCTGTAGCTACACTGACCCCAACATCCTTCATATCCACCTACCTTAGACCACACTCCATGGGCCCTTCTCCTTCAGCCCAGGGTCCCTCTTTCCCTGTTGGCCCTGGTGGAAGGTCTCTGCAGGCAGCAGCTGTAGATTCTGCTCCATCCTGCCCCATCTGATGAAAGCCCCTTCCAACCTTATTCTGTCTTTTCTGAATTAGCCTCCATGGTGGACACTCCTTTGTCATTGACTCCAGCAGTTTCCCTCCAATCCATTTCTCTCTCTCTCTTTTTTGAATATAATTTATTGGCAAAAAATTTTAAATCATACAGCCATGCGTGTTTACTTGTTCTCCTTTCTTTAAACAGTTTCAGTGGGTCTCTCTCTTTGCCCTTGTTCCAAACCTCTCATCCTGGTCTCCAGCTCCCATGTTTGAGCTTCCACGGTGACTCATACTGACACTGATCTCTTCAAGGTCTATGTTCGCTTGGAACACCTTTTAAAACTAGGAAAATTTGGAGAGGGTAGTGGCTTTATCCACATGGACTAATCACCCATGAATGGGTCTTTTATCAAATTATGGTCTAAACATGGCAAGTGGATCAAGACACCCAGGAAGGGTCCTTGGCAGAGGTGAAAGTAGTGAGAAAGGTCCCCAAACACATTCCTGTTCTCCCACGCTTTTGCTAAAAGTGGCTCCAAGTGCTTAACAATGATGGAGAGACAAGTCTAATCACATCTTTCTAAAAGGTCTGGATCTAGAGCTGAGAGACCAGTTTTTAAATCTTTGCTTGTAATAAGCAGAACACTGGATTAAATGCAGCAGAAAGGATCTGGGCTTAAAAGAAGAAAAGAAGAAAAGAAAGAATTGCCAAACTGATGGTGAGCACTTCAGAACCTGGGCATGACCCTACAGGAGCAGTTGGGCCAGCTCCTTTCAGGAAGTCCTTACCACAAAGACAAGTGCTGATTCAGTTGCATTTATGGAGTGAAACTAAGCCAAGCTCTGTAGTCAGGGCTGCTGCCATTGTAGGGCCAGGTGGGCTGGGTTGCCAGGGAGGCAGTGGCATGAGATGGCCAGGGATCCTGCCCCAGTCAAAGAGGGTTTCTGGGCAGGGCTGGTTCTGTGGAGCAGGAGGGCCAGTCAGGAACCTGAAGCTACAACAGACTTGCCCATGAGGGTTGAGTTCTTGCCCATTTTCTTTCCTGATCAACTGTTTTTCATTTATCAGGATCCACCACAAGTACCACCTCCTCCAGGAAGCCCTTCCCTAGGACTCTGAGTTCACAGCAGTGAACTCTGGGACTTGGCTACTTCCTTCTACAGACTGTTAGTCTCTTGAGGGGGGACAGAGGGTGATTCATCATTGTGTCCCTTGTGCTTGGCAGGTGCTTGGATATGTAGAGAAATGAGAGAAGGAAGGAAGAAGGAGGAAAGAATGGAGGGAAAGAGAAAGAAGGAGGATGAGAGGAAGGGAAGGATAAAGGAACTGAAGAGGGAGAGAGGAAGGAAGAGAGAGGGAGAGAAGAAGGAAGGGAGGAGGGCAGGAGGGAGGGACTCCTGTACCTAGAGCTTACACAGATGCCCAAGGCTCACCCCTGCTTGATGGTCAGTGGTTTATCAACAGCAACACTACCCCAGGCTTTGCAGCATCTGGGACTTGGGCTGCTACATATTTCCTGCCCCGTGCAAGCCCAGCCCAGGGAGAGGGGTCAGGCAGGCTGGTGGTTGCTGAGCATCAGAGCTTGGGACTATGGGGTGTTGGGATGGGCACAGGCTGACAAGTGAGCGTGGACAGCTCTGGGGGCCAAGGGAGAGTTTGGGAACAGACAGGACTGGCAAATTCTTATTAGGTCTAGTTCTTGCTCATTTCTATTTGATTCATGTAATTTCAGAGCTGTGTTCTTAGAGGGAAATGTGCTTTCATTTAATTTTAATGTTTTCCACAAAATGACAATAGTATTATTGTTCTGCCTGAATATAAAGGAAAGAAAGCTCATGGTTACCAATACAAAGGAAAGAATATAAAAATGACCTAAAATCCCAGAGACAACTATTGTCAACATTTTGCTGCATATCATTCTAGAATTTATATATGTATTTGATTTATATATTTGTATATTAAAATATATAAAAGATTTTTTGAAACAAACAAAAATGGAATCACACTGTACATAGTGTTTTGAAACTTCCTTTTTTCCATCCAATAATGCCTATGAACACTTTTCTGTATTAGTAAATAAAAATTTCACATCATCATAGTGGTTGCAAATATTTTAGTAAATGAAGGTACATAATTTATTTATTTAACCTCTTTGAACATTTAGAGTATTCCTCCCCATTTTTTTTTTCACTGTTAAAAGCAAGTTTTGGGAAAACTTAGCCCTTGTCATTTGAAAAAAAAAAACACACAAATATACTATAAAAGACAGCTGATTTTGAACTACAAGTTTTAGAAATAACTTCTTTGATAATTAGCAGCAGTATCATTCAAATCCGACTTTGTGGGGAAAACAAAGAATTGGGCAATAGCTGAGATTGAGATAATTGATAGTGAGCTGTGGAAAGGGAGACCTTTCATCCTGAAACAGGATTTTTTTTTTTTTTTTACATCAGTAGACCTCTCCAAATATAGTTGTTTTGAACAAGCTGTTGCCTGTAATCATTCCGTCTACCAATCTCTTTTTGTAATTGTACCCTTTCAGGGCACCCTTGGTAAGTGTTAGTCAACAAACACTAGGGATCCCTCCCTGTTCCAAGCACTGTGCTAGGTTCTGGGGATGGAGCAGTGAGCAAGACCCACCCACATCTCACTCCCTGTCAGGCTTAGTGGCAAGGCCTTCAGTAAAGACAGGCTGGGTCTCTAACAGTCAGCCTTCTCCCCTCCTTCTGTGGCCCTGAGCAGCAGCTGGGATCAAGGAGTTCCTGGGTGCTGACTCCCTGCTACCCACTCCCTGGGAATGAGAAAATGCTTCTCCTAAACAGACCAGGATGTTGGAGTCCCCTGCCTCCTCCCTGCAGCTGCTCCAGATAACCTGCCCCTCCCCGGATGCCACTGCACAGTACATACACCTTCACGCACAGGGTGTTGGTATTGTTATTGAGATCAGACAAGTTTCCACAGTACATACACCTTCAGGCACAGGGTGTTGGTATTGTTATTGAGATCAGGCAAGTTTCAGATTTGTTTCCAGTAGGCTAGAAGAGAGCTTAAAGGTCACCTTTGGTCAACTGACCTGGCCCACTGAAGATTGAATCTTCTCTCTGATCTCTACTTTAGGTGACAAGAAGGACACCTTAGGTGGCAAGAAGCATTTTACCTCTCAAGGTCGCCCAATTACTCATTAGATACTGCTGTTTAGTAATCTATTCAATCAAATGGTGCATATTGAGTGCTAGGTACTGAGTGCTTACTATGCGCTAAGAAATAAACCAGTGAATAAACAGACAAAAATCTCTACTCCTGTGAATCTTACCTTCTAATGGCATGGAGTGGGGAGGACAGGAATTAAACAAAATAGGTAAATTACAGAAAGCTAGAAGGTAATAAATGCTCTAGCAAAAAAAGTGGGGGGAAGAGTGTGCTAAAATGGATCAGGATAGCAAGGATTGGATTGCAATTTTAAATAATATTAAAACATTAATGTGTTATCAGCTAATAATAACTAATAAATGTTAACTAATGAGTGAGCTTATTAGCAAGGTCACAGGATACAAGGTCAATATACAAAAATTAAAATTATTTCTATACATTATCAATAAACAATTGAAAATTGAAAAAAAAATTTTAAAGCATTATTTACAGTAGCACCAGAAAATATGAAATACTTAGGTAGAAATCTAACAAAATATGTGCAAGATCTGTATGCTAAAAATTACAAAACACTGATGGAAGAAATCAAAGAAAACCTGAAAAATGGAGAGGTACCTCATGCTCATGGGTTGGAAGACTCAATAAAATTATCCCCACACTGATCTGTAGATTCAATGTAATTCTAATAAAAATTCCATCAGAATTTCTTGTAGAAATTGACAAGCAGATTTTAAAGTTTATTTGGAAAGGCAATGGGACTAGAATATCAGAACAATTTCAAACAATAACAACAAAGTTGGAGAATTCACATTAATTTCATGACTTACTCTGAAGCTATAATAATCAAAACAGTGTAGTACTGGTGAAAAGATAATATAGATCAATTGAACAAAATAGAGTCCAGAAATAGACCAAGACATATATGGTCAATTGAATTTTGACAAAGCCACAAATGCATTTCAATGAGGAAAGGATAAACTTTTCAACATTGGTACTAGAACAATTGGATATCCATATAAAAATGAAAAATCTCAATCCATACCTCATGTTACTTACAATATTTAACTCAAAATGGATTTTAGACTTAAATGTAAAACCTAAGACTATAAACTTTCTCAAAGAAAATAGGAAATCTTTGTGACTTTGTGTTAGGCAAAGATTTCTTAAATATGATGCTAAAAGCATTACCTGTAAAAACTTTTTTCTTTTTTGCGAAATTGTGCTTCATTAAAATGAAGAACTGATTTTTGAAAGATGCTATAAAGAGAATGAATAGATAAATGACAGACTTGAAGAAAATATTTGCAAGTTACCTATCTGAAAAGTGACTTGTATCTGAATATAGAAAGAACTCTCAAAATCCAAAATACAATTCCTCAAAAATATCAAAAGTAGAATTACCATATTAACCAGTAATTCTACTTCTGGGTATATACCCCATAGAAATGACAGCAGGGTCTTGTAAAGGTATTTGTACACCTGTGTACATAGCAGCATTATTCACAATAGCCAAAAGGTGGAAGCAACCCAAATGTCTGTTGATGGGTGAATGGATAAACAAAATGCGTATGCATACGATGGAATACTATTCAGCCTTAAAAAGAAAGGAAATTCTGACACATGCCACAACACGGATGAACCTTGAGGACATTTTGCTCACTGAAATAAACCAGTCACAAAAAGACAAATACCATATGGTTCCACTTACACGAGGTACATAGAGTAGTCAAATTCATAGAGACAGCAAGTAGAATGGTGGTTGCCAGAGGCTGGGGAAGAGGGAAATGAGGAGTTCTTATTTAATGGGTATAGAGTTTCAGTTTTGCAAGATGAAAAAGTTCCGGAGATTGCACAACAATGTGAATGTTTTTTTGTTTTGTTTTTTGCGGTACGCGGGCCTCTCACTGTCGCGGCCTCTCCCGTTGCGGAGCACAGGCTCCGGACGCGCTGGCTCAGCGGCCATGGCTCACGGGCCCAGCCACTCCGCGGCATGTGAGATCTTCCTGGACCGGGGCACGAACCCGTGTTCCCTGCATCGGCAGGCGGACTCTCAACCACTGCGCCAACAGGGAAGCCAAGCCCTGTGAGTGTACTTAACACTACTGAACTATACACTTAAAATGGTTAAGATGGTAAAAAAAATTATTTCTTAAAGCAAAATATAACAAAAGATAAATCTATAAAATGTGCATATTCAGCCTCTAGACACTGAGCAGCCTTAGTAAATCCCTGGTTTATACAAAAGCCACAAACCAGCTGCCCTTGGAGCAAATCCAGACAATTGATATACTCTATCTTCCACAGTGCCAACATTTAAAAACAGGAGATTTCTCATACATTTCTTTTTTTTTTTTGGATTTCTAGCTTCTCTTGAAATATTGGAAGAAGTGGCCTTGCTGACTTCTTATTCTGTGTGGCAATAAATTTACATAAGTGCCCACTCAGAGCTCTTCACCCCGTATATTACCTGCCTGTTCACTCACTGTAGGCATCTGAATTTGCCACCCCTGTTTTGATCTTTATCCCCGATGGGCTTGTGATCTGTAGCAGGTGTTTGTCATACTTTTTGGCTGACCAGCATTTAAATCTCCTTCCAATGTTTGAGGAAAGTCCTTTCTGATGAGGCATTATAGAAGTGGAAAATTCCAGGTACATTCCCAGTTTTCCTGGAAGTTTGGGAGCTGACCTAGTACCACTCATCAGGAGCATCAGCCACAGACTCAGAATTGGAAGCAAAGTAGCAGGGACAGTGCACAGCTTATTTTGGTGATGGGTGGTAGCTGCAGCAGTGACCATATACAGTCTCTAGGGTTGTCATGGCTACAGTTCTTGTGGTATGTCCAGTAGTGGTGGTCCAGGGGGTGTCTAGGGCCTGTGATGGTCTTCCCTGGATTAGTCCCATAATGTGATTTTGGTCATTGATCCCGTGAAGTCTCTAAGCCTGATTTTCTAATCCCACATGAATTTAAGGAAGGATTTCTTCCTTCTTTCCTTCCTTCCTTCCTTCCTTCCTTCCTTCCTTCCTTCCGATTCTGAGATCTACCCACAAACATGTAAATAAATTCCTTTCTTGCCTAACTCAATTGGAGTCAAGGGCACTGGTTGATATAGTAGCTGGGACTTGTTAAAAGAGAAGTCCCTGGGAATTCTCTGGCAGTCCAGTGGTTAGGGCTCAGTGCTTTCACTGCCGTGGCCTGGGTTCAATCCCTGGTCAGGGAAAGACGAAGTTCCCGCAAGCTGCACAGCATGGCAAAAAAAAAAAAAGAGAGAGAGAGAGTGAGAAAGAGAGAGAAGTCCCTGAGAGAAGACCCCATGGACTAGCTCTATTAAACAACCTTCCTCCCCACAGCCTGGTTGTTTACCTTTTCTTGGATCCCCTCACATTCAAAATCTGTAGAATAACTATTATTTTCCCCCAGTTCCTTGACATAATTTGAATGGATCTCATTTTCCTAAAAGGAAAAGCATCCTATGAGAACAGAATCTTTCTAAGGGAACAATTCAAATGAAGAAAAAGCCAAACAAGGCTGTCCACTGCAGTGTTACTTCTAATAGTGGAAAACTGGGAGGCAACTAAGTGTCCAACAATGAGTGACTGATTAAATAAATCCAGATGTGTTCTCCAGGTGAAATATTACAAAGACCATGAAAATGGTCTCTGGCAGCAAGGAAATGTTTATGAAACAATGTGAAATGAAACTTGCGTAACATTTGTTTACAAAATATAGAACTATATATTCCTATGCTGAAGACTGGAAACTATAGAAAAATTAAAACAGCCTTGTCAGAGTGGTGGAATTTTTTCGTTTAAAATTTCCTTTTAAAGTTGTTTCTGACAATAAATTCTTAAAAGGAAAAAAAAGTTTCTTACCACTAGATCTGCCCTGAAGGAAATGCTAAAGGAAAAGTGCTTCAGATGGAAATGAAAGGCCGTTAGACACTAACTTGAATCATATGAAGAAATAAGATCTCTCCTAAAGATAAATATATGGACAATTATAAAAGCTAGAATTATTATAATTTTGGTTTGTAACTCCAGTTTTTGTTTTCTCTATGATTTAAGAAACTAGTACATTAAAAAAATTGTAAGTCTATGGTTTTAGACACATAATGTATAAAGATGTAGTTTTCTAACATCAATAACTGAAATACAAGAGAAGACAGTAATGCAGGAAATGAGGGCCAAAAGAGTCAAAAGGCATATAGAAAACAAATAGCAAAATAACAAAAGTATGTCCCCCCTTAGCAGTAATTTCTTTAAATGAAAATGGATTAAACTCTTTAATCAAAGGACAGAGATTGGTAGGATGGATTAAAAAAAAAACATGATCCAATTATATGTTGTCTACTAGAGACTCCCTTTAGATCCAAAAACACAAATTAAGTTGAAAGTGAAAGGATGGAAAAAGACATTCCATGCAAATAGTAACCAAAAAAGAGCAGGGGTGGTTATACCACCCCTATCAGACAAAATAGGCTTTAAATCAAAAAAGTTTATAAAAGGCAAAGAAGGAATTATCTATCAGTAAGAGTGTTAATATAGCAAGAAGATATAATAATTATACACATATATGCATCTAATAACAGACCATCAAAATATATGAAGCAATGGAATATTATTTAAGCTTACAAAGGAAGGAAATTCTGACATATGGTACAACATGGGTGAATCTTGAAGATATTATGCTAAGTGAAATAAGTCAGACACAGAAGAACAAATACTGTATCATTTCACTTGTATGAGGTACCTAAAATAGGCAAATTCATAGAAACGGAAAGTAGAATCATGGTTGCCAAGGGCTTGGAGAAGGGAGGAATGAGGGGTTATTGTTTAATGGGTACAGATTTTTAGTTTGGGAGGATGAAATACATTCTGGAGATGGATGGTGGTGATGGTTGCACAACAATGTGAATGTGCTTAATACCACTGAGTTGTACACTTAAAAATGGTTAAAATGGTAAATTTGATGTTATGTATATTTTAATCACAACTAAAAATAAATTTTAAAAATCTAAAAGGAAATTTAAAACCTATGGGAGCATATACAAGGCACTATTAAGGTGAGTATCTGGAATGGAGGTGGGGAATAAAGTGAGAAGTAGGTGGATAGGGAAAAGTAGTGGGAAGGGAGACTTTCACTGCGTTCCTTTTATGTTGGTCTTTTTTTTTTTTTTTGCGATACGCGGGCCTCTCACCGCTGCAGCCTCTCCGGCTGCGGAGCACAGGCTCCGGACGCACAGGCCCAGCGGCCATGGGTCACGGGCCCAGCCGCTCCAAGGAACGTGGGATCCTCCCGGACCGGGGCACGAACCCGTGTCCCCTGCATTGACAGGCGGACTCTCAACCACTGCGCCACCAGGGAAGGGAAGCCCCACTGTATTCCTTTTAATACTCTTTCAATGAATGTATTGCCTATTCAAAACATTAAAAATAGAATAAAAAAATTTTAAGGGATAGTTCTTTCTGATGTTGAGCAAAAGTATGTCCTACAACCATGTTGAACAAATCAAATCCTCCTCTAAATGACAGCATCTTCAGCTCTCTGTTCCTCCTTCTCAGTACTGGGGGCACCGATCACTACAGAGGGGTGTCTGAGTTGGTGGGCTCTCTGGTGGACACTTGTGGTTTGGGGATCTCCAGCACCTACTCCACACTGTCCTATAGCACCCTACATCTCCTTTGGAGAATCTCCCACTGTGTGCAGTCTCTGTGGAGGACAGCCCAACTTCCCACTATGAAAGCAAAAGGTACCAATGAGTCCTCTCTCTGTCTACACTGGCCCAAGCAGAGGAAAGCATGTGACTCAACCCATCAACTCACCTTTCCTGGGCTTTGCTCTTCAGAAGGCTGCAAGGAAGCTGAGTACCTAGTGGTTGCATTTATTCTAGCAGTGGTGGGCTATACTAATCAGATTGGATACTTCTTACGTTCCTCCTTCATGTGGGTAAGTGCTGCCCAGGCCTCCAGACCTTCTTGTTTCTGGCCTATTTGACAATCCTGGCCTTCCAGCCTCCATCAATTCTATGAGCCCTAAAGGTGTCCAAATTTTTTTATTCTTAAGCTAACCAGAGCCAGCTTCTGTAGTTTATGAATGATAACAGCCCTGATTTACATATGAACTGGGGGGAATGTGACAGATTGTATTTTCCCAAGATGCCCTCATCAGTCAATTTCTCCCATCCCACCCACTGATCGACAATATAACCTTGCCAATCCTTCCATGGAGTGGTGGGGGTATATGGCCCCTCCTATTGAATCTGGGCAGGCTTCCACAAATAGAGTATGGCAGACGAGTTGCTGTGTGACTTCTAAAACTAGGTCATAAGAAGACAGGCAGTTTTGGCCTGGTCCCGTTGAGATGCTTGCTCTGGCAAGGAAGTCAGTCCCCATGTAAGAAGTCCAACTACCCTGATGCAGGACAGGCATATGTAGGCAGTCTAGCTGACAGTCCCAGATGGAGCTCCCGGCCAACAGCCAGCATCAACTGCCAGCTGAGTAAGAGAGTCATCTTGGACATCCAGCCCAGCAGAGCCTTCAGATGATGACAGCTCCATTCAACAATTGCCTGGGAGGCCCCCAGCAGGAACGGCCTAGATGAGCCTTCTCACATTTCTGACCCAAAAAATCATGAGAAAAAAAATTGTTTTGAGCTGCTAAGTTTGGAGATCATTTATTATGCAGCAATAGAGACTAGAAACTCTGGCTTGCTTGCTTGTCTTGCTCCAGAGAAAATTCTTTACTCTCAGCAAGGAGAAAGATAACAGGATAAAAGGCCTCCATTTATTGAGTCCTGCCATAAGACAGGTCCTTTTCATAAACCACCTCCTATAACCCTCATGATTCTATGAGCTGGGGACAATTACCCCTGGTCAAAAAGAGGAAATGGGGGTTCTGAGGGGATAAGAAGGGTTAGTTAAGTGTCACACTGCAGAGCTGGTGTTCTTTTTGCTGGAGCAAAGCACCCGAAAGCAAGACTAAAGGCGCAAGTAAGAAGAAAGTTAAATTTAGCAACATGATGTCATGGGAATAAAGATTACCGAAGCTATATGGTCATTTTTCAGGGATTCAAGGGCCCATAAGGCTTCACCCCATGCACCAGCCAGTGACAGGTGGAACATGTAGTCCATTAGGTGGGGCTGAGGAATGAGAGGTTTCACAGATCCTTCCAGTTACAGAAAGTTACAGGGAGTGACCTTCTGTGCCTTCACACTTGTCTGTCCATCACTGCCTTTGGTTCTCAGACAACTCTGTTAAGACCCTTCAGCAGAGGGTTAATTTTAAGATGGAAAGAGATGATGCATTAACGTGAAGATGGGGGAATATGAGGCTTAGTAATACCTTGGTGAGTTCCTACTATGAGCTGGGCACTTTATGAACATTATCCCTAGCCCTACAATATTGACATCTTATCCTCTATGACAGGTGGAGGCTCAATTGCAGGTGATTTAGTTGTTTGTCCCAAACATCACACAATAAGGAAGTGCAGGCTAAAGAAGGGCCCCCCTATAGGGTGAAGTGCAGGGGAGGAGAAGGTGGCTGACAGGCAGCAAAGCCCTGTTGACACAGAGCCCTGGGCAGAGACACCAGCCTAGGGCCCCTGAGAGCTGTGGGCGCAGACAACAGGACCTGGAGGAAGAGCTAGCAGAATGCGGGGTCCCCAGAGGCCGTGGAGTCAAAGATGCTAGAGAAGGGGCAATGTCCCCATAAACCTATTGTTTGGCCAGAACCCCCAGGGACCCACATCTCACATTCATTAACTCCCCAGCTAGAATAGGCCGGTCTGATCTAAGCCCTTCAATTCAGAGATGAGGCAGCTGCAGCCAGAGAGGACTCGCCCAAGGTCCCCCAGCTTGTCAGCAGTAGGGCAGGACAAGAGTCCATATTTCTTACTCCTGGACCACTGCTCTTTCAGAATCACCTTCCCTTGGTTCTGGAGATCAAACTTGGGCTATAACTAAGGTGACCCTAATTATCATCCAAACCAGAGTGAGAGGGGGCATTATTAATCATTACACCAGGACAGCAGGTGTAAACAGGACTGCCATGGGCAAATGGGACAAATGATCACCCTACCATGACAGCTGAATACCACCCACTTGCCCTCTAGGAAAGCTTCTTTGTAGTCTTATGGCTGAAGGGTCCTGAAAACTTATCATCACCTTCCATACCCAGTGAGGGGCCAGAGGACCGAGCAGTCTTGAGGGCTTGGCCTTCCCAGGGGTTATCAGGGTGCCCCAGAACTGGCTGCTCCATAACTGGCCTCCCTCCCACCTGGAACTGTGTATGCATAAACAGAGGCCCCATTTGTACTGTCCCCTCCTATCAGAGGGCGAGTGCCTGCCAAGGCCAGCAGAGCTCTGGTTTCAGGTGCTTCCCTCTGGGTGATGCCCACTGAACCAAAGCCCTTCTCACCGTGGAGCTGTGAACATGGGGCCCTCCAGTGGGGCCCAGGGCAGTGGAGAAAGGGTCTCTCCTGGCCTGGTAGCCAGGTCACAGTAGAAACTTTAGGATTGAGGAGCGCACCTGAGTGTCTCCGGCTAGCTGTGCTGTTTCATTCCCTCTTTCTTACACCTCTGCCTTCTCTCTGATACTCACAAGCTTCTCAAAGTTTATTGTGCACACGAATGTCTTGTTAAAATGCAGATTCTGGGGGAGTGGTGGTGTGATGAATTGGGAGATTGGGATTGACATATATACACTAATATGTATAAAACAGATAACGAATAAGAACCTGCTGTATTAAAAAAATAAAATAAAACTCAAAAAATAAAAAGGGTAATCATAAGAAAAAAAATGCAGATTCTGATTCAACAGGCCTGGAACAGAGCCTGAGTTGCTGTTTCTCTAACAAATCCCAGGTGATGCCAATGTTGCTGGTCCAGGAACCACTTGGAGTAGCAAGGTCATAGATGTCCTCCTTTCCAGTTCTTTCCCTGCATTCATGTGGCTCCTCCTTCTTTAGATATCAGTGCAAATGACCCTCTTCAGAAAGGCCTGCCCTGACTACCACCTAAATGAGGTCCTTCCTATGATCCTCTCACAGCATCTTGCTCTCTTCTTTCAGAGCAGTAATCAAAATTTGTCATTTGTTTATGTGTTTGCTACTGATTGGGGGAGATTGTTACAGTCTGTCCCCAACTGATCATGTCTCTCCATACTCACGTTCTTGGGAAGCCTCTCATCATAATGATTCTGGGACCTGGCCATGTGAGTTGCTTAGGCCAATGGCACATTAGTATGATGATGCAATCACAGACTTGAAAAGCACATGTGTGTTGGGCTTGCCTTCTTCAAACACTGCTGTCAAGTGAAGAAGCCCAGGCTAGCCTGCTGGAGTACCCTGGCCCAGCCAACCACTACTGCCAGACCTTGGAGTAAGGCCACCCTAGATCAACCAGCCCCAGCTGCCCCACAAGCTGACTAAAGCCACAGGAGTGAGTCCAGAAGAATCATTCAGCTGAGTCCAGCTCACATTGCTGACACACACAGTGGTGAGCAAATAAAAAGGTTGTTGTTTTTAAGTCACTGAGTTTGGGGGTGGTTTGTTACACAGTATTAGATAACTGATATGCCCATTTAGTGTCTCCATTAGGGCTGGGACTAGGTCTGTTTTGTTTGGTATCTTATTCCCACTGCTTTGATTCATGAATGAATGAACTAACCAGGATCTGTCTGATTCTAAAGCCCATGAGTTTCTGCTCCACCACTTTGTTCCCAAACAAGGTGCTTATCTTGGGACTAGTGGGGTCAAGAATAGGGCATGTAATCTAGCCTAGACCAATCAATGCTTTCTAGTTCACAGTGATTGATTAAGAGATGTATCCATGACCTAAGCTAATGCAATCAGACTGAGACTCAGGACATTTGTTGAGGATGCTGGGGAAAACACCTTCTCTACCCCAGTCAATATAAAGGGGAAAATATAGTTAGGGATGATTTTCAAAATCAGAACAAGCCAGTGCAGGAAGTAAGGATTTAAAGGCTCCTGGCTATGCTGGGCATTAACACTTTAGTTACATTTTAGGGAGGTCCAGGTGGCTAGGTGTATTACTCAGGGTTCCCCAGAGGAAAAGAGCCAATAGAATACATGAATATAGGAAGAGATTTATTATGAGGAATTGGCTCACATGATTAGGAAGGTGGAGAAGTCTCATGATCTACCGTCTGCAAGCTGGAGACCCAGGAAAGCCAGTAGTGTAATTCTAGTCTGAGTCCTAAGTACTGAGAATGAGAGAGCCAATACAGTAAGTCCCCTACATACGAACCTTCAAGTTGCGAACTTTCAAAGATGCAAACATGCGTTCACATGTCCACTCACGTAAGTTAGTTCATGTGTCTCTGACATTATCTGTAAAAGTCAGGTACCTAGGCTAACTTTGTTGGATTTACGAACAAATTGGACTTATGAACACGCTCTTGGGATGGAAGTCGTTCATATGTAGGGGACTTACTGTAGTATAAATCCCAGTCCAAGAGCAGGAGAAAACTGATGTCCCAGCTCAAGCAGGCAAGTAGGAAGCAAAAGGGGTGAATTCCTCCTTCCGCCATCTTTTTGCTCTATTAAGGACTTCAATGGATTGGATGATGCCCACCCACATTGGGTCCACCATTTAAATGTTAATCTCATCTGGAAACACCCATAAATAATGTTTAACCTGGGCACCCCTTGGTCCAGTTAAGTTGAACATAAAATTAACCATCACACCAGGGGTTACTCAGATAGATTGGGATAGTGGCTATTTACCAGTGAGCATAGAAATTTTCCAACATTATAACTATTTGTATCAATGTAACAGCACACTGTTACTCTCAGTGCTGTTAGTTCTGAGAGCTGTTTGAACTGTCTGAGCATGGAGCCAACACCCAGGAAGTGATCCTGAGAAATGTAGAGAAAGAAACCAGGCCTGTTCAGAGAGCTTAAGTCTTAGGCAAACCCTTGTCTGATGCTAAAACTACTGCTGATCTTTTTGGTCCCAGGAACCCAGAGCATCATTTTGGGTTTTTTTGGGTTTTTTTTTTGTTTTTTCAGAACATCATTTTTGTTTTAGCCAGTAGGTCTGGAGTTTCTGTTGCTTGCAACTGTCGGGATCCTAACTGATAGACCTTTTTTCTGGTAATACAACTCTCTTTGAAGGTCAACCAGAGGATCCAATCCAGATATTTTAAAATTAACCCAAGCTTAAACCAGACCAACAGGGGATGAATACCAGGGCTAACACACCACTTCCTGCAGAGTCACCTTTACTCTGCTGTGCTTTGCGGAAAAAAATGTTATGCAAAACTCAGCACCAAGTCTGTTGCAAAGCTCATATTGAAGGGGTGGCTCCCTACTTTACACAGGGTCATTTTGGTCTTTTAGCTGTGCCTCTTCTAAGCTGTGGATTCATTTTTTACTACATAGACACTATGTAGTATGTAACTAACTAGTTGTCCCTTTTCCCCTTGCCTGCCAGGAAACCGGAAACCCAATACACAAGCACTTATAGCAAAAGTATAGAACTCCATAGTGGGTTTTTTGTTTGCTTGTTTGTTTTTAATCGTAGCCTTGTTCCTCGTTTAATTTTATGTTCCTATCCTTGTTTTCCCCATCAAGGGGAAAACTTTACTTTTTATTTATATAATCTTGCTGCATTTCATGTATCCCTATGTGGAAATAGGAATTATATATCTTAAAAAAATCACTTTGATTTAGGTTTGATTAAGATGAAAAGACACTACAGGGAAGAGTACTGTTATATCAATTACTTTGAATTTTAGTAAAAGAAAGCGAAAGGGGATGGAAGAATATTTAAATTCCAGGGATCTATAGAGCAAAAGGAATCAAGACACCAGACAGGTGGGAGAAAGCTCCTATTTACATTTTAACCTCTGTCTCATTTACTCCTGAGCAAACTAATACAGTTCCTCTTGAGATGGTTATTTACGGTTAAGTACAGAGGCTCCACACTGGGGAAACCCTGGAAACAATGTATTATTCATTTAATATATAAAATGCTTGTTGAAGGAACTGGAATTTGCTAACTTAGGCTATAAATGAACTAACTACAGGCCCTTCTGTTAGAAAAATCTCAGACCCCTGAGTGTATCTCCTCCTTTTACTGGCTGTGCAAGTTAAAAAAAAAAAAAAGTGGCTCTAGCAGATTCAAACTCAAACACAACATAGAGCTTGGGTTCTCCAATAATCTTAAACTGATTTAAGACCTTTCTGACCTAATACAAATAAGTAAAAAACAAACTAAAATTAATTAAATGAGCACTATCCTCAGTTGTCATAGAACATGTTGAACAGTAGAGGGAAATGGGCACTAAAATCATGAAAGGGGAATCCATGAAGTGCTCTAGAAGGAAGTGTTTTCTGGGGGTTGGACAGGACCTGACAGCAAGGGAAGTAAAGAGAAGGGAGTCAGGGAGGATGAAGTTAGAATGTCAGAATCAGGACAGGGAAGGGGAACACTCCAGGTGGTAAGTCCAAAACGCAGCAGTCTGCAGGGAGGTGAACCTTCCAAGTGCCACTTGTACAGAGTGATGCCTTTGAACTAACAGCTAACATGGCCTCTGTTTTCATGTGGGGCCCATCTGAAGCATCCCTGGTATTTGAAGAAAAAGATCTCATAATCCCCTATCTTGCCTGTGACTTAAATTGGCTGAGCGTCCTTGCTCCCACCTTAAGATGGGTCTCAATGTGTCACATCCAAAGGAAACACCAATCCTACTTTGAATGTCTTGTTTATGAATTTCCTGGGCTTGGGGTAGGGGACGCAAAGGAGAAATCATCTCTACCAATGTCAACCAAAATCCTCTTACCCATTTCTACTCCTAGACATCCACTTCTCAAGGCAGCTTCGACTCCTCTGGCTAAGAAAAAACTTTTTTTGAAATTGTAAAACTGGTTCTTTTTTGCATGTGCAATTAGAGAAAGCTAGCTTGTTAAATTTTTTTTTTTTTCCAGAATTCTGACCCTGAGGGGCAAGTCCTACTAGGAGAACTTGATATTCTCTCCCTGTGCCTTGAGACTAGGACACTCAAGAACACTTATCTAGACCACCTCTGATTCCTGAAACTGAGGGGAAAAAAACAGGGAATGAAGCCTTTTACAATTTTTCTTATTCCAACTGTTATTTATAAACCAGTGAGTTTTATATAGTGATATCTGATTCATGACTAAGTTTAGAAAATGAAGCTAGATCTTTCGTTGTGTCTGTCTGGATATGTATATATGTCTCAGTATTTGTCTTTGGATAATATTGCTGAGGTTAATTTGTAAATTATATGTAATTCCTAAAGATCTGATATGTCCTGGTAAAATGTTATCAGTGATAATTCTAATTATTATCATAAAGTGTTGTATGTCACAACAGTAGCCAAGTTACTTTGTCAATTGCATTGTAATCAGATTTTAAATGTGCCTTCTTAAGTCTTTTGTCATTATAGACACTTACAGTTTCACCCTAATACCTTTGCAAAAATGCTTCCTCTTCAATAAGACTTATAGAAAGGACTTTTGGATTAATACAAGTTTCTGACTTTCAGACCATAATGCTGAACTGGGTAAGAAATTGAAGAATCCTAATGAAAAACCTGATGGCTTCATAAAGCTGTTAAAAAAAAGGATTAGTTACATAGGACTGAGTGAACTGACAAATATGGTTATAATTTTTATGGTTTCTATCTGAAAAATTTACTGGTTTAAATCTGTGTTTTCCAGGTGTAAGGAAAATCTTCCCCTCAAACTAATTATGGCTTACAGTAATTTGGTAAATTATACTTTTGCAACCAGAATTGAAACATTTATCTTTTCTCTCTCTCTGCTCCCTCCAGAGATTGGAAACTCTTAGGTTCCCAGCAGCTTTAGCAGATAAATTAGGCTGGCTACCTCACCAACAGGGCCCCTGCACTGGACCGGCCTATAGAGAGGACTGCTGACCTCAAACTCACCTTAAAACAACACTCAAACAGAGGAGAAACTACACTTGCACTAGGAAGAGAAGAAGATGACATCAGAAGTAAACAGCTCAAGATCCTGGACCTGACTTGTATGATCATTTATAATGTTTTCTTGACTTCTTAGACCTCTGCATATGAATCAAATGTTTTCCTATCATGGGTATGATCCTATGCTAGTTTTAAAAATCAGTCCAATTGTTGGGTTTGTGGCCAATTACCTGTGCCTAGTACTTCTGAGTTTCCTTGGTAGATTTCGCCATTCCAAGGCTCTAATTGGTTGGCCCTTAGGAAATTTTTGACAGTGTGGCCACAATATTCTTTAGACTTTATAGAGAAAAAATTAAGTCATGTTCAGGCCACTGTTGATATTACTAGATGGGATCCCCTCACCTAACCAATTAATAATACCTGTTCTGACCTTGGCCATAAATATGAATTTTCCTCTATTACTCAAGCTCAATCAGAGCAACAAGCAAAATTTCAGCCAAGGAATAAAACCTCTCACAATTATGGGATGGATTTATGTAGTTAACACCAGGCTATGGTAATTTAAGTATAAAGGCTCCTCTATGTTGGGAATAATTAAATCATACTAAGGATAGTCAGTCTAGTAACACTAGGAAACTGGGCTGGGTGCCTTATGGACAGTGCCAATATATAATTTCCCTGAAAGATAAGGATTGGTACAGAACAGACTAAGTCAGATGACCTGGGATATATTGGGCCACACCTAATGGAAGTTCTTGACTTAATTCTTACTTATGAACTTACTAATACTGCTAGCTATATGTTTTTTATATTGCCTGTTTTACAAAATTGTTGTTTCTTACACTACCAAATGTGTGACTGAGCCTCTGATAAAATGATAATATATGGTTCCATATGAGATCAATGATTGTAAGAGTGTAACTCTAGATATGGGAAGAAGCAACAAGAGGGAATATTTTCCTTGACCGTAAGAGACTAGTAAGACAGGTGGTCCAGAGACTTTCTGCTGCTTGTAAGGTCCAATAATAGTACATTGAGTAGCCTATCAGCAAAATCTTCACCAGACCTGGGAATGAGCATTCCTGGCACCATGGGACAAAATGGTCATGAAATGCCTCCCAAACCATGGTTAAATTTATAACCACGGGGAGGCCCTGTCACCTACAAATTGGCACTTGCCATTGGCACTTGCCATCTGCCTCTACAAAGATTAAATCATGAGCCGCTGCAGCTGCTGACCTTCAACACCCCCTGAAAGGAGTTCAGGGTGGAGATCAGGAATGAGGCACTCTGTGCTCTGGGAAAAACTGGCAGAACAAACCTTCAGATAGTTAGACAGTTTCAGGAGAAGGTTTTATGAGCCCAAACTCTTGTACCTTCTCATACCCAGAGAAACACTAACATCATTAACAGTGACATCTGCTTTGGCTGTTAAGGAGAGAATTACAATTAAAAGTCAAAATAGAGTAGCTGTGGTTCAGACATCCAAGGAAATAACTAGGTGACACCATGGGTGTGATTTTAGACAAGTCCTTGTATTGCTAAGAACTTGAGTTTTCTGAGCTATGTCAGACTTGGGATGCCACCAGCCACCGGTTACTGCAGCACTAGGGTGTCAGTTGGTCCCGCCCAGAACACTTCAGTTCTGCCCTGAAAGGATATATTTAAAAACTGATCGGTGTGTCCCTTTAATACAAGAAAATGGAAACTGAACAGCCAGAGGAAACCTTTCCCAACACCGAAACCAATGGTGGATTTGATAAACGCCCTGCTAAAGATAGGAAGAGGAACAAGCTTTTAAAAGATCTAGAAACACTGATGAGATGGTTGAATTACGCATTCTACTGCAGAGCAAGAATGCTGGGGCAGTGACTGGAAAAGGAGGCAAGAATATTAAGGGTCTCCGTACAGACTACAACGCCAGTGTTTCAGTCCCAGACAGCACTAGCCCTGAGCGCATACTGAATAACAGTGCTAATATTGAAACAATTGGAGAAATTCTGAAGAAAATCATCCCTACCTTGGAAGAGGGCCTGCAGTTGGTATCACCCACTGCAACCAGTCAGCTCCCGCTCGAATCTGATGCTGTGGAATGCTTAAATTACTAACACTATAAAGGAAGCGACTTTGACTGCGAGTTGAGACTGTTGACTCATCAGAGTCTGGCTGGAGGAATTATTGGCGTCAAAGGTGCTAAATTCAAAGAACTTCGAGAGAGCACTCAGACAACAATCAAGCTTTTCCAGGAATGTTGTCCTCAGTCCACTGACAGATTCGTTCTTATTGGAGGAAAACCTGATAGGGTTGTAGAGTGCATAAAGATCATCCATGGTCTTATATTAGAGTCTCCCATCAAGGGACGTGCTCAGCTTTATGATCCCAATTTTTATGATAAAACCTATGATTATGGTGGTTTTACAATGATGGTCGATGACCGCCGTGGACGTCTCGTGGGATTTCCCATGCGGGGAAGAGGTGGTTTTGACAGAATGCCTCCTGGTCAGGGTGGGCGTCCCATGCCTTCATCCAGAAGAGATTGTGATGATAGGAGCCCTTGTCCAGGACCTCCTCCACCTCCTCCTGGACGAGGGGGCCGGGGTGGTGGCAGAGCTCGGAATCTTCCTCTTCCTCCACCACCACCTAGAAGAGGAGATCTAATGGCCTATGACAGAAGAGGGAGACCTGGAGACTCCCTCTCCAGGGAGTCTTTCCATGGCATGGTTGGTTTCAGTGCTGATGAAACCTGGGACTCTGCAATAGATGCATGGAGCCCATCAGAGCCGCAGATGGCTTATGAACCGGGTCGTGGCTCATACGGTGGTCTTGGCGGACCTATTATTACTACACAAGTAACTATTCCCAAATATTTGGCTGGATCGATTATTGGCAAAGGTGGTCAGTGGTTTAAACAAATCCGTCATGAGTCAGGAGCTTCAATCAAAATTGATGAGCCTTTAGAAGGGTCCGAAGATCAGATACCATTACAGGAACACAGGACCAGATACAGAATGCACAGTAATTGCTGCAGAACAGTGTGAAGCAGTATTCTGGAAAATTTTTCTAAGACTAGTGAAGAACTGAAGGAATCCTGCATCCTTTTTTTTTTTTTTTTAAATCTGCTTTTGTTTAAAAAGCCAACATTCCTCTACCTCGTAGGTGTTCTGCATTTGAGGTGTAGCGAAATCTTTGCTGTTCACCAGATGAAATGTTTTAGTTCCTTACAAACAGGGTTGGGGGTTGGGGGAGGGTGCACAAAAACTAACACTGAAATTTTGAAACAGCAGTAGAGTGAGTGAATTTTAATTTTTGTTCGTTGTTGGTGGTTTAAAAAAAGTCCCCCCATCTAATTATTGTGAACACTTTGCTTTGTGGTCGCTGTAACATCTGGAGGGGTGGGACAGGGAGGAAAAATAACAATAGTCCATATGTCCCTGGCATCTATTCAGAACAGTGTGTAGAATGTAATGCTTTTTTGTAAGAAACGTTTTATGATTTTAAAAATAAAGTTAGTGAACCTAAAATAAAAAAGAATCTGCCTTCCACTGCAGGGGACACGGGTTTGATCCCTGGTTGGGAAACTAAGATCCCATATGCTGGGGCAACTAAGCCCATGTGCCACAACTAGAGAGAAGCCTGCGTGCCACGATAAAGATCCCACGTGCCGCAACTAAGACCTGACACAGCCAAATAAATAAATAAATATTAAAACAAAAACAAAAACAAAAAAACTCCATCTCTGATTCTAGTGTACTTCCAAAATTGTACCCTGGAATTCCCTCCCCCTTCCTGCTTCAGCCTGAGAGTTCCTCCTCTCTCCCCTAGGTATTAGTTTCACCTTGGTTTTCTCTTCCCTTTCTGGGCTGAAAAGTCAGTGAGACTTCTTCCTAAAATAGCAGGAGACAGGTTTGCTTGTATTTCTAGTTAAAGAAAAAAAAATTATATGTATGTATATCTGCCACATATCAAACATTGCAGGGCAGGGTATAGATTTAGTCATACACTTCTAGAAGAAAAGGATCTTGGAGAGCATCTGGTCCAACCACACTCTGTAGTTGAGGAAAACTGAGGCCCAGAAAGAGGATGAGACTAGTCCAAGGTCATACAACGAATGAGGCACAGACCCAGAGGCAAAACCGTAGTCTTCTGGTTCCAAGCCATGGTCCTCCCCTCCCCCACCCCACCTTCACTCTGACTCTGTTCCCTGGGGTGGAAAGTAGAAGACTCCAGGGAAGGATCTGGCTCTTTAAAACCATCCCCCATTTCCAGGCAGAAGGGGGCCTGTTCAGTGAGCAAGAGCCAACCCCCCTGGAGGTGACCTTGGGGGAGGGGAGGGTGCTCTCCAGAGAGATTCTGATGGCTCAAGATAAAGGAGATCTGCAGGGGGAGGGGAGCCAGCCAGCTGAGACTATCACGTGGAAAGCAGAAAGCAGTGAGGCCTGCTTCAAACCACCTACTCACCACCCTGGGTAGGAGGCGCGTGGGGAGAGAAGGGGGGGTGAAGAGGGGGAGCTGCTGGGGAGGGGAGGAAGAGGCACGGTGCCAGGACTTGCAGATAAATAGCCCCCTCCCTACTGCAGAGGCCCTGGACTGACAGAGGCCTGGAATCTGGGTGCGGGTGAGCTAGGTCGGTGCCCCTCTTCACCCACCCTTAACACCTGCAGATCCTTCCCTCCCCTAAAGGGGTGAGTTGAGGGAGGAGGTGTGGGCAGGAGGGAACTCGGCCTGGCTGCCAAGCGGCAAGGTTGGGAGGGGGCAGCCGTGGGGGTGTCCCGAAAATCACACACAGCATTTGGAATCACGCAGGTGCAGATTCAAATCCCAAATCTGCCACCTCTTTCAACCGCGTGACCAGGAGCAAGTCTCTGAGCCAGGTTCCCTCATAAAATGGGGATAACAATGCCTGGTCCTTGAGAGGATGACGAGAAAATACACGTTCATGTATGGTACAGACGGGGCTCAGAAAATGGAAGGAAGTAGGAGGAAGAGTGGCAGCTGCCTGCGTTCAAATCCCAGCTCCACCCCTTTCCACTTAGCACAGGCCTGTCAGATGCCTATTCCCTCTAATAGAAAGTGGGGTGGCTGTAACATCTACCTGATAGGAGTAAGTGAATGCATAGGCAGATGTGAAAGGCTTAGGACAGGGGTCCTGGCTCAGTGGGTGCTCCAAAGCGTCAGCTTAATTTTGCCGCTGCTCTTGCACTGTGGTGGGCACAGCCAGCCTGTTGTACCCCTCGGAGACTCTGGACACGTGCTAGGCCTAGGAGGTTTTCCTATCAATGGAAACATTTATATCACCTGGGGAAAAAATGTTTGGCCTCAAAATATGAAAGGAAAAGTGCAAAACCAAAACTAGTGAATGCTTTGTGAAGTGTCTGCAAAACACTATTATTTTAACCTCCTTAACTGTCTTCGCAAACATTTAATAACATTTGAAATCCATTTATATGCTAGATTTTCTCATTCTACAAGAATCTAAAGGATGACGACTAAGAATCAGAACCAATCGGAATGTAAGTAACTTGTAACCAGGTAACTTCAAATGCAAAATTGTAAAAATTATTTTCGTAAATCACTGATAGAGCTGAAAATGCAAACATTTTCAATCTGTTTCAGAAATATATATAAAGTTTAAGGAAATCAGTGGGAACAATACACTCAAAATTCAGGATGGTAGTTTCCTCTGTAGTGAGGGGAGGGTAGCAGAGAGAGGTACACAGGATATTTCAACTATCCTGGGAACATTTTATTGCTTAAGCTGGTGGTGAGTACCACAGGTTTTTATTATCTTATTCTTTATTTTATTTATGAAAAATGTAATAAAATTTTACAATATATTTTTGTAGCAGAAAGAAGAGAAAGAAATGTCCCCACATCATTTCAAATGATTTTAGGGCAAATTTATATTTAATGTGTAATGTGGAGGCATTTCAACATGCTCTACATAATGTAAGGCACGGCTCGCAAAAGTGCAAGTCCCCAAGGCCCTGCCTCTACCTATGGTCCTCCAAGCCCCAGACCTCTTACCTGGGAGTCAGGTGCTCACTGTGGAACCTGCAGAACCCAGCAGGGGTTCAGTTTCTTTATTAAGCATATATCTGTCTATGAAGTACAGATAAGTATATTTCTCCCTATGTACTAATTAGGGAGGTCAGATACATAGAGTTGTGAGAAAGCCAGAGAGTTGCAGAAAAGTAGGAATCATGTGTAGGATTGGAGGTCTGAGCAGGCCTGGTTGTCCCCCCTACAAGCAGGTCTAAAGTGGATCCATCTGTGTGTGACAAGGTGCTGGCTCAGCCAAATGGCCTGAGAGGACAGCCTTCTTCACTTCTAGGGAGAGGAAGCATCTGCCTGACCCCTGACAATTATAGAGAGATGCTGATAGGCATGCAGGGTAAAGAGCAAACTGTGAGACTTCAAGGCCAGGCCTTGATGGACAGGGAGTCAGAGAGGGGAGGAATGCAGAGTGGGGAAGGGCCTCAGGGTTGAAAGAGGGAGAGAAGGGGGTTGTTTATTATCTGCAGTGTAAGCTGGACTCCACAGAGGGTCACCAGGCCCCACCCGGAAAGCCCGCTTGTTGGAGCTCCCAGGAAAAGGAAAAGATCTTAAAAAAGAATCTGGGAAAGATGCCAACTGTCCTCTGGGTCATTCCTCTGGGATGGATTTGATTTGGGGCCTTGTTTGCCTTGAGATTAGGAGCCAGGGTCCAAGGAAGAGATTAGCCAGCACCTGATCCCCTTTGGTTATCCTGGATGTGAAAAAGAAAGGTACATTGGTCTCTGTTCCAGCTCCTGACACAGGGCAACCTGAGTGTAAAACAAACAAATAAACAAAAAACACCCTTGTAAAAAAGTGATAAGAGCATTAGGAGCATCTTTTGTTCTAATATTTGGTCTTTGACCTGTCCCTGACACAGGGCTCCTAAATCCCTTGGAATTTTCTGGGTGATAGGAGTGTCTTTTGTTCTAGTGAGGTGACTCTGGGTGGGCTTTTGATGGGGTCTGGTCACCAGAGAGATCCAGCCATGATTAGAAGCTTGGAATTTTCAGCCATGCTCTCCATTCTCTAGAGAGGGGAGAGGGGCTGGAAAGGGAGTCAATAATTGATCATGCCCATGTGAGGAAACCTCCATAGAATCCCAGTAGTGTGGGGTTTAGAGAGCTTGCAGGTTGGTAAACACATCCATGTACTGGGAGGCTGACATGCTCCAGCTCCACAGGGAGGGAAAATCCTGCGCTCCAGGGAACTCTACTTAATGCCTTGTAGGGACATAAATGAGAAGGAAGTCCAAAAAAGAGTGGATATATATATACATATAGCTGACTCACTTTGCTACACAGCAGAAATTAACACAACATTGTAAAGCAACTATACTCCAATAAAAATTAAAACAACAACAACAACAACACAAAAAACCCAAAGAAAATCCTATGCTCAGGACCCTTCCAGGCCTTGCCCTGTGTATCTCTTCATCTGACTGTTTATCTGCATCCTTTATCATAGCCTTTAATAAACTGGGAAACGTAAGTGTTTCCCTGAGTTCTGTGAGCTGCTCTAGCAGGTAATCAGATCCAAGGGGGAGGAGGTTATGGGAACTTTTGATTTGTAGACAAGTTGGACAGAAGTTGTGCATAACTTGGGGACCTACTATGTGCCATTGGCATCTGAAGTCGGGGGCAGTCTCATGGGACTGAGCCCTTAAGCTATGGAATCTGACACTCTCTCCAGGTAGATAGTGTCAGAATTGAGTTAAATTGTAGGACACCCAGCTGGTGTCACAGAGAATTGCTTGTTAGGGGAAAAAACCCACACAACTGGTGTCAGAAGTATTGTGAGTGTGGTAGTAGTGTGAGAGGAAAGGAGAAACACAGGTGGTGGACTGAGGTTTTCTCTATTTAAAAGGTTTCCCACAAAACTCTTGTAATCAACCAGCAATGGGAAAGAGGGCTAGTGGTGCAGGCTGAAGGCTGGACTCCAGTGCAGCCTCAAATGGGGCAGGAAGCCCAGAGCCTTGGTTAATGACAGGCCACCAGTAAATTAAACCCTGTGGGAATTGTCTTGATTCATGGCGCATACAGTCCCTGTTGTCAAGGGTCTAAAGGCCACTGGAGAGAGAAGGTCAGCAAATAGACAACAAAGAATGTAAATACACCGATTACCTTAATTTACTGAAAAGTTATAGGAAACATCATTCTTAGTGGAGAAAATAGGAAGCATCCTTTTTAAAATCCAGATGAGGACAAGGCCCTCTATCATCCTTTCTATTTAGCATTATTCCAGAGGTCACAGTCAGGTCATAAAACTAACGGAAGGATAAGGATTGGAGAGGAGGAAATAAAACTATCCTTGCAAATTATGCGATTGTCTGCATGGAAAGCCAAAAGATGAATCTACAAACAAGCTGTTAGAAATAATAAGAGAATTTAGCAAGATGGCTGACTACGAGATCAATAATAAATACATTGTACATTATAATAATAATGGCAAACTTTTATTGAATTAACTATTTCCGGGTGCCACATGCTTTATATTTACTCTGTGCTAAGTGCTTTCTATGGACTGGCTTGAGTCCTTAGAACAACCCTCACTTTAAGAATGAAGAAACTGAGGGTCAGAGAGGTCAAGTGAATTTATCATAGCAACACAGCTGTTGTGGGGTGGAGGCTGGACCGACTCTTGAACTCTCCCTTAACCACGACCACTATCCTACATACTCAAGTGTGCAAATCTCTGACGTCCAGGGTGGGACTCAAGATCTAAGGCCCTTCTCCCATTCTCCATACATCATGAAAGTTTTCATGTGTGAACAGAGAGAAAGAGAGAGAGGAGGAAAGCCCCAGTAAGAACTGAAATTGAATTCCCCTCCAGCCTATTGGAGTCAGACTTAAGCTGATTTAATGAAAATAATGAAGTGTGGTGCTTCTTGCACGCCTGTGTTGTAACTCAAAGTCTTGCATGCCATTCACCTCTTACCTTATTTAATTCTCAAAAGATCTGTGCCTCCATTTTATCAATGAGGAAAGTGAAGCTCCTAGAAATTCAGAGACTTGTTCAAATTCACAGAGCTGGGAAGTGGCACAGTCAGCATTCAATCCTGAGCATGCCCTCCTAACCTCACAACACTCTAGACTTTTCCAAGGAACTAGAGGGAAAGGCAGGCAGGTGCACAGCATCCCTAAAGCATGTGATACATGAGTGTGGGGAAGACAGGCTGGGAAGGGAGCAGTTAGTTAAGGAGGGGCAGAGACAGCTTCCTGGAAAGTGACCTTCAAGCTGAGTTTTCAGGAAGGAGAAGGAATGAGTCAGGGAAAAAGGATGGGGAAGAAAGATACAAAGTCCCAGAGATGAGAGTAAAACGGCAGATTCTATCAACAGCTAAGAGTTCAGACAAGAGAAGAACTGACTGAGGATGAGCCTTTTATAGTCACCAGTAACCACTGACACAACCGACAAGTAAGATCCCTTGGAGGGACTTCCCTTGTGGTCTAGTGGTTAAGACTCCATTCTCCCAATGCTGGGGGCATGGGTTCGATCCCTGGGCAGCAAGATCCTGCATGCTGCATGGCGAGGCCAAAAATAAAAGACCCCTTGGAGAGCAGCACAGTGGGGACCTTGCCCGGCGTTGCCCCTCTAGGCAGTGCAAGTGGATGGCGGGAGCTTGGCCTGGTGTCAGCTCTCAGCAGTCCCAATTCTTCAGGTTCCCCTCCCTTCCTTTCAATTCTCAGGGCTGCCTGGCCCTGGCTCTGTCCCCTGCTGAATTATGACACTGCATTCCCAACATGCCTCATGGCCAAGCTGGGCCAAGTCATACCATTTACTTCAGTAATTCTCAAACTTCAATGTGCATTCAAATCACTGGGGATGGTGTTAAGATGCAGACCCTGATCTGGCACGTATGGGATGGGGCCTGACATTCTGCATGTCTGCCATGATCTCAGGTGTTGCTGGTCCAAGGACCACACTTTGAGTGGCATCATCTAGGAAACTTCACATTGAGCCCCATGTCAGGCACCACTGTGCTAACTACTTTCTATACATTTTCTAATATAATAATTACAACATTGGAATTGGAACTTACTCCTCTGAAATGGAACTTACTGTTTTTACTTTCCAGAATAGCGAACTGAGGGTCAGAAAGATGATTTTTTTTTTTTTTTTTGGCCCCACCACCTGGCTTGCAGGATCTTTAATTCCCCGACCAGGGACTGAACCCAGGCCACAGCAGTGAGAGCACCAAGTCCTAACCACTGGACCACCAGGGAATTCCGAGAAAGATGAAATATTTTACAAAGTTAGTAAGTAGCAGAACTGGGCTTTGAACTTGAGTCTGTCTGACTTTATAGCTCATACTGGGCCTCCTGGTCAGCAAGACTGCTATGGACTGAACTGTGTACCCCCTCCAAATTCATATGTTGAAGCCCTAACTCCCAGTTGGCTACATTTAGAGTAATGAAGTAATTAAGGTTAAATGAGGTCATAAGGGTGGCACCCTGATCCAATAGGATTAGTGTCCTCATAAGAGGAAACATCAGAGAGCTTGTTCTCTTTCTCTGCCATGTGAGGGCACAGTGAGAAGGTGGCCATCTGCAAATCAGGAAGAGAGCCTGCACCAGGAACTGAATTGGCTGGCACTTTGATCTTGGTCTTCCCAGGCTCCAGAACTGTGAGAAATAAATTTCTGTTGTTTAAGCCATCCAGTCTGTGGTATTTTGTTATGGCCCAAGCAGACTAAGACAGGGGCCCAGCTGCTGCAGATCAGCCAAGGATGCCAATTAAAATGAACAGCTACCCTTCTATGGAATGTTGCTCTGCCCAAAAAGAGCAGGACTGGGGCAGAACCAAAATGATGATGATAATGATGATGATGATGACGATGATGATAATTCACACCCAAGCCAAAGCCACCTGTAACATTCACAAATGAAAACACATAAAAACAAGCTCAGAACAATAGAACCACCCCAAACATCACAACCTAAGTCCAAACATTTTCCTTGAGAAGACAGGAAACGGCACAGCAATCAGGTATTACCCACTAATTTGCTGCACATGCTGAGATGGCTGAGTCTGCAGCCTTGTAGAGTGGCCAGGTGAAATGAAGAAACAAAGCCCTGGCTCTTACAGTTTAGCCAAGCCCCCTGTGCCTGCAAGTCATTGGAAACCGTGAGTGTGGTAGGTTAGATACCTGAATCATTCTCCCAGTGAGAAAATGAAAAAACTGAATACTGAATAAAATATTCAACAAAATATCTTTTATTTATTATTTTTTAATCTTTGGGCTGTGCCATGCAGTATGAAGGATCTTAGTTCCCCAACCAGGGATCAAACCCATGCCCCCTGCAGTGGAAGCATGGAATCTTAACCACCGGACTGCCAGGGAAGTCCCCAAAATATCTTTTAAAATGTTTCACTGAACTGACACAAAAAATAGTAATGCACAGACCTCAAAACTGGGTGTAGGGCTTCCCTGGTGGTGCAGTGGTTGAGAGTCTGCCTGCTGATGCAGGGGACACGGGTTCATGCCCCGGTCTGGGAAGATCCCACATGCCACGGAGCAGCTAGGCCTGTGAGCCATGGCTGCTGAGCCTGTGCGTCCGGAGCCTGTGCTCTGCAACGGGAGAGGCCACAACAGTGAGAGACCTGCATACTGAAAAACAAAACAAACTGGGGGTAAAGGAGACCCAAGACCAGCTGGTACTCTGAGGCTTTCTGCTGGACACTGGAGACTGTGAGCTTGTACTTTGATGGCTGCCCCAGGTGAGAGATCAAAGACAAATATTCAATGGATGACCATGAAGAAATAGACAAATCCAGAATGTGGAACATACTACAAGATCATTCTTTGGTTTCATCAAAAATCAATGTAAAAAGAAAAAGTGAGGTGAGGGAGGGAAGGAACAATCCTAGATTAAAGATAAGAGATAAAATAACCAAATGCATTGTGTGTTTCTTGACTGGATCCTGGTTTGAAAACATAGCTATAAAAAGTATTTTAGAGTCAATTGGAGAAATTTTAATGCACTGGGTATTAGCCAGGGTTAAGGGATTATTGTTATTTTTTGTGGGTGTGATAATGATATTGAGTTATTTAGGAGAATGCCTTTTTAAAAAAGAGATACATGCTGAAGTATTTAATATTGAAGTATCATGATGTCTGTTATTTATTTTAAGATAGTTCAACAAACACATATAAATGAAACAAGTATGACAAGATGTTAAAATGATTGAATTTAGGTCCCAAGAATATAGGTAGTTATTATACAATTCTTTCCTCTATATTTAATGTTTGAAATTTTCCATAATTCAAAGCAAATTTTTTCAACAGTAAATGGTTTAAATCAGGGGTTAGCAAACTTTTTCTTCAAAGTGCAAGATAATAAGTATTTTAGGCTTTGTGGGCCAATTAGGTCTCTGTCACATATTATTTGGTTTTCTCTACAACACATTAAAACATTAAAAAAAAATTCTTAACTTGAGGGCCATACAAAGATGGGCCATGTGCCAGATTTGGCATACAGGCTATAGTTTGCCAACCTCTGTTTCAAATAGGAGATTAGATATAGTAGAAGAGAGGATTAGTGAACTAGAAGATAGAGCTGAAGGAAATACCAAAAATCAGGTCAGAAAGACAATTTAGAAGTCTTAAATATGTAAATTCAGAGTTCCAGAAGGAGATAATTGAGGGAGTAGGGAAGAGAAAAATATGCAGAAATGGTGGCTGAAATTTTTCTAGAATTGTTGAAACATACTAATTCTCAGATCAAGGAAGCTCAATGAATCCTAGGCAAATGAATAAAAAGAAACCCAAACTCAGGTACATCACTGCAAGACTATTACATGCGCATGTGCATGTGTGCATGCACACACACACACAGAGTGAGAGTGAGAGCAAGAGAGTCTAAAAAGCAGCTGGAGAGAAAGCACAGATCACCCACAAATAAATAGCAATTAGACTATGGCCAATTTCTTGATGGCAACAAAGGGAACCAAAAGCGGGTGGAATAATAGCTTTAATTTGCTAACAGAAAATAACTGTTGACCTACAATAATTCTATACCTAGTAAAACTCTCTTTCAAGAAGAAAGGTGAAATAAAACCATTTCAAACAAATAAAAACAAAGTGTGCTGCCAAAAAAAATTCACTAAAGAAAACTTAAAGAATGTACTTCAGATATCCTGGATATAAGAACTGAAATAAAATTTTTAAAAGAGGGGCTTCCCTGGTGGCGCACTGGTTGAGAGTCCGCCTGCCCATGCAGCGGACACGGGTTCGTGCCCCAGTCCAGGAAGATCCCACATGCCGCGGAGCGGCTAGGCCCGTGAGCCATGGCCACTGAGCCTGTGTGTCCGGAGCCTGTGCTCCACAACGGGAGAGGCCACAACAGTGAGAGGCCTGCGTACTGCAAAAAAAAAAAAAAAAAAAAAAAAAAAATTAAAAAAAGAAATGGTGAGCAAAGATGTTAACAAATGTGTATAAAACTAAGCACATATTGTCTGTATAAAAATATTAAATACTGTGAAATTTTTTTGTGTGTGACAAGGGAAACAGGCTACAGTGCTGGATGAGGATATCAAATAAATTAAGAGAGTGTGATTGGAATGAAAGAATTCTAAGTTCCTTATGTATTTGGAAAGAATGCACAGATACTGATTGAACTTTAGACTTCACTATGTTAGGTATGCATGTTAAAGAAAACACTACAGGGACCTCCCTGGTGGCAGAGTGGATAAGACTCTGTGCTCCCAATGCAGAGGGCCTGGGTGCAATCCCTGGTCAAGGAACTACATCCCACATGCAAGCCGCAACTAAGAGTTCATATTCCACAACTAAGGAGCCTGTGTGCTGCAACTAAGGAGCCCACTTGCCTCAACTAAATAGCCAGCAAGCCTCAACTAAGGAGTCCTGGAGCCACAACAAAGGAGACTACCTGCTGCAACTAAGACATGGTGCAATAAAATAAATAAATAAATATTTTAAAAATAAAAGAAAATGCTACAAACAGGAAATAGAATAGTCGTTTCCAGGGGCTGGGAGAGAGGAAAATGGAGCTAATAATGTATCCATTATTATTTAATGGGTACAGAGTTTCACTTTGGGAAAATGAAGTTCTGAAGATAGATGGTGGTGATGGTTGCACAGCAACTTGAGTGCACTTAACACCACTGAATTTTATACTTAAAAATGGTTAAAATGTTAAATGTAAATTTATCGTTATGTATATTTCACCACAGTGAAAAGAAGAAAGAAGAAGCTAAGGTAATCATCAAAAGAACAGACATAATGAATGTAAGTTGCAAAAAGGTAGGACGGTGGGAACAATGGAAGGAAAAAATATTTAAAAATCAAAAGAAAACAAAGAAAGGAGGTTAAGTTCAGAGGCAGGCACAACTAAATACTGTATTGTTTAGGAACATGTATAAGTGGTTCAAACATACAAAACATCAGGGGAATAGATAAACCAGAATCAGGATAATGAGGAGGAGGAGGTGTGGAATCAAGGCGGGACACACAGTGGCATCTAAGACATTGGTCATATGTTATTATTTATTTATTTATTTACTTAATTTATTTATTTTTTGTGTGGTACGCGGGCCTCTCACTGTTGTGGCCTCTCCCGTTGCAGAGCACAGGCTCCGGACACACAGGCTCAGCGGCCATGGCTCACGGGCCCAGCCGCTCCACAGCATGTGGGATCTTCCCAGACCGGGGCACGAACCCGTGTCCCCTGCATCGGCAGGCGGATTCTCAACCTCTGCGCCACCAGGGAAGCCCCATATGTTACTTTTTAGCTGGGTGATTAGTATATAGAATTTCATTCTATAATTTTTCTTTAAATAGTTCAATTTTAATAATATTTTGTATGTATAAAATATTTTATCATTATAACTACAATCATAACTTTTTTCAAGAAAGAAGGAAAAGGTAGCTGTAAAGGCAGATTAAAAATGGGACTCTGGGGCTTCCCTGGTGGCGCAGTGGTTTGGACTCAAAGAGGTTAAGTGAGGCTGCACATGTGGTCAGAGGAGAGCTATGCAGTCTTACCAAGACGTCAGGCTCCTCTGGCTCCTCATGTGTGCTTGTCCAGGGAACTGAACACACAGAGAGCCACTGAAAACCCTTGAGGATCATAAGAAGAGACCCCTTATGTCCATAGAAAGCCTAGAGAAACGGCCTCATCCTCAGACATTCTCAGAGTAAAAAGCCCTCCCAGAAATTAGGGTATAATTCTACAAACGCAATTCCCACTCTGCTTCTTACCCTTATGAGTAAATAGTAGAGAGTATGTGAAGGAGATGATATGACTTTGGGCAAGTCACTTAACCTCTCTGTGCCTCATTTATTTATTTATTTAAATATTTTAAAATTTTATTTATTTATTATTATTATTATTTTTGGCTGTGTTGGGTCTTCGTTGCTGCGTGCGGTCTTTCTCTAGTTGAGGCGAGCAGGGGCTACTCTTCATTGTGGTGTGCAGGTTTCTCATTGCAGTGGCTTCTCTTGTTGCGGAGCACAGGCTCTAGGCATGTGGGCTTCAGTAGTTGTGGCACACGAGCTCAGTAGTTGTGGCTTGCAGGCTCTAGAGCACAGGCTCAGTAGTTGTGGCACAGGGGCTTAGCTGCTCTGCAGCATGTGGGATCTTCCCAGACCAGCGCTTGAACCCATGTCCCCTGCCTTGGCAGGCGGATTCTTAAGCACTGCACCACAAGGGAAGCCCCTATTTATTTCTTTTAATATTTATTTATTTATTTATTTATTTATTTAGACCATGCTGGGTCTTAGTTGCGGCACACGGGATCTTCATTGTGGCATGTGGGATCTTTAGTTGCGGCAGGTGGGATCTTTTAGTTGTGGCATGCAGACTTCTTAGTTGCAGCATGCGAACTCTTAGTTGTAGCATGCATGTGGGATCTAGTTCCCTGACCAGGGAATGAACCCGGGTCGCCTGCACTGGGAGCACAGAGTCTTACCCACTGGACCACCAGGGAAGTCCCCGTGCCTCATTTAAATGGAGATTATAATGGTGCTTACATCATGGAGTTATGAAAATGAAATGTTAATATATATGTGGTTCTTAGGACAGTGTTTGGCACAGAGTAAGCACTAACTGTTGGCTACTATTACATTATTCTTATCTGCAGCCCAAGTCATCCAGTGACTCCTCCTGAGTTTCGGTATGGCTGAGTGGTAGATTGCCTCCACGTGTGTCTGGGAGTTAAGTTCCTGCTTCCAGTCCCAGAGTAAGGCAGGAAGTTTGGGCAGACCCAGGTGGTTACCAAAGAGGTTGGTCTGGGTGAGCTGAAAATGCAGTGACGTCAGCAGGTGGTGAAAATCTCCGCCTTTCACTCATTGTGTGCTATGAGGGTACGCGTGGGTGGATGGCTGGGGCCCAGGATGTGTGTGGGTTTCATTCCCACAGTGGTTTCGGGAGAGCTGAGTCAGAGAGCATTTTTTAAACATGGCTGCTATAAATGATTTGATTAATTGATCTGAATAATTCTACATACTCTTTCTCAATATTCTGAATTTATGGCTGTGGTTTTCTTTTCTTTTTCTTCTCTCTCTCTTTTCCCCCATATCCACTGAACTTGGCCTCTGGGGATTATGGGGATCACAGGATCATAGTGTGATCAAGGGATCAAGATGATACCGTCCATTGAGCTCTGGGATCATCCGAAAGAAGTATTCATCATAGGAGATCCTTAAATGTCAAACTGGCCCAGAGGAAAATCTACTAGGCTGGCTTGACAAGTTTAGCTCTCATTTCTCTGATCTGATTAGTGAGACTAACTCTTTCAAGGCAAGAAACATGAAGTTAATTGCCAAGGTAGACAGGACAATGCTCTTTTTGGAGACTTCAGCAACACACAGTGACTCCTTCACTCAGCACCTCTCTTGCTGATGCCTCCCCAGCACCCTGGGGCTTCACATCTCATTGCGGGGGGTGACTCCCAAAATGACCCAGGGTTTGGGGAAGTGGAGGGCTTGGGTGAAAAGGGCTCTGAATTCATCCCAGGCAACGTTATCTCCTTCCTCTTCAGTCACAGGCCTAAAAGAGATAAAGTGGCAAATCACTCTGGATTCTTGGTTGCAAACGATAGAACCCACTCTGGCGAGCTTAAGTAGAAAAGGCTTAAGGTACTTCTAAGAGTCTCTATGAGGGCATGAAGCCAGGCTTGGCAGCTGTGACAAGGCAGAGCTGCTGTAAAGAGATACCACTGCTGCCCTGAGTGTGGAACAGGTGTGACCCCTGGCAAGACCGACGCTGGGCTCACACTCCGCTACTGCTACCTCTGGAAGCCAGGCACTTCCGTCCGCCTCCACCCTTGCCAAACTGGGTGGGGCTCAATTCCCAAATCCAGGCTCTGAGGTTGCATCTGATTGGTGGACATCAGGTCACATGTCTGGGCCCTAACTGCAAAGGAAGCTGGGAAAGTGCATTTCGGGTTTCTACTTTACCAGAGGCGCAGAGTAAAAAGGTTGAGGACATCCTAAAGAAGATTGGTTGGGGGCGTCAAGAGGAATGACCGATGTTAACATATAATCAACAACTTAAAAATCACATGACTAAGACTCCCTCAGAACCAACCATACTACCTTGACAGAGACCTTTGGGTCGTGACCAGCTGCGTGGGTGTAAACCCACCCTACACGCCCTCAAGTTCTTACTCTGCCCCGGGAGTCTATAGCATAAGGGTGGACCCTCCTCCTCCTCATCAGGGGCCTTCATTCCCTATGTATCCCAGAAGCATTGGTTTAATTGTTGCTTTTGTTTGGGCCTTTTTAGGCAAACTCAAATGACTTCAAGTGCCAGGCAGGTAAATAAGTGGGTGAAGTGAGCAGAGGAAGGGTAACTTGGGACAGGAGAGGAACCTAAAGAACAGCCACTGCTCAGGGTCCGATGTTTCCATCTGGAAATATGGACCCTGGGCCCAGATACTGTGAAGTTTCCAGAGAAACCACAAATTTGGATTTCTTTACATGAAATCTCCAGATTTTTTAAATGTTTGATTAAACACTTGATTATTAAAATTTTTTTATTGTGAAAAATGTCAAATATACAGAAAAAGAGTGATGGTATAATAATCATCCACATCCAAATTCACTCATCACTCAGATTTAATGCTTTTGATGTTTTGTCATATTTGTTTCATCTATTTTTTTTTCTGCTTAAGTATTTTAAAGTAACAAAATCAAAAAAGCTAATAAAATATTTTCATCCTTAAATACTTCAATAGGTGTCTCTTTAAAACATAGATGTTTTCCTGAATAGCTGCAATAATACTTAAGAAAATGAACAAATACCTTGTCTTTACTCAAATTTCTTTTACTCCCCCAAGATGACTTCTTTAGATGGGTTGTTCAAACCACAATCCAATAGAGGACCAAGAATTGGATTTGGTTGTTACTTGTCTTAAGTATCTTTAATCTAGAAGAAAAACTGGTCTGTTCTGTTATTTTTGTGTGTTTCTACTGACAGTGATTTGAAGAAGCCACACCAGTGTCTTGTTGACCGTCCTGTCTAGATATGTGTTGTTTCCTTGTGATGTCACTTCAATTGTTCCTTTATTCCCTGCATTTTCTGAAAACTGGAAGTTAAAGTCTTGATTAAATTTGGCAAGAATATATCCAGGTGTTGCTGACTCTGCCTAATTCATCAACCCAGAAAGCATGGGATGATGTCCTACTAGTGGTGATGCTAGATGAAGGACTAGGTTAATATGATCCCTCCCGTTGTAACTTTACATTTGCTTCTTTAGACTGATCATTTCCCCCAAGAAAGCATTTACCTAATGATTTTAGCATCCATTGACCTTCCTTGCCTGAATCAATTGTTTCATTAGGGATTGCAAAAGGGTGTTTTTCTGATGCTATAATTTCTTTGACATTTATTAGCTGGCATTCTTCTGTAAATAAAAACTTTCATAATCAGCTGGGACTATTCAGTTATCCTGAAATGGGAACTATTGATTCCTACCACAAGGCATTGTCAGGAACCACATCACAGGCTTCCAAGAGCTTGTCTCTGGGTGATTATTTCAGTTTATTCAATTTGTTTATCTACATTTTCTATGATAAGTGAGTATCACTTTTTTTAAAGTTTAATTTTTAAAATTTGTTTATTTATTTATTTGGGGCTGAATTGGGTCTTCATTGCTGCACGCGTGCTTTCTCTAGTTGTGGCGAGCAGGGGCTACTCTTCGTTGTGGTGCTCAGACTTCTCATTGAGGTAGCTTCTCTTGTTGCAGAGCACGGGTTCTAGGCACGCAGGCTTCAGTAGTTGTGACATGCTGGCTCACTAGTTGTGGCTTGCAGGCTCTAGAGCACACGGCCTTAGTTGCTCTGAGGCATGTGGGATCTTCTCTGACCAGGGCTCGAACCCATGTGCCCAGCATTGGCAGGTGGATTCTTAACCACTGTGCCACCAGGGAAGTCCCGAGCATCACTTTTTTATTTTAAATTAATTAATTTTATTTATTTATTTTCATCCGCGTTGGGTCTTCGTTGTTGCGTGCAGGCTTTCTTTCTCTCGTAGCAGTGAGCGGGGGCTACTCTTTGTTGTGGTGCGCAGGCTTCTCATTGTGGTGGCTTTTCTTGTTGTGGAGCATGGGCTCTAGGTGCGTGGGCTTCAGTAGTTGTGGCACACGGGGTCAGTAGTTGTGGCTCGCGGGCTCTAGAGCGGAGGCTCAGTAGTTGTGGCGCACGGGCTTAGTTGCTCCGCGGCATGTGGGATCTTCCCAGACCAGGGCTCGAACCCACGTCCCCTGCATTGGCAGGCAGATTCTTAACCACTGCGCCACCAGGGAAGCCTGTGAGTATCACTTTTTAATAAATAATATTTAAGAAATGAAATCAGGATAAACACACAAGGATACTCAAAGAGTAGCCATACTAGGTAAGCAAACAAGAACTGGGCTGACCCAGGACCATGCCTTTAAGGTCAGAGATGCTTAGACAAGAGAACACCAGCCTTGTAGGTACCTGCAGGGATGTTACACATCTACTCATCAACTCTGATTCTCACAGTATTCACTATCATCCTCACCACTCATAGTTACCACACTAATCACAGGGTGGGGAGGGGCAGGATGGGGTGACCAGGGCAGGATGTCATAGGCTCTTAGCTGAAAGAGTCAAGTCATCTTTGTCTTTGTCTTTGAGAGCCTTTTGATTATCTAGCCCTTCCCAGCCAGCCGTACCCTACTCCACTCCTGCCAGTTCTGGCAAAAACAACACAGGCTGGTGCCCTTGCTCTCAGGTCAACTGAGCAGTCACCCAACCTGGTAGTCAAAGCTAGCAGGCCAGGGGGCAGGATGGTGCCCCAGTGGCCTGTGGTTTTCAGCATGTAAGTCTTGCACATCTTTTGTTAAATTTATCCTTAAGTATTTTCTGTTTTTGTTGTTGTTTTGCTGTTAATTGGCTTGCTTTTCCAATTTCACTTTTCAATTATCGACTGCTAAAAAAATACGTAATGCTTCACAAATTTGCATGTCATCCTTGTACAAGGACCAGGTTAATCTTTTGTGTCATTCCAGTTTTATTATATGAGCTGCCAAAGTGATGTTATATCTGTTTTATAAGATCCACTCTTGTGAACTTTTAAGTAAAAATACACTCCAGACAGGTAAGTCCCTTCTCTCCTGAGGCCTCCTGTGCTCCTAGACACTGCCACAGACCCCTACCGGGGGCATATGGGACCTCTGCCTGGAGAGTATACCTTCTGCTGCATCGTTAGCTGGCTCTTTCAGCCTGGATGCAGTCTGCGTTCTCCACTGCAAACTTCACACACTCACACCAGCTAAGATTCTGCAAAATGGTTCAGCAGTCCTAAAGCAGGGTGCAAAAATGCCAGGGGCTGACTTACTGGCTCGGTCCTCACATGCACCCCCAAATATTACTGGAGAGGAGAGAGACAATCCCATCTCATGGACCTAAGGACAGCCAGAAAGGGTGAGAAGGGAGGCACATCTGACAGGCTTTTAAGAATTCATTTCTAACCCCCTCAGCAGATTTTGAGGGGGTTAGAAATGAGCCTTTTTGAGCCTTAAGGGGAAGACCATGCCTTCCCCAGAAGCCTGCAGGTGCTTCTGGAAACCTCTTTTCAGCCTCAGATGAGACTATCTGATGATGTGCTTTCTGGTCTGCTGTGCTTTCTAAACTAACCACCGTTAAATCTCCTTTTTTCTTTTTTTAAACTGTAGTAAAATACACATAACATAAAATTTACCATTTTAGGACTTCCCTGGTGGTCCAGTGGTTAAGAATCTGCCTGCCCACGCAGAGGACACAGGTTCAATCCCTGGTCTGGGAAGATCCCACATGCTGCGAAGCAACTAAGCCGTGCACCACAACTACTGAGCCTGCACTCTAGAGCACTCGTGCCACAACTACTGAAGCCCGCACGCCTAGAGCCCATGCTCCGCAACAAGAGAAGCCACTGCAATGAGAAACCTGTGCACTGCAACGAAGAGTAGCCCCCACTCATTGCAACTAAAGAAAGCCCGCAAGCAGCAACAAAGACCCAAAGCAGCAAAAAATAAATAAATAAATAAATAAATTTGTTTTTTTTAAAAAAAGAACGAATTAGGGAATTCCCTGGTGGTCCAGTGGTTAAGACTTCGTGCTTCCAATGCAGGGGGCATGGGTTCCATCCCTGGTCAGGGAAGTAAGATCCCACATGCCGCGTGGGCCAAAAAAAAAAAAAAGAAAGAAAAAGAATGAATTAAAAGCAGGTTCCCCAGTCCTCCACACCCAAACCACTTGGCAGCCCCAAGATGAATGGTGTGATAAAAATCTTACCTTATGGCTTCTATTAGCTAGTCCAGGCCTCACTGGCTTAGCCCAGCTTAGGGCTGTGAAACTGCAGGTCTACTGGCCTAAGTGGAAGGATGGGTAGATTCCTATGGAGAGGGGCCCTCCAGGTCAGCTCCAGCCCTCCCCTCTGCTCTGGCCATGGCTCCATTAGAGAGGCTGCAGTCCTGCCCACCCCCTAAATTGTCTGGGGTCTGCATTAATTCCCAACATTCCACCCCAGACCCCATGGCTTCCCTGAGCCAGGGAAGGATGGGCAGGATGCCATCCAAGACCCTCCAAGAGTAGGGAGGGGAATTTGAGCTCCTTCCTCAAAAGTGAAACTATCCCTCCTTGGGCAGAGCCTGAGGCTGACAGTTGGTCATCAGGGTGAGAATTGCCCCAGTCTGTGTGCAGACTCAGGATCTTTGCAGCGTAACTGGCTTCAGAGAAGGAGTTTAGTCTTAGAAGGAGTTTCAGCCTTGCTCAGTGGCTCCAGAGCCCCCCATCTGCTTTAGTCCCATCTCTTGACAGGCTTCTGTGAGGAGCCTGGGCTACCTCCCCAGGGGACCTTCCTTTTGTCCTTGGGTTCTCACAAAAGTGAATGGACCCAGTGTTCCAGACCATTTCCATAGGACCCAAGGTGAGCTGTTTCTGGGCTCCGTGCAGTCCTGATAAGGCAGGCCTGGGACATGCCTCACTGGCTTCATCCACGGCTTGGCTCTCTTTGCCAGAAAAGGGAGGGCCAGTCCCACAGGGCTCTGAGATTGTACTGGCCCTCAGACATGGGTTGCCTAGGTACTACTGCTGGGTGGGAGTGGAGATGGGGTTGGAGCGAGACGGTAGGGGTCCCAGGCCTCAGGCTAGCAGGGGTCAAGAGAGATGATGGGGCAGAGGTGAGGCAAGCACCACTCAGCCTTATACCTACACTTCTGCACCCCACTCCACCCTCCACCATGCTGAACTGCAGCACTGCCCCTCCAGTAAGTACAGGGACCACTCAATCATCTGTGTGATGTCCAGCAACATCCTTAAGCATTCTGAGCTGTAAAAATGGGGATTCTAGAAAATACCCAGAAGGGTTTTTGGAAGGTTAAATATGAATGTTCTTTGTGTAATGCCAGACACTCAGAAAGTGTGCAATACACATCATTTTCCTCTCTGCTTTCTTCTCTATAACAGTTTTATGCACATTGCTTTGGTTCTATCAGGGAAGCTAGGCAAGCTGGCAGTTCCCAGAAGAGGTGCGGAAGCTACCGTCTTCTCTTTGTGCCCAGAAATACTGTCACCAATGGATGGCTTCCTCCAGAGGCCACCAGCTAACACTGGAGTAGTGACACCCTGGGCGGAACCGATGGCTGGGTAAATGGCTGCTGTAGAGGAGAAACAATGTCCCCGAAGACCCACCCTTTACCCAGACCCACCAAGGACACCTATTCTTCATGTCACTGCCAGTAAAAATTCCCATCTTGAGACTCAATCCAGTTCAGTTAGAATCTGTGGAGGTGGGACCAGCTTTGGGTATTGTTTAAAAGTCCCCAGGTGCTTCTAATGTGTAACCAGGGTTAAGAACTACTGGTCTAGTCCAACCTCCCCATTGTAGAGATAAAAACACACAGGGGGAAATAAAAACAATCTCAGAAAGGTTAAAAGCAATAAAATATTTAAAGTGACAGGGAGAATTTAGTGCAAAGTAGGTGCCCCAAAGAGGGAAGCTATTATTATTTCTATTATTGCTCTAGACAGAGCTGGCTTCAGGGACAGGTGACTTGCACAGTCACACAGGCCCTCATGCTTAGAAGAGCCCTATGCTTGGTTTAATGCTCTGCTGTTGCTGTTTTGAAATTTTTAATTTTTTTTTAACAAGGGGGTCCCACATTTTTCACTTTGCACTGGCCCTGGTCCAAGATCATACAGCTCTTGAAAGCAGAATGGATTATCAAGCCTTTAAAGAAAGTTGAGGAACACATTCAGAGCTCAGAGGCTTGCTGGGTGTGGGGATGACCTGGGTTCATTGCCCAAGGAGCTTCCCTCTCCTGTTCATTCCATCACAGGGAGAAGGGTGCCCTTGCATCTCTTGGAGGAAGCAGTGTAAGAGCTTCAGAGATCCCTCCTACTATTTGTGAAAGGCCCTCTGGAGGAAATAATGCCTGTGAATTATTGTGGGGAGTGCCCAGAAGCATGACTGTCCCTCTAGATGCTACAAATATGTGACTTCCCATCCCTTTATTGGGAAGAGAGGGACCCATGTGCTCCCAGTACAGCCTTGTCAAGTCCTTTTTTTCCCCCCCTGAGAGGCCCATCGTTAAGTTCCCAGACTTCAGCTTTTCTCACACAAACTAAGAGGAAGTAGTTCTGGGGAAAGGTTTCATTCTGGAGCAGGGTGTGTATGCTTCAGAGCCCTTAGTGAAGTGTTGCTGCTACTGCCCTCTGGTGGTAATATATCTGTATCTGCCCAAATTCCTAACACCCTTCCAGAAATACAAAAATGCTTGATAACACACTACAATTCAATTAAAAAAATAATTTATTGCTACTCTGCTAGACACTAGGGATGCAAAGATGAATAAAACACAGTTCTTGCCCTCATAGTTTATAATGTGAAACAAACTCCTAAAGAGATAGCTTGAATTATAGTGCAGTGTGATATTTTAATAAAAACAATGACTCCCGACTTCTGGTTCCAGACAAAATGGAGTAGACATATTTATTCCTAGTCTTCCCACTAGTAAAAGCTAAATATACCCTGGACATTCCACATAAACAAACATAAGAAGACTCTGAGAGTTTGAGAGAAGAGGCAGACTGGCTAGGGCTCTCTTGAGACCCAAGAAATGATATAGCAGTGAGTACCCTGGGCTTCCTTTTTGCCTTTTATATCTAACTGGATACTGGAGAAGCTGGCAACCTAATATGTCAATGGAGGCAGGCAAAAAACAGCAAAACAACAACAAAGCCTGCTCTCTCTAGTCAAAAGACGAGGAAAGAGGGCTTCCCTGGTGGCGCAGTGGTTAAGAATCCGCCTGCCGATTCAGGGGATACGGGTTCGAGCCCTGGTCTGGGAAGATCCCATGTGCCGTGGAGCAGCTAAGCACCACAACTACTGAGCCTGTGCTCTAGAGCCCTTGAGCCACAACTACTGAGCCCTTCAGCCACAACTACTGAAGCCTGCGAGACTAGAGCCCATGCTCCGCAACAAGAGAAGCCACCGCAATGAGAAGCCTGCGCACCGCAACGAAGAGTAGCCCCCACTTGCCTCAACTAGAGGAAGCATGCGTGCAGCAATGAAGACCCAATGCAGCCAAAAATAAATAAATACATTTTTAAATAATAATAAAAAAATAAAATGAACTGCTTAAAAAAAAAGAATGAAACAGAAGCTATCACTACAAACACTGCAGACGTCAAAAAGATAATAAGAGAGTACTGCAAGCAACTCTACTCACATAAATTTGATAAGTTAGACAAAATGGACCAATTTCTTGGAAAACAAAAACTACTATAACTCACCCAACATAAAATATATCATTTGAATAGCCCAACAACTATTAAAGAAGTAGAATTTGTAATTAATAAACTTCCCAAACTCATTTTGTAATATTTAGTTGTGATAAAAATACAGAATATAAAATTTATCCTCCTAATCCTTTTTAAATGTACAGTTCAGTAGTGTTAACTGTATTCACATTGTTGTATAACAACTGCCCAACTCATTTTATGAGGCCAGTGTTCCATGATACCAAAGCCAGACAAAGATAATGTAAGAAAATAAAGCTATAGACCAGGATTCTTTGTGAATATAGATGAAAAAACCTTCACAAAATATTAACAAGGAGAATTCATCCATACACAAAGATAATTATATACTATGACCAAGTGGGATTTATTCCTGATGCCCAAGGCTGGTTCGATATTAAAAAATCAGTCAAGGGACTTCCCTGGTGGTCCAGTGGTTAAGGCTCTGCACTTCCAATGCAGGGGACAGGGATTTGATCCCTGGTCAGGGAACTAGGATCCTGCATGCCGCATGGCATGGCCAAATAAAATTTAAAAAAAGAAAAATCATTCAATGTAATCTAACATGTATACATACAAAAGTCTCATGACCATATCAATAGAAGCAGAAGAATTTGACAAAATTTAACACCCATTTCTGATAAAAACTCCCATAAAACTAAAAATAAAGGGAAAATTTCTCAACTTGGCAGAGAACATCTACAAAACAGCTAACAACAAACTTAATGGTAAAAGGTTGAATGCTTTCCTCCTAAGATCAAAAACAAAGCCAGTATGTCTGCTTTCATCACTTTTACTAAGCCAGCTCAATTAGGCTAGAAAAGGAAATAAAGGACATATAGGTTGGAAAGGAAGTTGTAAAACTGCCTCTATTTGCAGATGCCTTTATGGGTTACCTAGAAAATCCCAAGGAATCTACAAGAAAAACAAAAACCCCCCAAAACTCTCATAGAACTAACACATGAATTTAGTGAGGTTGCAGGATACAAGATCAACATGAAAAAATGGATTGCTTTTCTATATGCTAGCAATGAATACTTGGAAACTGAAGTTAAAAATACAATACCATGTGCAATTGCTCAAAAACAAAAAAAAAGACTTTAGGTATAAAGCTAGCAAAACACGTATAGGACTTGTATGTTGAAAACTACAAAACAAGTTTTCTTTTTAACCAAAAAAATCAAAGATCTGAATAAATGAAGAGACATTACCATGTTCACATATGTATTGGAAGACTCATAGTAAAGATGTCAATTTTCCCCAAATTGATCTATAAGTTTAAAGCAATTCCAGCAAGATTATTTCTAGATATAGGTAGGCTTTTTCTAAAATTTATATGGAAAGGCAAAAGGAACTAGGAGAGCTAAAACACTAGGAGAGCTGCCACATTATCTTACTATAGACAGAGGTTGTCTCCTCCCATTTTAGGCCCGTACTCAATGCCTGCATTAAATTCTTCATGCTTTAGGGACTTCCCTGGTGGTCCAGTGGTTAAGAATCCACCTTCCAATGTAGGGGACGTGGTTTGATCCCTGGTCAGGAACTAAGATTCCCCATGCCGAGAGGCACCTATTCCTGTGCGCTGCAACTACTGAGCCCACACGCTCTAGAGCCTGTGCGCCACAGCTAGAGAGAAGCCCGAGTGCTGCAACGAAAGATTCCTATGTGTCGCAACTAAGACCCGACGCAGCCAAAAATAAATAAATGTTTAAAAAATAAAATAAATTATTCCTGCTAGAATGGTTTCTGAGTCATGCACTGAACCCTCAGCCCTTTTTTTTTCCAGGCGATCCTCATCATCTTGATTTTAACTACTTACAGCTCTGTATGTCCCCTAAGCTGACCCCATCTCCCACCCTTCCTTGACCTCCCTACAGTGTCTTCCGGAATGGTAGTGTACCAGGAACAAACTCCCCTATGTCCTCAGCCCTTCACCTTCCTGCTCCACTGGAAACCTGGCTAATGCCTGTGGATATTACTTCCAGTGTAGGCTCCCCAAGTAAGGGCTATTTTCCCTTTCATACCCCTTATTCCACCTGGCCTGCAGGTGGGAGTAGCTGTCCTCCTTTCCCCTTCTCCGTAAAACCCCAGCCTCTTTGACATTAGACTATACCCTACCTTCTTATCACAGTCATCTGTAGATCTCTTCCTCTTCACTGAGCATTTTGGCCACTGGCTCACTGTCTCTCTCCACCACTGCTCCTGTCATCATTCCTGGTAACTTCAGCATCTGTGAAAATGATCCATCCAACACTAGACCTCTCAGTCAATCATAACAATCTCCCCGAATTCCCCAGCCTCCCTTGCAGCTAGAGGTAGTGCTATGTGACCCATTGAGACTTAAGTCAAAATCTGACGGTGGGGTGGTTTCTGTGAAAGCTTCGCTTTCCTGCCGTGGGATCTGCTCTCTTCTTCCTAACTTGAATATGAATGGGGTGTATGAAGCCTTCTTGTGATTATGAGCGTGGAAAAAGCAGGAGGATGGCACACTTGTTGGTCCTGACATCATTCAACCAAGGAACTCACACCAGAAGCCACTTACCTCCAATCTTCTTGTTATATAAAGGGGAAAAAAGCTATTTTTTAAGCCATTGTGGTCAAATTTTCTGCCCTTGCAGCTGAAATAATTTCTAATCAGTAAACCTCTCCCTGGCGCACATCCTCAAATCCCTCACCTTCCTCTTTCACCTATTGTTCTTGTCCAGCTTCACCAAATCCTGGGGTGTCTAAGGCTGCAAGTCATTCCCCAATATCCATTCTCCCATTTTCCCTTTAGTAATAGAACCGCAAAGTTGCCACAGAGCCCATGGTCACCCAGAAAAAGGGAGGAGCCCACCCTTCTCACCCACCCTTCTCACCCACCCAGACATCAGGCTACTGCACTACTGCAATCCTCTCCCTCCCCATCCCTTTTCTGTATCGTCAGATTTTCAGTCCTTTTTTTTTGGCCATGCTGTGCTGCTTGCAGAATGTTCCCTGACCAGGGATTGAACCCATGCCCTCAGCAGTGAAAGCGCCAAGTCCTAGCCACTGGACCGCCAGGAAATTCCCCTTCACTCACTTCTTGATCATTCCCAACCACATACATTGTAATGTCTCCTACCTTAAAAATACACACACACACACACACACACACACACACACAACATTTCCCTGGCTACCACCTCATTTCTCTGCTCTCCGTTATGAAAAATCTGTTGGCCAGTGAGAGCAGTGAGGTAGGTGTCATGGTCAGTGGGTGTGTGACAGAACTTGCAGAATAGGAGAGAATGGTTTGAAAGTAACTACCAGAGGCAGTAGTAGAGCATTCTTTTGAGAAATACTGCATTGCCAACATTCCTGATGGCAGACAGGATGGATGATAGTTTATGAAAACAGATAGACCCTGGAGAATGAATTGAAAAGTGATTGACTGGGATTCTGAAGAAGTTTTAGGAATACTTTAACCAATTAATTTTGCTTATATTCTTTTTTCTTTCTTTCATATGTACAAGAGTGATAAATGATTTTTTTAAAATTATGTCTACATAAATCTAAAGGAGTTCTTTCATATATAAACCCCCCAAATTTGAAGTGATTAGAAAACAGTGGGTTATTATAATTGGCTGAATTTTTCTTTTAGTGTGACATAAAATAATAAAATCTCACTACCTATATTATCCTACAGTTGATAAATGATAAAAACTCAGATAAATGTTTACCTGCTCTATGAAAGCTCTGCAAAATACTGTCTAGTACACAGTGAACACTCAATAAACTAGCTCTCACTATGACGATATCTTCCAGTGGGGGTGGGAGTGAAGCTTTCTAGTATCTAACTGGACAGACCAGTGCCTTAACCTTTTCTCTGGTAAGATTTTTTTAAAATTAAGGACATGTATATCTCTATTTTCCATCATGATTTTGCATTTGGCTCCAATTTTGGAGCACTTTAGTCCAAATATTCCACCACTGTCCACAGTGATGTGGAATATTTCCTCTGCTGTTTATTTCATAGTACAGAAATAAGCATTTAGCAAGTTGCTGTTTTGATTGATATGTGACCTCTTTAAAATAGGAAACATTTTACTTTTGTCACTACAAGAAAGGTGCTCAGCTGCTGAGTTTTCACTTAAATTAGTTAAGCAGTATGGCAAGGAGGTTTCTTACTTTTATTTTAAATAAAATGTCTTTTATTTTAAATAAAGAGACTTCAAATGTGTCTGGGCCACAAGCTCACCCCCCCCCTATTTCCCATTTATCACTAATGCCTACCATGTCTCATTTCCTTTACCTGTCTGGTGCCTAAAGGTATCCACATTTTCCAGCAATGATAAAATGCTTCTCTCACACTCTTACCCCTCCCAGCCTGGTGTGAGGGTGGCATATCTGGAAACCCCAGCTCACTGTGATGGTTTCTTTTTGGATGGTTTCTTCTTTTGGCAATACTAAACATTCAGTTTAGCGTTGAACTGTCTCTTAAGCATTCTGTGTATTTTTGTTTTAAATTTCCCCTAGGGAAAAATATTAAACTTATTCTTCCTTTACATCCATCCCTCACTTCCACTAACAGTAGGCAGATAAGCAATAACTTTTCGTTAACTAAATAAAAGGGTAGAAGATAGGGAGAGAAAGAGAAACAAATATTAAATAAACAAACAACCTTTAAGGGAGATTGTTGAATGGAGAGGGGAGAAGAAATGCGGATTAAATAGCCAGATCCTGTCACTGTTTTCAGTGAAGACCTAACCAATCAACTTTACTCTTAAAAGTATACTAAGTTCCTCCTTATGAAGCTGGTTTTTCAATCTAGGTTGCAAGCATTGCGCCCTGGGAAACTGCTTTTTGGAATCTGAATTTAATTCCATTTGTGGTTCTGCTGTGTATAAAATCATGGTGGAGATTCTTCAATTGCTCTGAGGTTCAGTTTCCTCTATTTATAGAAGCATGAGTTTAATAATAACTCTTTAGAAGTTAGCTTGGCGAATAGGGAGGAAAATCCTGTCCCAGGGCCTTTGCATTTGCTGTTCCCTCTTCCTGAAACCCTCTTCTCCCAAATGTCCACGGTGCCTCTCTCCCTATCCTGCATACTCCTACCTACTTCATATTCCTTTTTCCACTTAATTCTCCGCCAAAGATTTTATCACCACCTAACATATTATATCTTTTACTTATTTGTTTGGCTCCCCCTATTGGAATGTAAGCTTCCCAGGGGAAATATAGTTAGCTCTTTTGTTCCCTGTAATGACTATTTGTTGAATGATGAACAACACAACGGGTGTGTACAGTTTTAGTAACCACCTGACACATTAAGACTAAAAAATGTTTGTGACTCTAAAATGACAGTCGGTGGATCAGGAAAAGTCCATGAATAAAATAAACTGACAATCTACGAAGTATCATTGGTGGTCTTTCTTGAAACAACTGGTTCAGAGAATCTCAGGATTGGAAGGATATTTAAAGGTAGGCCAGTCCTAGCTAGAGAGAGTTTAAATTCTCCTCTGCTGTTAGAACAAATAATAGGGATTTCTCCCATCTGGAGTCACAAACTTCTCTACAATTGAGGATTCTTCCATTTGCAACAAAAGGTTCCTTTTCATTAAGAGTATTCCCCCCCTCCTTGAATGTAAAAGTAAAATAAAAATATAGAACTTTAACTTTTTTTTTTTTTTTTTTTTTTTCCTGCGGTACGCGGGCCTCTCACTGTTGTGGCCTCTCCCGTTGCGGAGCACAGGCTGCGGAAAAATATAGAACTTTAGAAAATTAAAAGAAAAAAAAATTTTTTTAATTACCATCTCGTTACACAGATACAATTAAAAACAACTTTCAGTACTCAGTATTATCTTAACAGTTCAAAAAAATACACATAGGTAGATAGAAAATTTGGGGATCTCATTGCATGTGCGGTTTTGAAGTTTTTTCCATCTAACATTACATATAAAAACATTACTTTAAAAAGCTGCACGATGTTCCCCTTGGGGGTGCACCATACTTTATTTAATCATTCCCAAACTGTTTCCATTTTTTCTCAAATTAAACTTTTATCCTGATCTTCGATTACCTTCTTCAAGAGAAACGCTTAGAAATTACTAGGGCAAAGGAAGTGAACTTTTTTAAAAAAAATAAATTTATTTATTTATTTATTTTTGGCTGTGTTGGGTCTTTGTTTCTGTGCGAGGGCTTTCTCTAGTTGCGGCGAGCGGGGGCCACTCTTCATCGCGGTGCGCCGGCCTCTCACTGTCGCGGCCTCTCTCGTTGCGGAGCACAGGCTCCAGACGCGCAGGCTCAGTAGTTGTGGCTCACGGGCCCAGTTGCTCCGCGGCATGTGGGATCTTCCCAGACCAGGGCTTGAACCCGTGTCCTCTGCATTGGCAGGCAGATTCTCAACCATTGCGCCACCAGGGAAGCCCCAGGAAGTGAACTTTTAATTTTTAATATTTTTTTCTTAAATTACATAAAATTTAAGTCTCCGCCATCAGATCCCGCTCCATAGAAAGTCTAGGGTGGCTTTAAACCAGTTCGATTCAAACCATCCCAAATTCTCTTCCCCTACTATTTTCAAGGTCTTAGTAAACCTCTCCCAGTACAATCGCACGGACTCAGTCCTCCTTCGGAAGAGAGAAACTTAGAGCCACTGGCCCCCAGCACCACCTCTTTAAATTTTAAAACGAAGGCCCAGGCCAATGAACGTTAAGTTTCTCCCGGAACACAGTGTCCCGCCCGCCGTCCCGCAGACCACCAATCAAGCAGGGTTCTTCTCCATCACCCTCCCAATCAGCGCCAAGGATGAAAGTGGCTCACGTAACTTACGTAAGGCAAGCGACCAATGGGAGCTGACTTTGGGGGTTAGCTCCGCCAATGCCAGCAGCCCTTGGAGAGCGCGGGACGCTTTCGACCAGAGTCCCTGAGAGAAGCAGAGAATGGCGCTGGTTCTTTGAAGCGAGGGCCTAGGAGAGAGCGGCGCCGGACCCGGCTCTAAACCTGAGGTGGCTGCGCGGCTGACATGGCCTGCTGTCACAACGTAATGCTGCTGCTGGACACCGCGGGAGGCGCCGCTGGTGAGAGCCCGGTCCGGCGGGTCGCCCTGCGCCTCCTCACCTATCTGAGTTGCCGGTTCGGCCTGGCCAAGGTCCGCTGGGCCTTCAGGTTCTTTGACTCTCAGGGTGCGCGGAGCCGGCCTTCCCGCGTGTCTGACTTCCGCGAGCTGGGGGTCCGCTCCTGGGAGGACTTTGAGGAGGAGCTGGAGGCCAGGCTCGGGGATGGCGCCCACGGCGCCCACCTGCCGGGCCCGGCGCCCAGGGCCACCCACACGCACAGTGCCCTTATGGAGACGCTGCTAGACTATCAGTGGGACCGGCCCGAGATCACATCGCCCACGAAGCCGATCCTGCGTAGCAGCGGGAGGAGACTGCTGGACGTGGAGGGCGAGGCCAAGGAGGCCGAGTCCGCCCTCGGCGGCTTTGTGAACGCCGTCTTCCTCCTAGCCCCCTGTCCGCATTCGCAAAGGGAGCTGCTGCAGTTCGTGTCCGGGTGCGAGGCCCAGGCCCAGCGCCTGCCGCCTACTCCTAAGCAGGTGATGGACAAGTTGCTGCCCAAGAGAGTCCAGGAAGTCATGATAACCCGAAAAATCACTTTGTACTGGGTGGATACCACCGAGTGGCCTAAGGTAAGATTACACAGCGAACTCAGATTTTAGTACGTGGTGCTGATGAACTAGAACTTGACAGCGTCTGCAGAGCAGCTCGTGGACCCAGAATGAGACTAACATGACCAATAGGTGTCCCTTCAGAAGGAAAGTTCTGGGGTCACAAAGAGGGACATTCATCACAACGGGATAGGTAGGTCCTCTGTACCTACAGATTCAACGCGTTTGAGGTCCTTCACAGTTTGGGCCCTATCTGTCTTCCCAGACTTAATCTTTCCTACACACGACCCTTATTCCGGACCGTTGAAACAGTTTAATTGGCCAACAGGCCTTGACGGCTTGTTTTGTCTTAACAGTGAAACGCCACTGCTGTGGCAGTTTAAATCACACTCATTCTTTAGGGCCTTTGCCCACATGGCAACTACTCAATCTCAACTTCTGAATATCCAAACACTTTTGTGGCACTTCCCCTTTCTCCTTTATATGTTCTAGTCATGCAGTCCCTCACCTTCCATCTAGCCTAGAAATAACCTCAGAGGCAGGCACACACATCTCTGTATCTCCTGCAGATATGTCGTTGCTTGTTATAGGTGTTCAGAAAATATTTGTTGACCAAATGGACAAATTCTTATGTACTTACAGTCCTAAATGGCTAATTTGTATTTTCCTTGAGGCAGTGGAGCCCCTGCTCTAATGACAAGTATAAATTTCTACCTCCATCATTTTCTTCCTGTCACTTCACTTTGTCAGTAAATAACTTCATTTGAGGAGCCACTACATTGAGTACCGACTACATTGTTTTAGCTGCTGGGGATGCGGTGGTCAGCAAAGTGGGGTTTACCTTTTGGAGGAAGATATATTATACAGATATGGTTAACAGATTAAACAGATAAACAAGTGATAGGATTTCAAATAATGCTGTCAAGAAAATAAAGCTGAGTAAGGGGCTGACGGTGGGGCAGAGGAAGTAGAAGCAGGAGACAGTTGTAAATAGGGTTGTAGTCAGGGAAGGCCTTTTTGAACAGAGAACTGAATGGTGAAGGAGGAGGATAGTGAAGGTTGGGCAAGAACATTCCAGGCAAAGAGAAGAGCCAGTGTAAAGATTTGAGCTGGAAATGAGCCTAGTTTGTTTCAGAAACAAAAAGGCAAGGAATGCTGAAACCTAGTAGGCAAGGGCAAGCATAGTAGGAGAGGAAGTTAGAAGGTAGCAGAGGCATATCTGTAGGGCCAAGGTAATAAATTCGGATTTTGTTCTAATTGTTGGGAAAGTGGCTTAACCAGGTGAAAGATGTGATTGCATCTGTTGGAAACATATGTCACGAAAGTAGGGGTGGGTTAAATTGCAAGGTTGCAAATGGGAAATGAGCAGATACTTAACACAAATAATGATATAGTGGGTTAAAATTTCCAAATTGCTTTCAGATGCAAAGCCCAAGGAAGGCTTAGCAAATGCAACGTAAGGCAGCAGTGGCTGGTCAAAAGAAAAGGAAAAGGCAAAAGTGTTTAAGGGAATGGTAAACATTGACGGAGAAAATGGGATCCTAAAACTTAGTTTGTTTAACGCAGCAAATCAAGTGTTGGACACAATACACAACATATAAGGGCTCAATTTGGGAGAGTTGGTATTAAATCACATCAAAGACTTTGTGCTGGAATTGTATTTTATCAAATACTGGCTAGAAATAAGTCTTAGCAGATTGGGCTTGGAGATTCTTTTTCTCTTTTCTGAATGGCATTAAAATAAGTAGGTTGACAGGATCTTTTTAAAGATTCTTCCAGTTCGCACATCCCATCATCTGTGGAGATGGGTCTTCTCTGAGGCTTCTTAACATCTGTTATGTTGTTTCCCATAAGAAAAAGCCCATCAGATAATCTTAAGCTTTTCTGGAATTTTTTTTCTGGTGTAGATCTGTCTTTTCCTGTTCAAAAGCCTCTGTGGAGGCAAAAGGGAGACTTAGGTTCTGTCCTTGGGGAGCTCTCACTATGAGGGTAGAGAGAAGAGAAGAGAAATTCCAGGGCCTGCCATGTGGAGCTTACAGTCTGGGAAGTAAAACTGGGAGAAACAGACTCAGGGAGGAGGGAATCCAAGCACACAGAACTCTTGCAAAGATATAGGATAGAAGGGAGCACCAGAGACCTCTCTCACATTTTCCACTTTATGCCCCTGATTTACTCAACACATACCTGTTGTTGAACAAACTGCGAGGTATGCTGAGTACTGGGTGCACCATTAGTGAGCCAGACAGATGTGGTCCCTGCTGTCTTGGAGCTTATAGTCTTGTGGACATTTATAAATCCCTATATTTGAAACTACCACTAGGACTTGTCTGTTACTTAGCCCATAATGTACATAAAAATGAAAAATGTAGCCATAACCTATATACTGGTTGTGGGTTGTTTTTTATCATGTTCATATATTTTTAATCAAAGCTAATGCCCTTTTTAGCTCCTTTTAAAGTTTTACTTTTCATTTGCCAAGCAATTTTATTTTTCCTGGCTGGTCCTCTGACTGAAATAATTTCAACAAATTTTTTGTTTCCCTTTGGTGGAAAATCCTAATCAGGATCTATGACACCTGAACTGGCTTACCATTCTCCCCCTTGGCAGTGAGCACAGGTGTGGATATATGGGTGGTAACATCAAATACTAATTGATTAATCTATCACAGCATTTTCCAAACTGATAGGCATAACCAAAACAAAAGTTTGGCAATACATTGCTTATCTTCACTACATGTGATAGTTTCTGTTGTGCTCTGATATTTTCTTTCCTGGTTTTTATCTTTAACACAGATCTTAACCCATTCAGTTGATTCATCATAGGGTCTGTCCAAGTTCATCAGGATCACAATCCTCATTTTATTTTTATTTATTTTTATTTTTTTTATTTTTCCAGTACGCGGGCCTCTCTCTCGCGGAGCACAGGCTCCGGACGCGCAGGCTCAGCAGCCATGGCTCACGGGCCTAGCTGCTCCGTGGCATATGGAATCTTCCCAGACCGGGGCACGAACCTGTGTCCCCTGCATTGGCAGGTGGATTCTCAACCACTGCGCCACCAGGGAAGCCCACAGTCCTCATTTTAAAAGCACTATCCAAGAGAGTCGTGGGTTCTTAGACTGGACTATCATTACCTTGATGTGAACTTGGGCACCCTTTGAATTTCAATATAATGGAAAGTTTGGAGAGGACCTAGAAGACCCTTCTAGTTCTAATTTTTCACATTCACATAGCAATTTGTGGTTCACAGTTGTCAACTCACCCGTGGAGTAGGCAAAGCAGCATGATCAATGTATTCTAGGGTAGGTGCTCCTTCATGTGCCCATAGTACCTGAATATTGTCATGGTATATTGTGATTCTGAGTTAAATATTTCATGTTATTGCTTTTTTACTCACCCCACCCTTGACTTTAAGATCATAGAAGACAGGGACTATGTCTTGCTAGTTCATGGTATTATCATCCTGGGTCCTTGGACTCTTTAATCAATAGAAATTGATAAGAGGCCAGATGAGAAATTCAGTCAAGGCTTTACTGGGACTCGTGCTGTACAAGGGAGCAAGAACAAGAAACGGGCCCTTCCTACTCCCCAGAGGGGGGCGGGGGCCTGGTTCCTTAAATGGGGGTGTAGTAGGAGCAGATTGGTGGGCTGGGCAGGAAGCGTAGCTTAAGTGGTCTGTGCACCCCCTTGGTACTGTGTGCAGGGATCATGCTCAGTACCCTGCTTTTGCTCTCAGCGCCTCAGAAATGGCAGTTGATTTATGGCCTTTTTGTATCCTGTTGTTCATAATTGCCCTGACTGCATGCAGTTATTTTTAGTCCCTTATAGTTTCTTTGTATTGGTTTGTCCAGGTGCAAGCACTCCAATAAAGGGTCCCATGTCCCAGCCTATCTCAATGGCACATAAAGGTTGCTCAATAAAAGTTTGCTGAAAGAAGGTTGGATGAAGAGTCAGCTCTGTGTGAAGGAGTGAGGAATGGCTTTTACAGAGACAGCAGGGTTTGAGCTAGATAATGAAGTATAATAAGCATCCAGTTGGTGAAGATGGAAGGGGAATACACAGCAAACAGAATCAGTAAAAACATGGAAGCATTGTAAAATGTGGCATGTTCAGGAAACAGCAAATGGTTCAGTGTGCCTGGAAGGTAGGGATGGGTGAGGGAAGGATAATGTGTTTGGAAATATTGTTTAGAGCTGGGTTGTAAAGGGCTTTATGGCTATACTGTAGGGAAGTGGAAAGCCCTTCAGAGTTTTTACAGAAGTAGCATGATCGGATATGTAGTTTCAAAGAATACTTAAAACAAAGGAGGAAAGATTGGAGGCAGAGCACAGACTGTAAGCTGCAGTAAGAGTCCACACTTTAGTGGAAACACTGAAGATAGAACTGAGAAGACCTGTTTGGTCTCCACACAGACCCGTGGGTGCGGGCAGGGTGGGTGAGTTTGTGGTGATCACCCTCTAAAGGAGGTGCTCCTGCATCTCTCCTGTGACACTTGGCCGCCGTTGTGTTGTGGAGGACATGATTTTTTTTATTAACGTGTAATGACTTTGCATTCCTTCTAACGTTTTATGATTTCTCCCTCGTGAGTTGCATCACTTCTATTCCTTGACAGAAGATGGAATTGAAGTGCTATTTTCACTATATAGGTGCTTTCTTGAAGGCATATTATATAGCAGTTATTCAAGGCATATTATATAGCAGTTATGCAAGTAATGGGATGCTGGCCATTATTTGTGTTTGGTTCAAGAAATACATTAATTGTGTAATTTGATCCTTTAATGTACATATCAACTTTACTTTCTCCTCATTTCCCTTAGGTTTATAAATGCCTAACTTACAATAACCCAAGATTCTTTGTCATTTTTATTTTAGTTGTGGGAATCTCCAGACCACCTTGGGTACTGGACAGTATGTGAACTGCTCCACCATGTAGGAGGCACTGTCTTGCCATTTGAAACTTTCAGCCAGGATTTTACTAAAGCTGGGGAAACACTGCTTGGTAGTGAAAGAAAGCTGTCAAGGGAACCTCACCTCTCTTCATGGATTTCAACTCTGCCAACTGATTCCACTTTAAACTGTTTGCTGTATAATTCTCCTGAGTATGAAGCCTCATTTCCACAGGTGGAAGGAACATTATTTTTCCCTGTTGAAGGTAAGCAAATAAGACTTGGGGCCAGGGGCGGGGGATGAGTGGTGATGGGGTGGTTGGTCTGGGTTTCATTCATTTCTGCAAGGCAGACCCATGAATTCTTTAGAATTTAGAATTTCCAGCAGCCTAGGCACTCCATTAACGCTTGTCATTGAAAGATATCTAAGCAAAATTAGAGATACCACAGGAAAGGACTGAAGTTTGGTACAACTGTAAGCCCATGTAAAAAGGACAAGTGAATGTTTTTAAAGAGTTTCCCAACTTTTTGCAAAGAAGGATAATATTGTTCAGGTGCCCAAGCAAATGGGTAATAAGGTTTCACTGCTTCATAAAAGAGATTGATAAATTGAAGATCATAGAAAATCAGTGATTGACTCAGAGAAGAAATAACAAATTAGTCAGTTGAAGCAGAAAATGATGCCTGGTACCAGGAAGAGCCAGCATGTTGGAATGTTCATAAATTTGCTTTATCATATGATTTGCTGTATAGTGAATCAAATTTCTGAATCATTATGTAGTCACATAAATAATACCATATAGAGATATATACATAAAACTATATTATATATAGGGCTTCCCTGGTGGCTCAGTGGTTGGGTGTCCACCTGCCGATGCAGGGGACACGGGTTCGTGCCCTGGTCCGGGAGGATCCCTCATGCCACGGAGCGGCTGGGCCTGTGAGCCATGGCCGCTGAGCCTGCACGTCCGGAGCCTGTGCTCCGCAGCGGGAGAGGCCGCAGCGGTGACAGGCCCGCGTACCGCAAAACAAAACAAAAACTATATTATACACTATGGACAATTTAAGGAAATTTCAAGAGTAGTTTTGAAACTTTCAGCCAGGATTTTACTAAAGCTGGGGAAACACTGCTTGGTAGTGAAAGATGTTAAGGGAACCTCAACTCTCTTCATGGAAAGCAGTTTTGTCTTACATGGTCTTTAGAATTTAAACTCGTAAGATAGGATGCACTGTATTTTATGGATTTAAGAAGCAGTGGATTGTGTGTGTGTGTGTTGCTTGAATACTTATTTCTAAGTTATAATTATTGAGAAGTTCTGAAATCAAGTCACACCATTGTAATTCCAGTCATATACAGCTTTACCTATAGAGCTGAATGACTTACTATGATAGCAGTAGAATGAGGGTTGAAGTGTGAACAAAGTGACAATACTAGTACCTTGGCTGGCAATCTAATTTTTTTCTCTTACTATTAAGTCTCTTATTAGGAGCTACTTCTTATATTAGAATTTCAATATTCTTCATTTCTAACAGGCAAAGAGATTCAAGAAACATGGACAGTTACTCTAGAGCCCTTGGCCATGCATCAGAGACATTTTCAGAAACCAGTCAGAATTTTTCTAAAAGGCACAGTGACCCAGTGGTCCCTCCCAACAAGCTGCACTTTGGGCACTGATAGCTGGATGCTACAAAGTCCAGAGGGTAACAAATCAACTCAGAGGATGTTATTTCAGCAGCTGGTAAACAGGCTGACTGCTGAAGAGTTACATCTGGTAGGTATCTTCCACATGGCAAGTTATTCTGGTCTAATAACACACTGGTAAAGTGAAATAAGTGCATTTATGAAATGCCAAGGAGTACCCTACATAACACAGTCTCAGTGAAACAGATGATATTTTTGCAAGTATTATAGCATCGTGACAATGCTCATTATTGAAGAAACAGCTTATAAAAATTGCATGTACTTTGAATCCAATTAAACCAAATTATATTCACTAGGGAAGAGGCAGTGGGCCAAATGGAATGATTATATTAGGGCAGTGAAGTGATGGGTGGTTTCTCATTTTTTTAATGTTGCATTATGTATTTATTACCTTTATGTAATATATTTCATTTTTTAAAAAAACCCTACATTGTAAAATTAGATATACTAGTGTCCAGTAGTTATGCAAATTTAGTAATGTCTTCTGAAAAGGAATATATACATACCCAGATTTGATATAAATTTAGTAATGTCTTTTGAAAAGGAATACATACATACCCAGATTTGATATAAAGGTGATGCTAATTTTTTAACTACCAGTAATTCCTTACCTTACTTTGTCTTTTGCTTTTGTAACCTCAGAAAGCTTTTATCTTCTGGATTCCACTGTAAAACATTCCAGAGAAAAACTGGGTAGTCATTTGGACAAATGTTGTTCTAAGAGTTGTGTGCTCTGACAAAGCACTGGAGTCAGGGCATCAGGTGACCTGGATTAGATCTCAGCTCTGCTGCCCACCATGTGGTCTGAATAAATCCCCTTAAGTGGTAGAATTGATTCCTAGTTAAGAGCATGGGTTTCAAATTCATACACTTTTGGCCTCTGCCTCTTATTAACTGGGTGACAAACAGGTTGCTTATTCCTCAACCTCAATTCCTCCTCTATAAAAAGGGGAGGGCTTTCCTGGTGGCGCAGTGGTTGAGAGTCCGCCTGCCGATGTAGGGGACGTGGGTTCGTGCCCCAGTCCGGGAAGATCCCGCGTGCCGCGGAGCGGCTGGGCCCATGAGCCGTGGCCGCTGAGCCTGCGCGTCCAGAGCTTGTGCTCCACAGCAGGAGAGGTCACAACGGTGAGAGGCCCGCGTACCGCAAAAAAAAAAGGGGGGGGGGGATAATTTTTTTTTTTTTTTTTTGCTGTGCCTCATGGCATGCAGGATCTTAGTTCCCCAACCAGGGATCGAACCCATGCCCCCTGCAGTGGAAGCACAGAGTCTTAACCACTGGACCGCCAGGGAAGTTCCGATAATAATCATTTTTACTTCAGAGTGGTTATGAGAATCCAGTGAGTTATAATAAGTGCTTAGTAAATATTCCTAATACCCTTAGGTTTTTCTTATCTGTAAATTGAGGGATTAGGATTAGATGATCAGTAAGTTCAATTCTAGCACTAATATCCATGAAGTCTGTCTTTTCCAGTTTTCTTTTATATTAATCATTGGATGAAACTATCATTCTGTCTTTTACTAAACTACATGCCTTTTTAGACATATGTCAACAATATTCCCAACTAATTAGATCTTCTTATGTAGGTTACCAGTGTGGACCCTGGTGAAGACTGGCCCCCCATCACTGGAGTTATTTCCCCCTTCTCTGCCAGTGCTACAATTCTCACTGTGTTCCACACCAAGGAGGCTGAATTTCACAGACATTTTCTCCAAACAGTTGTGGCAGAGAGCCCCCAGGATTCAGCTTCCCTTTTTTCTGAGGTTGTGGATGGTGTATTGGATCAGATTCACAATTCACTTGAAGATCCTGCTACCTCAGGTAAGCTTCTGAAGCAATAACTACCATACTCTAGGTTAGTGGTTTACCATCTTTTCTAGCAACATAACTTTTTTTCAATGTGCTCTTAGTAGAGCCCAATATCTGTTATAAAACAGATATTGTTATAAAAGTAGGCTACAATATTTCTGGCAGTTTAAATCATTATTTATAGAAATCCTGAAGCACTTCTGAGGCCAAAGGCTCAGTGAAACCAGTTTGAAATCGAAGGTATAAGAGGAAACCTGATTTTTAATATGTTTAATAAAGACTACATGTAAAACTGTTATGATTCTGTCTTCCACTTTGTTGCACTGTTACTGATATGATACAAGCCTTATTTATGCTAGATAGATAGAAATATAATCAATTTGATATTTCTTCCATTCATATTTACTCAATAGATTTATTGAGTGCCTGCTGTATGTCAGGCTCTGTTCCAGGGGCTGGGAGTACATTAGAGAACAAAATAGACAAAGGTCTCTGTTCTTAAGACACTTATCTAGTCAGGGGAGACAAGACAATAAATTAAATAAGGAAATTATATAGTATGTTTGAAAGAGTTAAGTGCTATAGTTATAAAGCAGAGAAAAAGGAATGGGGAGTGTTAAACAATAGGAGGATTGTAATTTTAAACAGGCCTTGTTAAAAAAGTGATATCTGATCAAAGGCTTTGAAGGAAGTGATAGGGATAGAACATTGTAGAAGCCATAGTAAGTGCCAAGGTTTGTGTGTCTGGTGTGTTTGAGGAACAGTCAGGAAGCCCGTGTTTGCACATTTTCATAGACAACATAGGCCTGTTGGGATTGGGGGTGCAGCTGAAGGAACAGTGTTAATGATGCTGCTTTGTCTGTCCTTTGGAAGAATGCAGTCAGTCCAAGGGAGGAGCAAGTGCTTGGAATTATTTGCTTTGCTTCTAATGCCACTTTTCCTCTTCCATCTCTGCTCCTTTGTTTCTGTAGCTCCGCCTACTCCAGAATGGGCCCAGCAGGAGCTTGGCCGCACAGCTCCCTGGAATTCTGCTGTTGTGGAGAAGTGGTTTCCTTGCTCTGACTTTAGTGGCGCCAGTTCAAATTTGATGGAGTCATTTTGGTAAAACTTATTTTTTTTCTCTGGGTATTGATTATTGAAGTCAGCTCTCAGTTATCTGCATGTGAGTTTGTTGTTGTTCTTAACAGACCACCTTTTCTGAGTATAGTCCAATAATATTAAAAACTAATTACAAATGGAGAATATTGTTTAATGGGTATAGAGTTTCAGTTTTACAAGTTGAATGCTGGAGATGGATGGAGATGATGGTATTATGAATATACTTAATACCACTGAATTATGTACTTAAGAGTGATTAAGATGATAAATTTATGTTGTATATTTTATCAGAACTAAAAATTTAGAAAAAGTTAATTACAAAAACAAAATACACTCATAGATGTCAGGAAATATTTAGTATTAAATCTCAGTAAAAAAGGAAATTAGCAAACTTGAATAATGCAGCTAAATTTATACTTAAAGGAAAATTTAAAGTATCTTTTGAAGAGAAAAATTAAAAACCAATTAGCTGAGACCAACACACAAAGTAATACAAGAGTAAACCCAAAAATTAAAAAAAGAAGGCAATAATAATCAAATAGAAATCAAGAGAAACAAAAGATGATTCTTTGAGAAGCCAAATAAAATAATCTATAGCAAGATTGAGCTACTTGTATGAGCAGTCATAAATAATATTGGAAATGTAAAAGATATGGCAGAAATTCAAAATATTAAGAAGTAAAGTTGAGGTTTATTTTTTTCCATAAAGATACCCAGTTGTTCCAACTCCATTTGTTAAGACAATCTTTTTCTCAATCACTGTGGCACCTTTGTCAAAATCAGTTGACCACCAACGTGCAGGTCTATTTCTGGAAAGAGGCTAGTCCAGAAATTATGTTAATACCACATTATCTTGAGTAGTGAAATCAGGTAGTCTGTGTCCTCTCAACTTTGTTCTTTTATTTTCTCAGAATTGCTTTGGCTATTTTAGACTCTTTGCATTTCCATGTAAATTTTAGAATCAGCCTGTTTCCACACACCCAAAAAAGGCCTGCTAGGATTTTTGATTGAGTGTGTATTGAGCTTATAGGTCCATTTGGGAAGAATTGACATCTTATAATAATGAGTTCTGATTCATGGACATGGTACAGCTCAAAAAGGCTAAGAGCATAACAGGTGCACCTTCCCATATGAGATAGCAAAATTTACCATAAAGCTCTAGTAAATAACATAGTGTGGTATCAGTGCAAGGATCAACAGACCAGCAGAGTAGAAGCAGCAGGGAAAGAATAGACTATTCAGTAAATGGTGGTGTTAATGATTGGCTATCCAGAAGAAAAAAGATGAAAAATTAGATTTCTACTTCACAGCATACATAATGATAAATTACAAATAAACTGAAAAACCAAACGTGAAAAGTAAAAACTTTAAAATTGTAAGAAGGAGAAACACTAGGCTAAGGATGGATTTCTCAAATAAGACCTAAAAAATTCAAACCATGAAGGAACACATATATGACTATAATGAATTTTAAAACGTCTATATGATGAAGACTAGTCATAGACTCGGGTAGCTGTAATCCATATAACCAGCAAAGGATTAGTATCCAAATTAGTACAGATCTCCTAAAAATAAGAAATCCAATAGAAAATTGGGCAAAGAATGTGAACAAGCAGGGTTTCCCTGGTGGCGCAGTGGTTAAGAATCCACCTGCCAATGCAGGGGACACGGGTTCGACCCCTAGTCCAGGAAGATTCCACATGCCACGGAGCAACTAAGCCTGTGTGCCACAACTGCTGAGCCTGCGCTCTAGAGCCCGCAAGCCACAACTAGTGAGCTCACATGCCACAACAACTGAAGCCTGTGTGCCTAGAGCCCATGCTCTGCAACAAGAGAAGCCACCGCAATGTGAAGCCTGCGCACTGCAACGAAGAGTAGCCCCCGCTTGCCACAACTAGAGGAAGCCCACGCGCAGCAACAAAGACCCAACGCAGCCAAAAATAAATAAATAAAATAAATTTTTTAAAAAATTGTGAACAGGCAATTCACATGAGGAAATCCAACAGAGCTGTAATTTGGAAAGATACTCAGCGTAGGCAAGCGGAAATTAAAACCACAACATGGAAAAACCAGATTCTATTTTATACCTATTAGATTGTCAGAAATTAGCATGTGGGGAAATGAGCACTTTTTAGATGGTAGAAGTGTAAAATGGTTACAACCATTTTAGAAAACAATGTTCCTAGTAAAGCAGAAACTTCACATACTCTGACACTCAGCAATTCTACTTCTAGGTGTCTGCACTGAAGAAATTTTTGCACAAACACAAGGAGAGCTGTGCTAGAATGTTCATTTCCAGTGGAAAGGACTAGCAGACTCTCAGCAGGGAAATGGATAAATAAATTACAGTATAGTTATACAATAGAATATTATACATAGATTAGTAAAACTGAATAAACCAGAGCAACATGTGAAAAATATGTTGAGTGCAAACAAAATTGCCAAAGGATGGTGTTGTATGATACCATTTTCATAAGATTTACAACATATGAAACAGCAGTTTGTTTTGTTACATATGTATGTCTCTGTAAATAAGGTACGCACGAATCTAGGAATACCTCTGGGAGGAAGGGATGGGAAGAAATTGGGTGAGGCTTTCTCTGTGTCCATGATGCTTAATTTCATTTTTAAAAAAATCTGAAGCAGATACAGTAAATTAACGGGGGGAAAAAGCAACCCTCCTCACTGCTCAAGGAAATACCAGCACACTTAGGAGAATTAGGCTGCTTCAGACCTGCTGCTTGTATGAACTAATTCAACTAATGGCACCATAACTTTCTCCTACTTTTAAGTCAGATGATATAAGATAATGGAAGATAATGAAATAGAAATAATACATTTTGAAAGTTGTGCTATTTTCATTATTTCCTTAGTGACTGATATTTAGCTGTAGGCGGCAAAGCAGTTAATAACTAATCATCTCCCCTGCCCTATTTCTTTCCTTGCTCATCAATCCCAAATTAGTTTACTAGAGTGTGAAATAATTATTCAGAAGTTATTCTGATACTCTACACTGTATTACATCATCTTGTACCTTAATGTATGGAAACTGGGTAAAAATTATGGAGGCCCAGAAATGAGTGAAATAGTTGCCATAATTAGACATGTATCCTAGGACATGAAGAATAAAAGTCAATACTGTATGTGTTAATACATTAATGGTTTTGTGAACAGGTAGCTTCTGCCTCTGAATTTATACAAATCATAAATGAGAAGAGGGACATTTTCCCTCCTGAGAAAAAATACTTTTGAAGGCATCTTGTGGAGACATCTTTTTTTTTTTTTTCTTCTCTGTACGCGGGGCCTCTCACTGTTTTGGCCTCTCCCGTTGCGGGGCACAGGCTCTGGACGCGCAGGCTCAGTGGCCGTGGCTCACGGGCCTAGGCGCTCCGTGGCACGTGGTATCTTCCTGAACCGGGGCACGAACCCGTGTCCCCTGCATCGGCAGGAGGACTCTCAACCACTGCGCCACCGGGGAAGCCCTGGAGACATCTTTTGATTAGCTTTTAAAAGGATAATGAATATTGTTGTTGCTTTGTTTTTAAAGCATTTTGGAAAATCAGAATTTCAGCTTTGTATTAGACATCTTGACTTATTCACAGGTTACTACAGGCTGCCTCATCTAATAAGGAAGAGCCTTCCAAAACTGAAAGTGAATTGACACGTTGCCTCTCTGAGCTCTACCAGAGAAAGTCTCGTGAAGAATACACTGTGTCCAATCAGGAAGACAGCAAAAAGAAG